>NC_053123.1:25852433-26174933 GCF_010015445.1 Perca fluviatilis | reverse complement strand
ATCTCTGCCTGCCTTCTTTAAGCCGTTCAAGCGAGGGGAGATTTATTTTTATTCTCCGGGCTGGAGAGCCCGGTAAAGGTGTTTTGACGCAGGCCCGTTAACGAGCCTTCTAACTTATTTGACAACACATACCTTATCTGACGGGCTAAACACGGCGTGGTGCGACGTGTGGGTCACATTTGTTTTTGCTCCTAACCGGCGTCTTGCACATTTTAGGACGGGACGAGGACGCGTGAGTGAAGTGGTGTCACTTTGCGCTGAGGTACGTACTGTGTGTCAGTTTAATGTTATGCAACAGAACAGAGCTTACATTAGTAGCCGGGGTAATTAGACGCCTGTCATTTCCCCACCCAGAATAACCAGTTCGCAGACCACCGCTCATATTTGGTAGCTGCATCCAGATTCAAACGAACTGTTTTACATTTCTGCAGCCATTTGCCCTTAACGCTTGGCTAATAATTTCATCATTGATACCTATAGGCGAGCATGATTATGCTCAGCTTTTTTTTGTTGACATTCAGCGGTTTACTGTTGGCGTTTTCATGTTGGAGGGCTTTGCAGCTCTTTTATAAAGCTCGGAACGGAAACAATGTTTCATGCGCCGTTTGCAACTTTTGCAGCGAGTCCTGCTGCTGCTGACGACGCGCCTTTCTCTTTCTCTTGTAGCCAACAGCAGCTGCTAAAACATACAGTATTTAGCATGTTGTCACATTTAAAGGCTGTTTTGGCCCTTGCTATAAATAGTCATGGTCTCGTTTCTCGTGGTCTTAAATAGCCTACTTGTGGTCCATTCAAATACCGCTATTTCTTTTTTTTTTTGCGCCTGCCTCCAAAGCAGTTACTGTTACTTTAGAGTCAAACAACAACCAACTAGCGTTCATCATGTGAATAACTACAGTCTGACACTTGTTAATATGATAAAAAAAAGCACATTTACATCAAATAGATTGGTGCTGGTTGGTAAATGATATGGAAACTCGGTTCCCCACATAACTACGTTATATTGTGCGAGTTTACACACTAATGCCCTGGAAACCACGCCGAATTAAACCGCTTGGAACACGGACTAGTTTAGCTTTCGCACGTAAACAGCAGTCCTGAATACAGTCACATTAGCGCGCCCACGCATGATGCTAGCGGTCCATCTGGCGCAAGTAGATGCTCCCGTCAGAGTCAGGGAAGTTAAAAGCGACTCTGATTGGCCTCATCACAGCAGGGAAAGTGACTTTATTGGATATTACCCTTGTCGCTCAAATTCTCCTGTTGCTCTTGGCTCCGCCTCCCCCGGGGACCAAATTACAACTCATCTGAGAGAGAGGCTCTCTGCATCATGACATGAGATAGGCTACCTTTGACGGCTGGTTTTAGATTTCTCTCTGCAGTGCGTTTTTTTTGTAAACTGTTGAATAATCTCATGGCTCAAGATCAGGGTTAGAGAATGTAGTTTTATTCTGCAGGCGCGCACATTCACATGAACTAGATCATAGAGTTTGTTAGTCTTCTGTTGTTTTTGTGTTGTTATGCAACCTCAGTACAGGTTTAAATTCAGTTACTAGAAAGCCCCAGAGTGATTTCTAAAATGATCCACATCCATTTTGAAGAAAACGATTAGCTGTTTATTTGTAATACCTGAAAAGTGTGCAGAAAAATAAAGTTTCAGGTGTGTCCCAGTACATGAACCATTTTATGTGTTTTGTACTGCTCATCATCATGTATGGACTTTTCATTTTGAAAGAGTGTAGGTAGGTTGGTAGGTAGAGTGTATAGGAAAACTCTTCTCAAGGAGAAGTCAAAAGCATGGCTGTTATGATTTGACAATATAAATATAAATTGAATTGAATTGCAAAAAGTAGCCTTGACCTTGGACCTTAGACATTCAAATGTACAGTTTAAGTAATAATTTAAACACTCAATTTAGTTATCATTTCCAAATCAGTGGTATAGATAATTGCATTAAAGTGGTATTGAAAACTGGATTCCTCCTGCACTTTTGTTTGATGGAAACTATTATAACCAATATAAATAGTTTTAAGTCAACTTGGAAGATTGTCAACTCGGTGCAGAAGGCAGTGATGATGTCATTATCTCATTTTTCTATTAATTTTAACAGCTGTTAAAACTTTTCAACTTTTTTGTCACCATCTGTTTAGCAAAGTGAATATTTATTCCAGTAAATATTGATCAAATGAATATTGTTGACCACACTGCCCTGTTGTTGTTGGACTCATCAAAAGATTACTAAACAAGAGAGCATCATTTTTTCACAAAGGTTTAGATGTCCATATTTACTCTCAGTTTAGGTTTAGGTGAACTTGGATCCATGCGTTTTGTTTTTAGCTGATTTTTTAACTGCTGCAGCTGACAGTCAAGATCCAGACAGATTCTCTGTATGTTCCTCCATATCCACCTTGTTCTCTTTCTTTTCTTCTCGTTCCTCTTTTTTGTCGAGAAATATTCCATGCCAAAGCAGCAGCATTTAAAGTGTCGGCATTATTTTGCTGTGTTCATGTTTGTGGGTTCACAGGTCACACCCTGGGCAGGCCATTTGTTTGACAAACACTCTGCTCCTTACACTCCATGAGGAATCAGTTGGCTCTTCTGTTGTACAAGTAAAACCTTGTTGTCAAGCAAAGCAGTTGGTGCCGTTTCCTGCTGTTATAACAGCTGTTGTGTTTGTGTTGTCCCTGGCACTAACAGCAGGACATTTTGTAGCCTCTGCAAACACGCACGCAATGATGGACATAACAGAAATAGTGAAATATTCCTCCATTAAAGAAGACACAACTTTAATATGGAAAAACTTCATTGTTGTCTATTTTTCTTATCCTTAGAATATCTTTGCGCAGACATTTGGGACCCCACGAGGATGGAAAAAACTCACAAGAACACACACAACCACAAGCATGTTAGGAGCTAAACCTCAAACCGTCAACCAAAACAGTGGTTAAGCAGCCACTATGCTTTCACTTGCTTAGTGGGAGTCCTTTAATATAGGCCACTCTGAGATCATAGAGGCAATTAAACCAATGAAGGTTAAATATTTGATCCAAGTTAAGAAGCAAATTATTATTATTTATTTGTGCGAAGATTTAAGACGACTGGCAGAGAAAGAAGTTGCCAGTTGCCAGAGTCTAAATTCCAGCAGAAGAGAAATGTAGGAGAAACAGTAAAACATCAGCTGCAATCTGGCTTGTGCATCAAGAAAGATAGATAGATAGATAGATAGATAGATAAATTTTTATTGATCCCAAAAATGGGAAATTACAGTGTTACAGCAGCAAAATATCAGACACACTGCACACATACAGAATATACATGTAATAATAGGATACAATATACATGAAATAATAAATAGCATAAAATACAAGAAAAAATATTTAAAATATATACAAGTTAGGAATAAAAATGTACAACTACTTAAATAGTATTAATAAAGATATAAGTAAACCTGTTGTGCATGTTGCACTTAGTGCATTTGTGATGTATATGAGTCTCATCTAACACTCAGTGATGAAGTGTTAAAAAGTGTTATTGCCCGTGGCAGGAATGATTTCCTGTAGCGGTCAGTGCGACATCGAAGCTGTCGGAGCCTCTTAGAGAAGGTGCTCCTCTGTTGGACCAGTGTGGGGTGGAGAGGGTGGTCGGGGTTATCCATGATGTGTGACCTCCTCTCCACCACAGCTTCAAATGTGTCCTGTTAGCAGCCAATAACGGAGCCAACCTTCCTGATCAGTTTGTTCAGTTATGATTTAGAACCAGCTCCAAATTTATAAGACATGGGGATTTGTTAAAGGTCCCATGACATGGTGCTCTTTGGATGCTTTTATATAGGCCTTAGTGGTCTCCTAATACTGTATCTGAAATCTCTTTCCTGAAATTCAGCCTTGGTGCAGAATTATAGCCACTAGAGCCAGTCCCACAATGAGCTTTCCTTAGGATGTGCCATTTCTGTGTCTGTAGCTATTAAGGATGAGAGAGGGGGGGCAAGGTTGAGGGTGGGGGTGTGGCCTTGACCAACTGCAACTTTGCTCGTTTGAAAGCCATGATGTCTCTCTCTCATGGGTGGGCCAAATTCTCTGGGCGGGCAAAGCAGAGAAAGGGGAGGTAACCTTGCTCCTTATGACCTCATAAGGAGAAGATTCCAGATCGGCCCATCTGAGCTTTCATTTTCTCAAAGACAGAGCAGGATACCCAGGGCTCGGTTTACACCTATCACCATTTCTAGCCACTGGGGGACCATAGGCAGGCTGGGGGAACGCATATTAATGTTAAAAAACCTCATAAAGTGAAATTTTCGTGCCATGGGACCTTTAAGAAACACATTTGATTTTGCTAATCACTGATCGAAATAAACTTAATTTAATTTAATTCTGTCTAACCTGATTAAGTTTCTTGGTGCAGGGTGTTAGGCCCGGGACACATTAACCCGATTATCGGCCGTGGGACAGTCTGGCGAGGTCAGTGACTCAAATCTGTTTGGTGTGTCCCGTGCCGTCGTCCGTCTGGGGGGCTGTCGGCGTTCATTTTGGCCGACCTGACATGTTCGGTCGGCGGCAGGGAAATCGGGACTCACCCGGAAATGACGAGCTGAATGAGGTGACTACAGTCTCTCAAAATCTGATGAAAATCTTTTAAACTGACCTTTGTTGAGCTGAAATGAAGACAGATTCAGCAACTGCATGGCCTATTTCTCGCTTAAAATGTTCTCAGAAACATGTTTCAGTGAACTATTTTAGTACAATATGAGATCGTATTCTGAACGGCCGCCATGACAGTCTGGCTCTGAATTTCCGGAGAAAACAAACCCATGTGACGCGTTCGTCCAATCAGCTGCCGGGTTTTCATTTCTTGGGCAACATTACAGATTAGCGCCGCCTGCTGTTATGGAGATGTATTACGTCTCGTCTCCTCTCGTCTTTTGGTCTGTTCTGTGGCAGTTTTTTGGACCTCGGGGACACGACTGATCATATCGACGGGGTTTTCTGTCAACGGTCGCCCGTCGGCTATATGTGTCCCGGCCTTAAGAATGCAGTATTGTTGGTGTCCTTGTGGTCATGATACCAAAGAGTAGGGGTGTCACGATTCTCCAAATCCTCGATTCGATTACCTTTTCAATTCTAAGGTCACGGTTCGATTCGATTTTTACATTTATTTTTCTTAAAGCACCGGTTGCTATGCCATGTACCACACTACATTGTCAAATTTAAAACATTTATTAACAACATAATGTGACAATAACTTATATCTATAACCTGCCATCTAGTTTCTCTTTTGTAACTGTAGTCTTCTTCACAGAAGATGACATTCAAGTTCACAACAAAACAAACAATAAAACAGCCATGTCCATAGTCTTCTCTGAACAATTAAGTGTCTTAACAAACTATTTCCGAACAGTTGAACATATACCACACAGATGAACTGCCATGTTAGTCGTGCTGCCAGTGGAAGGATATTGTACACGCACATAGCAGAGCTTGCAAACTGTGACTTTTTTGTTGACAATGTGAACGTTGTCAACATAACTCACTAGAAATCCAAAATACTTCCACACCAGCGACTTCAGTGAAAGAGGAGGGGTTCAAGTTCTGTCGATGGGTCTCCTGCATCTGCAGTTGCCATGCTATCTTTTGACTGGCTGTAGCTAAATTAGAGGAGGTTGACTCGCAGCACTTCAACACTAGTGTTGACGAACTGACCGAAGAGCCGGTTAATTAACCCAAGTAGTGTCACTGAACCGGGAGAATGAACCAACTCACTCCTGTTTTTTTACCTCATTCGTGCCGGCATCGCTTCGCTCAAGCTGAGTGCGATCGGTGTATGCTCCGTTGTGTGTAGCTGGTCTTCTTCTGCTACTGTGTGTGTAGTAATCTAGCTCATTAGTGCCTCGACTGGAGTGGTGGTAGAATCAATCAGGAAATGGGCTACCTCGAGCAGGCTACACGTGTGTTTTTTTCCTATTTCTTTTCCGCTTGGAAAGCCGTCCGGACGTGACATGGGGGCGTGGCAGCATCGACGATTCCATTTTTTTATTCGAAATTCGAGATTATGACTTAATTTCGGTCAATTTCGATGTCAAATCGAAATCGTGACACCCTTACCCAAGAGTCAGCTAATGTTAGCATGTTCAACTCCAGTAAACACAAATCTAAACTGCCAGCATTCAACATGTACATGGAAAGATAGAGAATATTTATATTGTTCTTTATTTTATATTTTAACCCGAGTTACAAAATTATTATTTTTGTGACAAACACTGCTTTTGATAGCCCAAAAATAAGGTGGTTTTCAACATAATTTGATTGATTTTCTTGCTCCTACAATGTAGCCATAAATCAGTCAGAATTCAATCAGAATAGTATTCCTTTAACTCAACCCAACTCCACTTGCAGTGTTGTTAAAAGGGAAAGGAATGTAGAGGAGGAGGAGCAGGAATCTGTAAAGCAGGCATACAGAACACTATAAACGTGTGTGTAAAATTGTGTTGAGATTGATTTGGGCAAAACAAGAGAGAGAGATGAAAGAGTGTAATGTGCACAGAGAGCAGAGTTTCTTTCTGCATGAATGGCGACCTGGAAGCTGGATCCGCTTGGGAGCGACCCTCTGGTTTTACTGAATGAAGGAACACACACACACACACACACACACACACACACACACACACACACACACACACACACACACACACACACACACACACACACACACACACACACACACACACACCCTGAAGGCTTATAGATTCAGGTTTACAAGGTAGTGGGCTGCTAAACAGAGCAGACCTGTGTTCTTTTGGAAAACACCGGATGCTTTCAGCTAAAGTACACACTAAAGGTCACCATGTCGGTGTGTGTATGCTAGGGTGTCGTGTGTTTCCATAAGAGCCTGGAGCATTTAAATTTATTACATTTTGTAGATGGTAATCACTTTCACCTTGCCGAAAGGAGACCAAATAGCTGATGTTTTCATCCTGAGGGCTGTTAGACCTGAAGAATGAACACAATAAGAAAGAGAAAGAGATTGAAAGCTGGAAGAAATATTTTGCAAGAATATGTTTATTGTTCGCTCTGAATATTATATAACTTGCAGCATGGTTTAATAAAGCCCTGCATACTCTATACTTTCAAAGTGAGACCCGTCATGTCTAACTTTCTACATTCAGCGAGACACCTTTTAAGTGTGCAAGTTATTTAAGTATTCAGTTTCTTTACCCATCTCCTGGCTGCAGGTATGTGGGTCAAGGCAAGCTTTGAATTCTTATGTCTCTCCCTTCTCTCTCCTTTTTCTCCCATCAATGCACTATTCCTCACTCCCTCACTGTCTCTTATTGTTGATAAGGTGTAATTTCAAGAAAAGGAGATATAGAGGTGGAGGAAAATTGCACAGGGAGACCCAGCTGATAAACTTGCCACATGCTACATGTTGTGCAATTTTATTAAGTTTGCTTTAGATTTTAGACTTCTAGTCAAGGGGCTTGCACTGATAAAGGTTCAGTGTCTTGACTTGTATGTGTGGCTGATATTAAAGCTTTTATCTGTCCAGGCTGCATCCAAACTGCCAGAAACCATTGGACTTTGAGGTGTAACAATTGATTTATTTTATTAAGATTATAAATGATGCTGATTCAATCCACTGACCGGCCAGAAGATCGACCTAATCCAATTGTTCTGGCTTCAGCAGTAATCAATATGAAAATCACAATTTTAGATCTGCTGGAACACTAAAGCTGAAAACTGGTCACTACGAGAGGGTTATGTTGCGTAAACTTTGGGTTTGGGGCAAATTTGGATTAGGGTATTTTTTGGTAGTTGAAATTTATTAAACTGCAAACATACATTTCATGTTGCAAGATGGTTTGAGTCTCAGTATTGAGGATGTGCAGAATTTGGTTACTACCTCTTATGGCTGGGTTGTGATGATATATATCATCAAAACAATATGAAAATGTGACGACGCTTTACATTTTGATCCTTGCACATGAGAGCAAATTATAGTGGTGTTGTTTTGCTAACATGGAGTATTGCGTATTTATAAAATAGGCTTTAACATGCGGTTGCTTTATTTAGACTATTTAATTATTGAATTACTAGTAAACATGATATATCATGAGATATATTGGTTGGTATCGAGATATGAAATTACCTGGGGATAGAAGATTTCCCTACTACCTCTACTGTTCCTGCTGCCACTGTCAGTAACCAGTAACATTAAAGCTACCAATGCTGTTACACTACAACTATTACTAGAACTGTTATTGCTAAGAGTGAAATGTGTGCTCAACATTCTTCAGACTAATATCAAACACTTAAAGCTATAGGGTGTAGTTTCTGTTGCCTTCCCCATGAGGAAGTAATGACAGCAAAACTGGTGGCGCGTCCACATGATACAAGCCTTCCGTGATCGCGCACAGCCCCCACCCCTGCAGCACAAAGTTTCTAGTAGCCAAGGAAGGACATGGAGGATTAAAAAAAACATGATGGAGCGTCAAAAAGTAACGTTACCTGAGAACAGTGTGTAGTTTCTTTTTAGCATCTCACATCACACTTTCAGTCACTATGAACACTACTATGGTCAGAAACATCGTGCCAAAATATGAACAATAACGTTGCTATCAACCGTTACCTTGAAACCATCCAGCAAATAGACTGTACCGTAGGGTGCCGTTACCTGAAACCGGTGATTTAACATCACCGCTCATTTTACACACAGTTTAACAACAAAACAAAACGCTGAGTGAACATTACTAGCTACGTTTGTCATGTTGGTTTTGAGCGGTATGCACCCCCCACTAACCTGGAAAACGGTTTTAAAACCGTAACGTTAATACAGCGTGTCGGAGGAATACAGCGTCTCCTGCAGCGGGGAGTCAGAGGCAGATTTCATGTCGCAGCTTTTGTCACTTTGCCTAAGATTGAGTGACAAGTAGTACTCGCCCTTTTGTTTATTTGGTTACCATGACTTTGCGAGTGATGACGTCCTGTCACTGTTCCAGTTGCTCACCCTAAAGCACCCTACAGGGGAGAGAGAGCGGATGATAGTTCGCTTGACTTCAGTAGAGCAGACGGCTCTGCAGAGTCGTGTAATTCATAAACAGCTGAAGGAGCGGCGGTGCGGAAATTTTACCGTGGCGGGCTGGTAAAATCAAAATAGAGGAAACCCTGTATTTATTTACAGCATGTGACCAGCATAAAATCGGCATATGTCAGACTGACCGGTCGGTTGCCGGTCATGTCTGAATACGTGAAAATCGGCCAATTCCGGTCACCAGCCGGTCAATCGGTGCATCTCTATTAATTAGCTTTGTAGCAACTCCTTTGGCAATGGCTTGAATGTAACGGACGTTTAATAATATAAAAAGTTACGCACTAAAGCTTTAAGGAATGTGAGACAGTGTATATAATTCTTTGAATTTAGTATAGAAGATAGTAAATGTTAAAATCTCTGTTTGAATGCAGTCATAATCTTTAAACATCATAGTATATAGTGAAATAGTAAAAAACATTACAGTAGTATTGTTCCCTTTTTTAGATTGAGATCAAAATGGAATTCTGTTGTCTTTCACCTTGTATTTGAACTGTTTCCAGTGTATATGGTGGTGTAGAGAACAGTTAGCCTAAATGACAATTAGAGTTAGTTGAGCTGTTTTTGTGTCTTGAGAATGAGGTCGGTCTAATTGCCAGTGCTCACTTTAAACAAAGACATATTCCAGGCCTCATATACCTTGAGGATTTGGCCCTATAAGGACACTGATGGGATGATGGAAGGTCTGACTGAGCTGAGCAGTGATTTGCAGGACCCTCAGCTATGCTGTACATCAAAGGGATTTTTCTGAACACTAATGTGAAAGAAAGAATTACGGCTGAATTAGGAATCTCTTTTTAAAATATATTCTTCATGCTCTTTAAGTGAACCTAAAATTTCCCTTTTAGCAGACTTATCTCATGAAGTGGCGTATGTATGACACGCCAATTCGTATGCCATTATTGCGCGTGAATTGACGCCGTAGCGAGTAGTATGAAAGGGCAAAAATCTGCGTAGGGAGTTTGGTCGGGGTGGAGGATGGGTAAAACACAGGACTTTCACCCAAGAGAGCGGGGATCGCGTCCAGCATGTGACTTTGTGTCCCGCGTGTGATGTTTCCTTTCCACGTTTTTTGTTTTCCTAAACCCAAACCTGTTCTTCTTTTTCCTAAACCCAACCCGCATGTGATGTTTCCTAAATCCAACCCCATTGTTCTTTTCCTAATCCCAACCAGTTCTTATTTTCCTAAACCCAACCCGCGTGTGATGTTCCTAAACCCAACCGTAGCCTTGCGATAATGCGGGTATGTTTATGCTGTGACGTTGCAGACTACCGTCCGCTGTATAGAGCGTAGACATACACGCGGATAGGACAAAATGCGTACAGATAAGATGCCACTTGGCTTTAAGAAAGTGGCGTGTATGTTTACGCAAAGTCATGATATCCCGTTGCTTTTAGAATATTTAATGCATTTCACATACGTAGAAATCCCTTTTTCTCAGTCAGGAATAGGATTCTAATAGAAATGGAAACATTTTAGACAGTTACAGAGACACTAAGAAATCTGTGACCTACATCAACTTGTATGAGCTACACAACTCTGCGGTTATAAATAGTTTCTAATTGACAGTTAATCTCATTTTCACAAGAGATACTAGTTCATAAATGATTCAGAGCAGAGGTTCAACATACACATATGGTCATATGTGGTTGAGTCTTTTTGGTAGTGAAGTCCACTAAAGATTATGACCTATAACACCATTTGGGTACAGTGCTGAGACAAGCCACTTTGAAAAACGTACTGAAAAATAATACTAACTCTTTTTTTTTTCATGACCTAGAACTCACCACAAACCCTACAAAATATTTCTGTGTGCCAGTTCACAAATCATCGAGGCCAAAAAATACACAATTCACAGTTTGCTGAAAGCATTTCAATACCCAGTACATCAATTTAGATTCAAAATCTTCCAGTGTTACGTTGGTTTTAGGTTTGTTTCTGTCCTCAGACTGAGCATAAGCTTTTGATTGAGCCTGGTTTAATTCTCTGTGCTGACACTTGAGAAAGGTCTATTTCTGGCCTGACACATCACAAAGATCTGGCACCTATGGGACACCTACCAACTGCTCTCTCTATTTCAGATTCTAGATGAATCACTATTTGCATATAACCATCACTTCAGAAAACTGACAGTAAGGAGGTCAAAGGTCACCTTAAAGAGATCCTGTAATTAGAGGGAAGCGGAAACTATTTTTCTCTCTCTACATATCTGTTTCTATTTGTGTCTCTATTTTCTGAGTTCTCTTTATTTCCTCTCAGCTACTTGCCCAATTATCTCTGTAACTGCCTGTTCCCCGTTTCTCATTTGTCTTTTCCAAACTACTATTAAGCATGTTGTGTTTTATGCTGGTAAAATACACTTCTGCCATTCTGACTTTATTTTGACTCATTTTGAGCTGTAGCATAGAGGAGCTCAGTAGCAGCGTTGCTTGGAGGAAGAGAGCGAGATTCAACTGGATTCAGTTGAGTTCCAGGCCAATTCAAATTTTTCTTTTGAGTGATGCTGCATGGAGAAACAACCGTCGAAGAGCACACCAGACCTATGTATTCAAAATGCTGAAAACAATCTTAAGACGTGGATAGCAATCAGAGATAATAGTTTGTCTAGTACATATGCTGTTCAAGCTTTTCATATGTGAAGATTTGCTGCTTTTCTCTGTTTTATAATCAAACGGAATATCTTTAGACTTGGAAGTGTTGATTGGATGAAACATGCAATTGAAGACATTTCATAGACTAGCCTAAATTAAAAATTGATCATAGGGCTGGGCGATATGGAGAAAATCAAAAATCCCGATATTTTTGACCAAATAACTCGATATCGATAACGCAATGATATTGTAGTGCTTTCACAAAATATTTACCCAATGAGATTTTTGATAAATAATCATCAGTAATGTGGATATAATGACTAAGTGGGTAAAGGCAAATAATAGAACAGCTAGAACAGTCTGATACATTCAGAAAATGACATCACTTTACTGTAATGCAGCCTTTAAAACCAGGAACAGACAACACTTACGCCATATTATGATATTACGGTATCCAAAATCTAAGACGATATCTACTCTCATATCACGAAATCGATATAATATCGATATATTGCCAAGCTCTAATTGATCACTAAAAAAAACTAACAAAGATATTATGTATTACCTGTAACCCTAAAATGATCTCCAGCAACATAGAATCTTATGATGAAGAATTTTACTAGAAGGTGGAGTCTGCGATTCTGGAGAAAGATTGTTGATATTTGAACACAACACCCAATCAAATACACCCCTCCCGTCAGTGCTCCTTCAGAATGTTAGCATGTGACAGATTTGTTGCCAAATTTAGGCTGTATTTTCTCATTTTAAACTCTTTAATTGGTTGGAGTCCGCAATGGGAAACCACAGAGGACACTAAAAATCGCTGTGAAGTGTCTTCATATTCCTATTTAATATTCTTTTATTTTCTGTCTCGGTTTTGCTTCATCCTAATCTAACTCTCTCGCTAGTTCATTATTCTCTCGCTGTTTTTCCTCTGATTTTTGAATCTTGCCTTTGATTGTTTCCTGTCATTGTCTCTTTCAATAGTGACAATTAGATGTAGAGAGGGACAAAAGACAAAATAGAAGCAGAGATACAGAAAAGTGCACTGCATGACAGCCTGTAGGGTACATTGAATCTGATGTCATGGTATGTGTTTGATGACATTGGTGCATTTGTTTTTGTTGTTTGTGTCCCCCAGGCGCTGGTGCCCCGGAGAGAGGCAGGAAGACGGAAGACAACTTCTTTCTGTTTTTTTTAGCAGTAGGGGACGGGCGGAGAGAGGAGAACGATGCCCAAACCGGTAGGTACCTAACATGTTGGAGATTAGTGGTTGACTTATAGGACCACCCCTGCGAACCTCTCATGTAGAAAGTTACTGCCTCTACTGCTATTCTTTTATCCCACAAGGTTTTCCCACTTATCTGCTGCATTCATCAGTTTCAGATTGCAGAATTTCAGGGAGTTGTTGCCTTACATTAACAGTTATTACATTTCTGCAACATCTGTGGCTCCTTTAATTTTAAATGTGCATTTTGGTGCACAATGACAAAAGAAATGACTTGTGGTAGATGTGGTTGTAACATCTTAAAGCTGAAATCCATGCCTTCTTGTAATTATTAGATCCCATTGTTATGGCATATACCTGGTTGACTATTGTTGAAAAATAAGACCTTTACCACAGTTAGTGTGTTGGTCTATTTGGTGTCTGTGCACCGGGTAGCAGCTGGCTACCATTCCTACTGACAGTGCCAATAAAGTCTTTTGAGTTTTTCCAATTCAGGCATTGAAACCAGCATAACGTGATCAATGGATAATATTCTTGTTTCACCAGAGTGTTTAATAACTTTGCAATGGCTGATTCAATTGAGTAGCAGGTCTGATCAAGACATACAAAAACAATTTAAACTGCAAGCAAAGAAGCCAATAAACCAAGGCAGTGTCTGCAGAAAGCTTAATTTGTTGTTTATTAGCAGCTTTAAACAAGCTAAACTGCATTCACAGTGCTACTCAGGGTTGTTCACACACATCCACCAGTTTTGTGTCACATCTAGTTACATCTAGTTCTTTACAACATTCAAGACAGCGTTCCTGCCGTGAAAACGCAGGCCAACAACATAAACCAAGGCTTTTACAATCACTCTTTACTGATTGCAGCTAAGATCATCAGTTTAGTTAAGACAGGTACAATAACTGTTGAGCTCAGCTCAAACTATGCTCTCTGTTTGCTATCATTGAATAGTATTCAAGAGGTCAAAGTTTATGGCTTAGAAAAGAGATTGACTACAACTGCAGGATGGAGCTGATGTTTTGGTGCCATTCATACCTGCTATATGTGCTTTTGAAGGGAGCCCAGAGTCTGTCATCAGTTATCTCAGTCAGAAGTAATCAGTGTTACAGGAGTGCACAGAGTTTTGGGAAAACATGCGCACGCGCGTGCACACACACACACATACACACACACACACACACACACACACACACACACACAGAGAAGCACAACAGTCGGTCACTTTATGGAACTGTCCCATTAATTGAAAAGAACAAACACAAAGAGGGCTTTCTCTGCTCTATTTTTGGAATGAAGGACAGTGGGAGCTTTCATGTTGCCCTGACACAAACACATACAGGCTGAGTTTGCACTGCAGCTTAAATAAGGATTATAGTCTGAGTGATGTAAAGCCATTCACATACGTATATTACATATATTACCGTTATTATATTTTACCCTTGGAAGCAGGAACATAAACTCCAGAAAAAATTCTCAGTGATAGAGCAGTTTTGTAGTATTGTTTAAATAAATTGATGTCAAAAAGTTGTATTAATGTTTTGAAACTTTCAATTATGTTTTTTTTTAATATGTATACAACAGTTATCAGTTCAAAATGGTCTGAACAAAAAAAAAGACAGATTACACAGAAAATATTGAACTCCATTCAACTATTAAACATGCTTTCCTTCACAAGGAAAGGTACAAAAAATCGTAGCTTTCGGAATTTAGTATTACAACCAATGCCAGTGTCTAGAACAACTAGTTTTAAATAACTTAAATACAAATACATTTTCGACCAAAACGAAACTAGGATTATTTAAATTAATATCTGATTCAGTAAAAAAAAAAAAAAAAGTCAATCTGCTTGATGATTGAACAGACACCGATTTGTTATTTAAGCAACTCAACGCCTGTACGACTGTAAACCTATACCAAATTCTAATACTCACATCAACTAAAAATAGACTGATATAGGTCAGTGAAAACTTCAGCAAGGATAGGAAGCGTTTACAATCCTGCTGGCTGCTTACACAGTTACCTACAGCCAGCCAGCAATTGTACTGAGCCCCTGGTCCATCAATCTCAGTAATGGGGAATTAGACCAGGCCCAATTCCTGGAAAGAGACCAGGGACATGTGATGGAAAATGTAGCGAGAGGAGGGGAGGTGAAGAGAGAGAGAGAGAGAAGGTGATAGAAATGGAGAGGAAAGGATGAAATAGCAGACATAGAGTTTGCATGAAACAGGCTCTTAAAAATGTTCAGAGCAGGGTGCCCGGATGGCTCAGTTGGTAGAGCAGGTACCCGTATACAGGGGTTTGCTTCTCGACGCAGCAGGCGAGGGTTCGGCGCCGACCTGTGGCCCCTTGCTGCATGTCATTCCCCCCTCTTTTTCCGTTTCATTTCTTCAGCTGTCCTGTCAATAAAGGCCTAAAAATGCACAAAAAATAATCTTAAAAAAAGGAGTATATTATCAACAAAATCATTTATCATCATCATTTAAACTGGTGTAACACTGAGAAACATTAATCCAAAGAAGTCACTATATTGAATCAGACAGGAACAGTTGGAGAAATGACGTGGTGGGAGATAAGAGACGGAGCCATGTAGAAGGACAGATGGAGGGAAAATAATAATACATTTAATTTGTAATGCACTTTATATTTACGCAAATCTCAAAGTGCTACATGATAGTGCTAAAAATTATATGTACAAGAGTAAGCAGAAAGAGAAAGTTGGAACGATGGAGTAAAGCTCAGATTATTGAAACCCACCGTAGGGTAGAAAAAGGGCACACAAAGGGATAAAAGGATTTGGGAGAGGACTGAGTGACGGGCACTTTGTTCATATCCAGTCCAGAAAAACGACACCCAAGCCGCCCTCGAGGGGAACTCCCGCTCCGGTTACATTAGGCTATGCTTTGACATACATCCAGGCAGTTGGACAGTAAACACATCAGCCCTTTCACTCCTTCATCTGTGCATTCTCTGCTTGTTTTTGCCATGAAGACACTTAAATGTCCCATTGGATTAAAAACTAAAGCTGAGTGGCCCCTGCAGGCTTTGAGCAAGTAAGCTAGCTTTGCTCCATTAGCTTGTAGCTAATGAAGAACAACAAAAGATCAAAATATAGCCATTTTGCAGGTGAGGCAAGTAAACCACCCACTATAAAGAGTCTCTGTTCTGTTGAGCCCCTTAGAAACAGTCTGTTGTAAAGGCGAAACAGGCTGGAAGCTAGTTAGCCTCAGGCATGCCATTAAAAAGTGAATTTGGTCTAAACCGTAACCTTCCTCAAGGCTGTGTTTTAATGGTGTTTGTGTGTACCCCTAACACAACATGGGTGTCCCCTGGTATTCAGGTCTTTCTTGTTGTTCAAGGGCGGTTTGTACAAAGGGAGCTCTGTGTCAGCAGGCTAACCAGAAAGGGAATGTTGGACAAACAGGTGGTGATTTCATCAAATTTAAGAAGAGGAAATGCCATGAAACAAGCTTATCTTATCTAATCTTAAATTTAGTATGGCTTTGGTCCTTTGACATTGTGTGACAAATTGTTCTGATGTTTTTCCAATACATTACAAATACTGCATGTTAAGGAAGGCCAGAAAGTAAAAAGGGGATACGGTCGCAAAGGTCTGGTGATACACGTGATACATTTTCAAAGCCGTTTTCAGTGTTATTTGGTAATGAAGTCTGCTGCTTTTTATAATAGCCGACAGTGCACAAGCATTGAATGATATGCCAAAATGCAACCCTTGTTCAATTCTGCTCACATGCTGTATGTAAGACATTTTTTGAATATTATATAATTCAGCCACGCAGTTAGCATGAATGAATATTGGAAATACATAGAGAGAGACTGTTGGTCAAATTATTATTTTAAGAGGGTTTTTTAACTAAGCACTAAGATGGATAAATAGTTTTTATAGATTTATCTGATATGAAAAGATCAATATTCTCAATGCCTTAAGATTGTGTCTTTCAGTGTTTAATAGTTTATTAAACTGATTTTGTGCATTAGAGAATTATGATTGAGATAATACATTTATAAACAATGATCTTAGAAGGCAGTACCACACATGCATTTAATCTCTCTCTTTCCCTCTCTCTGTCTCTGTATGGTTCACTTTGTGCTGCTGCAGCCTTTACATTAATCTGACAGCACTGAGTTCAGACTTGTGCTGTGTTAAAGGTGATGCGGAAATGTACTGTCTGACCTCATCTGACCAGGGTGCGAGTTCAGATGTGAGACTGATGCGTTAAGTTGGAGTGTATGTCCGAAAGGGGCTTTAGTTGGAAGCAGACTGACCCCTTTGCAATTGCAAATAATGCTTTTTAGATGGGGAAGGACAAAGAAAGGACATAGGGGAATGAAAAGACGGGCAAACATGGAGACAATACAGAAAAAATCTCATCCATCATCACGCACCCTCGGGGGGTTAAACGTTGCTGAAGAATCCTTTAACAGATATATTGATTTCCCATATGTTTTGGTCAGTGCATGCATTTTCCTAACGGCCGTGTGTGTGTGTGTGTGTGTGTGTGTGTGTGTGTGTGTGTGCATATTTATTTTATCAATATATCTGCCTGCTTCAGGGGAAAGCATGTTGTTCAGGCAGTTACAGTTTTCTGTGTGTGTGTGTGTGTGTGTGTGTGTGTGTGTGTGTGTGTGTGTGTGTGTGTGTGTGTGTGTGTGTGTGTGTGTGTGTGTGTGTGTGTGGCCTGTTAATCCAGGTTGTGAGTTGCGGTGGGACATTGTACATTATTGATTTAATGCTGCGTTTTGCACATGTTGCCCCTTCTGGTGATTGTATCCCTGGGGGCTGGCTGGGTGGTGGAGGGGGGGAGGGAGACTTTAAATATTTCAGAGGGTCATTTTCATCTATATAATGGGAATTATCCAAGTCATTAAATCTAATTAGAGGGAGGGTGTGAAGTTCACCACTCTTCCCACCTTCTCTCCCTAACCTCGACTAAATTCAGTCACCGCTTTATTGGAATGTACTAAAAAGGCTGTATCGCTAAAGCATCAGGATCAAACTTGAATATCAACTTGTAAAGCTACACTCAGCATGATTTATAGTATAGTGATTTACAGAAATACACTATACAGTATGGTTAAGAGTGGACAGCCCTAACCGATTAGTTCTAGTTCAGGTAAAACATATAATGATATTGTAGACAATTCTTTACCTAAACATGCCAATGCCCCTGTGCACAAAAAGAGGTTCATAAAGAAATGGTCTTCCTATTTTGGTGGCAAAAATCTGATGGAAAGTCTGAAACCAGAAGAGTGGAGTCTTCTATAGCAGCAGATTAATGCTCATAGTTTTGAAATGAGATGTCTAAATATCCCATTTGGGTGTGATGTTTTGAGTGTCCACATACTTTTGGCCATGCAGTGTGCATCTTTTGGTTTTGGACTGTTGGTTGGGAAAAACTAACAATTTAAGAATGCTACCATGAACTATGGGACCTCGTGGTTGGCATTTCTCACTACTTTAGAGACTCGACAATTAATCAGTTATTTAAAAAAATGAGCAGATAAATCAATAATGGAAATAACTGTTAGTGGTGGCGCCGCTGTGAATGATGGATGATTGGAGACAAAAAAGGAAAGGCTGCTCCTTTAAGGACAGGCATTATTGATATTACGTTTGCGCTGCTCATCATTCTTCATTGTTGCTCAGAGATGTAATTTTTTTCTTCACAGACGAAGGTTGCTTAATTTGCTTACTTACCATAGTCGTCAAAAAAAATACTATTAATTATTCCATCAACAAGAACAGAACTTGATAAAACAGCTTTCTCATCTTATGCACAAAATGTCTGGAATGAACTCCAAAACACCTTAAATCTAGAATCACTTCCACCTTTCAATACTTTTAAAAACCTTTTAAAGTCAACTCTGACTGAACAGTGTAATTGCTTTTAACTAGGTGCCTTTTAAGTTTTAAGTCTGTATTAGCTTAAGTTAAGTGTAATGTATTGTGTAATGTATTGTTTGTGTTCTAGTATGTATAGTGTATGTACAGAGATTTGTGGTGTAGTATGTAACCTTTGTCCTGTCTTTTATGTATTTTGAAACTTTTTGCTGCCAGTCTTGGCCAGGACTCCCTGGGAGAAGAGTTACTGTAACTCAATGGGACTTTTCCTGGTTAAATAAAGGTTAAATAAAAAAAAAACTCATCCCACTCCAATCCAAATCAGCCCACCGCTCCCTACACGTAATTTCTATACCTCTCCTTGATTTTGAAAATACAGTCGTTAAGTGTTAAATGAGTGGTCAAGTAGTTTTGGAGAGGGAAAGAAGAGTCATAGAGAGAAAAAGGGGTTTTGAAGAGGAAACATCTGAGTGGAAAAGAAGAGAGGTGACGAGAGAGAGTAATTGAGGCGATTAAAAAAAGTGTCAGAGAGGAAATGTTAAGTAGATGAGTGGAAAGAATAGATGGCGATGAGAAAACAGAGGATAGAAAAGGTGAAGAAGGCAGCATGGCCCTGGTTGCCTTTAAATCCTCCATAAATCAGCTTAGCTACCAACAGCTTTTAATTATGGCTGTCTGAGTCTCTCTCACACACACAAACACAGTCAAAAGGTGGGCTGTATTGTGTGGGCGGCCTCTGCCTGTACACACTAGCCTACTATTTAGCTGTCACTACTTGTTTTGAATAACATGGAGTCATGGAGGATGCTTGTAAGCACAGCCAGCTAATATGAGACCGATGTGCACACTCTGTTTTTCCCCAGAGCCTCATGAGCAAAGATTTGGCCAGATTCTCTGTACAAAAATCACAAGTTACACAGCTAACATATAACACTGTAATTATACACTGTAAACCCGAACGTTCAAAGTAATTAAATAGATTAAGTAGTGTATACTCAAAGTTTTAGAACAAGTTCTACTAACTTAATTTTGTCAAGTTGGTGTAACATGTTCTTCCTTTTTGAGTATTGTTAACTAATATTTTTGATTAAATGGAACTATTTTGTGTATAAGTAAGCATAACTTAAAACATAACTTAAGTACAATGTAATAGAATTGAGTAATAACATACTAAGAATGATAAAGTCCTGTTATTTCTATTGTTTAAAATAGGGAGGATTTAAAAATAAACTGAATTTATATAGCACATGTTAAAATACAATAAAATCTCAAAGTGCTTTACCAAATAAGTAAAATCGATCATAATAAATAAATTGCAATAGCAAATGGTCTGAAATGCATTAGACATTAGTGGAGGACAAAATGTATTTATTTTATTTATTTTTGCTTCATCAGTTTAATGTAGCCTATATATTCTTTTATTTTTATTTAAGCAGCTGCAGGGATAATTTTGTATGGCGAGTTAATCTCTGATTCAACCTGCGAAGCAGAAGGTGGCGCTAATTTGCACACTACACTGATTCCTTACCGCTCTTTGGAAAAACACAAAAGAAGAAAAGTTTGAACAACGCAGCAAGGCGGGAAGCAGCAGACAGTAGGGTTGCAGAAACTACCTACGCAGCATCAATCAGGCTCACTGGACTTACTGTAAGTTTTGAATGTTAATATTCATTCGCTTTTACTTCTTTTATTAATTTTGTATGTGTTTGTCTCAGAGAGCGTAGACCTTCTCCAAGCCCCCGCCCTTCACTGGCTTATCACGGGAGTGGCTTGTAGGGATTGGCAACTTGTCAGATATAGGTTAGCTGCTAAAGAGCTAGCTAGCCACTTAAGCGCGACCAATAACGTTACAATATACTATTTAGAAGGACTTTGACGTTACGCCTCCAGCAGCACAACTAGCGACCTAGCTACCACTAACCGACTCCCTGAAGAATTTGACGACGGATGAATCTAGTAATCACACGCTCATTCTCCGCTTAAAGGTGGTGTTAGAAAATTAGTTGTTAGTAGAAGCACTAACAGACACCTCGTATGCGATAGTTAGTTTTTGTTGCTGGAAACTTTCAATAGTGCACAAAAAAGCATGAACGCCTCAAACTGAGTTCCTACACTGCAAGTCCCGCTTCTCTGTGTAGCTTCTAGGGCGCTAGTTTTAAATTCTGTGTGAGCAGACTGTCTGAGAACCGCGAGTTGCTGTTAACAGAACGAGTCAACTGCCCGTGCCTGCCTACTGTTGCCTCGGTTTTTAAAACAAAACGACCCTGCTGGAGACAAGCTGCTTTTCATGACAAAGATGAATAAAGTAAAACCCTTAACAGTAAAGCTTTGGTTTGTAGAAATGGTATTATTGTTGATTAACCATGCACTAAGGTTCCAAGTGTGGCTGCTTTTCTTTACAGTAATGTTAATTTTGCTTGATGGCTTTAGTAACTTGACACTTATGGGGATTAAATGAAAAGATCATTAACAGGGAACATTTATAAATGGAAGTATTTATAATTTGACACTCTTTGAATGCTTTTAATTGTTCAGTTTCAGATCAGTTTATGCCTTTGCATCTTGCTGTTCCAGTTTCAAGAAGTTAAGGAAGATAACTGGAGATGTGATAACGATACCAGGTAATCCAATGAATGTGAATTCTTCTATCACCCCCGCCCTCTAAATACCAATAACTTGAATTGTTTTTTTTTCTCAGACAAGGTTTTAGTGTGGTAACCCCAAATCATACGCACTCCCACATACACACATCATTGTTTTTTGTACTTGCCTGTTTGATCAAAATAAAGTGTTTTGCTGTATTTAAGTCAACAATTAATGAATGTGTTCTGTTCACGAATACTACTAATCATATTTTACTTAACTTTGTATTTGCTTGCAAAAATTGTTGAAGAAGACTGAGAAGAAACTGCCCCTCATTAGAAAGATGATGGAGACCACATTTCCCCATCCGATAGACCATAGTGATGTCCTGCCCACCAGTGAACGAAAATAGAGTCTGAGGTAATATGGATCAGCTCTCTCTTTTAAAGTGAAAATTGTGATTCTTACTCATTTGGCTGATATTTTTGCTTTATGAATGTGTGCAAGATTCTTCAAATTGAACTGTTTTTTTTAATAAGTGTTGTTGCTGTATTCTCCTCTGGCTGTTATTTCTATGTAGTTGTATGCAGAGTTCCAGCGGATTACAAATCAGAACCTGCCCAACACGTGCTATGCTGAGCTTGACCGCTATCTTCCTCGACTGATGACCTTATTCAGACGGAAGGCATCAAAAACTGGGAAGACAGCAGATGCTCTGGCTGAAATTTTAAAAATCCACGATGAACAGGTAAATAGATTTTTACACATTTCATAGGTTGAACCAGTAGAACATTGAACAGGTTCAATGATTGAAATGAGCTTTTTGACTTTTGCAATTAGTCCACTTTGTTTGCCATTTGTCTGATTGCATTAAAGATGTTAACAGGTTATTTGTGGACATATGTTCTGTTTGGACTGTTTAAAATCAGCTTTATGTAAACTCTTCAGTATATGCAATTCTGTTTTTATCTGAATAGGAAATCCATGACATACACACCAAGCGCACTACTGTTCTCCACGTCCTTCCTGTGTATCTGCGCGAGGACGTCTCTGGATGTTTAAGAACCTGCACAGTGAGTCTCCTTAAGTCACTAACAGATTCTGCTGTGTATTATCTAACCCGTAAATACTAACATTTTATTCAATGTTCAGTAAAACATTTTCTTGTAAATGTCCTTGGTTTCAGTCAGCACTTAGATTCTCTGGTATTTTGGCTGATTCATGTGTGCAGAACATGGATCTTATGTTTTTCAACTCTTACAATGAGACCCAGATCTCTTTTGTAAAAGTGGTATTGGATTTCAATGGGACTTGGTAAAGGAAAGACAAATTATGTCATCTGTTCTGTTCCATGTGTTAGTTTGTGATTAGTATCTCTTTTTTCATTCATTCAGGATGAGTCTGATGAGCCAGAGCTTGATGGTGTTGCAGTGGGCCTCATTACTTTCATCGGTGACCATGACGCAAGTCCAGTTCACTACCACCCTGTGAGAATCACTGTCGTCATTGAAAGTGATGCCGTGGTCAGCCTTCCCAGACTTGGCGATGCCTTCCTGGTAATCTGTGGAGTGATCTATGCACTGCACCTCAGCTATCCCAAAGCACTGACCAACACTTTTGAATTCACTCTAAAGATTTAACTTGGTCTAGAAAGTGGTAAACTATCCCCGAGGTTGCAGACCCTCAAGAATGAATTAATGATGTAGAAACTCATCTGAAAAAAAGGCTGCAGGGTAAAGCATTATAAAAGGCTAGTTCAAAGTTATCTCCTTTTGTCTAAATAATGCCTCAAAAAGTTACTGCACTACTGCAGGTGTTCAGCCAATAGGCCCAAACTACACAATATGCCTTTGTTCTCATTAATATAATGCAAAAGTAACGCTAATGTTTTGTATGTTTTAATGTTTTTCTTAACCATTGGGGGGCCGCGCAAGATGACTCACATTTCACTGTGCATTTTATATGGTTTGTAAAACATTTACATTTTAGAGTTTTAAGTGAAAATGTTCTTAAACTCTATAGAAAATTTGAAATTTCATCCAAATTGCTGCCCTGTCGCCTTACTCAGGAATTAGCAAGGAAGCCAAAAGCAGTGTTTTTTCTTTTATAGCTGTAACGAACGATAATTTCATTTTGGTATTATTGTTTTTGATTACTCGGATTATTTTCCTGACTATCTGATTAGTTGTCTGGTCAATATCAGAAATGTGTGATAAATATTTATTTCCTAGGGCCTTGAAGAAACATGCCTACCGTATTTTCCTGACTATAAGTCGCTCCGGAGCATAAGTCGCATCAGTCAAAAAATGCGTCATGAAGAGGAAAAAAACATATATAAATCGCACCGGACTATAAGTCGCATTTATTTAGAAATGTATTTCACAAAATCCAAAACTACACAATAGCACCCTGAACAACAGGCTGAATACAGTGAGGTGTCCGGTATGTTAACGTAACACATTAACAGTTATTAAACTATACAATAGCACACAGAACAACTACCAGGTGGCGGCGTAGCAAGCTAACTGCACCGTTGACAAGCCTCTCCCAGCACGCACGTTGTTCAAGCACCCATGTGTGACTCGTTCCTCCAGCTCTGGCCATCTTGCTTTCAGCCCCGCGATTAGCCGATTAGCTTTCTTTGATTTCTTCATTGCATAAGAGTCACCTTTCGCCCCAGTCCCTCACAAGTTTCTCCCTGGTTTCAAACTTTCTTTCTGCTGCTTTCGATTACCGTTTTCGGCTGCATATTTTACTACCTGCAGTTTATCTCTTTTCTCTTTCTCAGTTGTCTTTAGGAGCAGCATTCTAGTTGTCACAAGCATAGAGCACCCTCTTGCGGCTGTAGATGGTAATGTGTTCAGTATGAATTAACATTTAAAAACATGTTAAATTATATATATTTTGATATACAAAGTCGCACAAGTCACAGGACCAGCCAAAGTAGGAAAAAAAGTGCGACTTATAGTCCGGAAAATACGGTACTTATTGGGATTTATTCACAGTATCCCCAGAGTTAGATAAGTCCATACATACGCTTCTCATCTCTCGTTCGTCGCGTATCTCTGTCTGACGCACCCATGCCTAGCTTAGCACAGATCCTGGAGGTATCTGGCTCCATCTATGCTCCTAATAAGTGACAAAATAACGCCAACATTTTTCCCTATTTACATGTTGTGATTTGTACAACATGTGCTAGGCTAGCAGTGGGTGCGCGAAACAGAGTTACAACACACACTGAGATGAGAAGGGTATTTATGGACTTCTCTAACTCTGGAGGATACGATATAAGACAAAGTCCCATTAAATTCGTGTTCGTTTAAGTGACCAGGAACACATTTGGAAGGATAGGATCAGAGAATTTTGAGTTTTTCTTCTTAAAATCTCTCAAATTTATTTATTTATTTAATATACAATTAAAGTATATAAGTATATTTTAAAATTATTTTTTATTTTAATTTATAAATGTTTTTCTATTTCATTTTAACATGTAACTGTTCAAAAGCAGACGTTCACGACTTTTAGATATATTAAGTTAGTTGAACTTAATGTAAGTGAGGCAATCAGTTGCCTAAAATTTTTAAGTTTTGAATCACATGTTTTTAAGTAAACAAACTCAACATATTTGACTAATGTGTACTTAAAACAATGACAAAACAAACTAATAAACATTGAGTTTTATTAACATAAAAATTGTGTGGTTGTGTACTTATTTTTTAAAGTTCTGTGAACTTATTCCTGTGGTTTGAAAACTCAAAACTGTAAGTCATATAAACTGCAAATATTTGAGTTGAGCTAAATGAGCACTTTTAATTTAACTGTTATCAAAAGGTACAAGTAGCAATTAAACCAACCTTTTAAGTTCGGAAAATTTTGACTTTTAAGTTAATCAACTTAAAAAACTTAGGCAACTGATTGCCTCACTTTTTTGAGTTCTGTTAACTTATTCGGGTTTACAGTGTACTACAATCCAAATAAATCTTATTCTCTTTCTTAAAATAATATTCTGCAACATCTACTCTCCATTGATTATGGAAGCTGCACAGTATATTATAGCGGATTGACTCATTAAAGCCTTTTCTCGTTCTTCCTACATTTCACTAATAGGAGGTCGTTACCAGAACAATGTTTGAAATATAAAGTCAGAGGAAGGAGGATAATCTTCTAACCTTTCTCCTGATAAAAAGGAAAAATTATTGTTTTTTTAAAATAACATATTGGTTTGTTACTCTCACTACTCAACAATACTCGTCTTAACGTCATTAACAATTCAATTCAATTTTTTTGTTTTATAACACATACTAAACATTTTTGATAAGGCTCCTTTTACAATTGCTTATTAAAGAACTGTAGCTACTTTTTAGCTACTGAGTGTGACATTTTAGTTTTGCTACAATTTCTTGTTACTTTTCTGCAGACTTATACACTGATACCGATATATCAATGATAAGCTAATATCTGCTGATAAACCTGCCAGGCCCAATTATGGGTTGGGCGCACCTCTTACACGGTTAAAATGTATTTTTCAAAGGTTAACAACAGGTTCTTAGCATTGGGGTGACATGCTGTGCAGTAGTAGTAGTAGTAGTAGTAGTAGTAGTAGTAGTAGTAGTAGTAGTAGTAGTAGTAGTAGTAGTAGTCGTTGGATTTGTTGCATACTGATTTCAACAATGTCATCCAAATATTTGCCAGAGCTTCCTGAGTGTTTAAAACACTGAACCACCCTCTAAACAGTTCTACTGAGGTTATCCCTCTGCTGCCCATTCACAAGATTTGCTTAACTGTGTTTAAACGAACCAACAGTGCTTCTGTTCCTGCTCTATAAACATGAGCTGAAGTGGAAAACTGTTTGGAAACCTTTTAACTTAAACTTTGACCAGCTGCTCAAACTATTTTGTCCAGCCATGTATGTTAAATTTCTTAGAATTCACAGCATGCAGAGGCTTTCTACAGTATCCAGACTGAACGCTTTGCCCCGGGTCTGCCAGGCTCCATACAGTATACCACCTCTGTGGAGAAGTGGCTGCTTTGTTTCTGCTAGTTGCCTGAGTTTAATTCTTTTGTCTTGGCACTTATTTGTAGCAGTAGTAGCTGCACAAATGGTAAAAGCACCAATGAAAGTAGTACTCAGAGCATAAGTAAAGGCAGTAGTGATCATTACTAATATAGCTAGTTTATTACTTGTGCAGTACTGCAAGCAATAGTAGCAGTTTTTTTTGTATAGTATGTGCTATACAAAAAGATATTCAATGTCTCTGACACATGACCAAAAAGAGTTTTACTGTAGCAGTCAGACAACAGCAACAGAAAGGATTGTGGTCAGCGGACAGGCTGAGACCGCCTGCTGCTTTATCTGCTAACGTTTTGTAGCTATCAGCTAGAAGACTTGTTGCTCTCTTTCTGTATCTGTGTCTTTCTGCTCCAGCAATCAGTCACAAACACAAACACACACACACACACACACACACACACACACACACACACACACACTTGCAAATTAAAAAACGCTCATGTCCAAATATTTGCAGGCACAGACAAAGGAACAAACACATTTACACTTGAAACACTTCCCTTCACAGACAATAGTGAAATTTATAATAGGGGGTCTTTTTTTGTTACTGCATTGCACAAAGGAAATGGATGTTATTCACCTCTGTGCAGAACTGCAGTGTTTCCACAATCTAATTTTTCCTTTCCCCCTCATCCGTTGTGTTTTTTGCTGAGGCCATCCTAAATAAAAAGGAACAAAGTTTTAGTAGGTATTTATTATATGCAGTATGTGTTACGTATATCTAGGTTTCTGTGAACATAATCTACAGAGATTGTTGCTTGGGAGAGAGATGCCATTTTTTTGTGGTGGCAACATAACTTAAAAAAACCTTAGTCTTGTATGTGACTTTGTACACATTTCTCAGCCTTCTCAAGGCTGCGTGGATTAGCTGCTTTTCACTGTAAATGTAATATATATTTTTGGACTATTGGTCGGACAAAAGAAAACATTTCAAGACATTACATTAAAGGTGGCGTCTGCGAGTCTAGTGAAAGATTGTGGATATTTCAATTTAACAGCCAACCAAATATATATATATATATATATATATATATGATATTATATGGACAAAAAAAAAATTAATCAATTGATCAAAAACAATTATCAGATGAATTGGTAATGGTACTTGCAACCTTAAGTAGCCTAATTTAATTTAATTTAAGTTAAGGTTTTGTTCTGTTTATTGTTCGGCTGTCTCTCTGTTGAGCTTGTATCTCACCTCTAGAGGGGTCAATCCTCGTTTAGTCACCCTGGCAAGTGTTAAAATCCCTTTTTAGAAAATGACATTAAAATCAGCCATAAGGGCGTCACTTTGGAAACTTTATCAGCCAGAACACAGAGACACATGACATGCAATGATATGTACACTGTCAACTATCATCTTGTGTGTACATATTGTGCATGTATGTAAAGCCACTATGTGGCTGCACTTTCCACACACACACACACACACACACACACACACACACACACACACACACACACACACACACACAGATGTCTATCTCACTCTGACACACACCACCACACACACATACACCACCACCACCATATGGTTGCTTTCCCATACTTTCCCAACATCCACTGTCACTATTTCTTCTCCATCTGGAGCCTAACAAATGCAGAAAACACACTTACAACCAAATCTTTCACCCTCATTGGACATTTGATTTTCATAATTACAAGAACAGTTGCGCACGCACATGAACAAATGGACACCAGCACTCGATTAATCAATTCGTTAACTAGCTACAATTTTGATGAGAGTAATCGTGAAGTCATTTTGTCAAGCCAAGTGTTGCCAAATATCTGGTTATATCTTTGCAAGATTGTGTGTGTGTGTGTGTGTGTGGGGGGGGGTTTCAGGTCAGTTGAGCTGTCTGTGAGTCTTGTATTTCCTGACTGATGGATTCTTATGATTGATGCACTCCATTCACCTCAGGCGTTATCTGTCTGTCTGTCTGTCTGTCTGTCTCTCTCTCTCTCTCTCTCTTTCAAACACACACACACACTACTGATGCGGCGGTTTTATCCTGAAGGCAGGTTACAAGTTTTTTTATCTCACTCTCCTTTAGGGTTACTTAAGGACAGTGTCAGCTGGTTCACTGCAGCTCGGTTTGCTTACTGCAGCACAGAACACCACAGCCCAGTATAATGTATAACACCTCCAATGGGATAGGGCTATACACACACACACACACACACAAACACAAATGTGTGATTGCATACTTGTGTGTGTGTGTGTGTGTGTGTGTGTGTGTGTGTGTGTGTGTGTGTGTGTGTGTGTGTGTGTGTGTGTGAGAGAGAGAGAGAGAGAGAAGGTATCATTGTAAAACATAGTTTATGCCGCTCATTACTCTTAAAAGCTGTTAATATTATTCAAGTTTCACTTCAAACTAACACGGATGTTGATGTGGCAGCGGCCCTGAATACATTTTCCAGATGCTCATATTCAGTCACACCTGACTGCATAACTCCCAGAATCCCTTTCTATACCAGCTATCTTCCTGCGACTGTTGTCTTTTCTTTTTTTTTTTGCAGCTGAGCCGCACTCCACTGCACCTCACTGCTGCCTCCCCAGTGGCAATAAAACATTTATTTCATATTTATTTATCATCATGAATAATTCCAAATGATGCGCCTATATTTGAGTTTTGGTTTTTTTGCACTGATTAAAATCAAAGGACAGAAATAGTGTGCAGGGAGAGCAGCAAAAAAAAAGACATTATTCACATTATCTAAAATATACATACTGTGGATAGATAGATAGATAGATAGATAGATAGATAGATAGATAGATAGATAGATAGATAGATAGATAGATAGATAGATAGATAGATAGATAGATAGATAGATAGATACTTTATTCATCCCGATGGAAATTGTAGGCATCCAGTAGCTTAGACAACCATAACACAACAAACACACATATATCTCACATACATAAAAATCACTCACAGAAATTTAAAGAGTTAACAATTTGTGAAGTGATTAGAAAGGTCTGGCATGGACTGACCATGTGATGCAATGACCATGATAAGGTGCTATGGTAGAGTGTGTGCAATGGTGTTAGTGCAAAAGTGAACAGTGAAATAGTTTATTATTAAATATGAACTATGACTATGAAAAGACAAGATTGTAACCATAATAGAATTGCTTTAAAAACAATATACAGTACAGGCCAAAAGTTTGGACACACCTTCTCATTCAATGCGTTTCCTTTTTATTTTCATAACTATTTACATTGTAGATTCTCACTGAAGGCATCACAACTATGAATGAACACATATGGAATTATGTACTTAACAAAAAAGTATTTTAGATTCTTCAAAGTAGCCACCCTTTGCTTTTTTATTAATAAGGGAAAAAATTCCACTAATTAACAAAGCACACCTGTGAAGTGAAAACCATTTCAGGTGACTACCTCATGAAGCTCATTGAGAGAACACCAAGGGTTTGCAGAGTTATCAAAAAAAGCAAAGGGTGGCTACTTTGAAGAATCTAAAATATAAGACATGTTTTCAGTTATTTCACACTTTTTTGTTAAGTACATAATTCCGTATGTGTTCATTCATAGTTTTGATGCCTTCAGTGAGAATCTACAATGTAAATAGTCATGAAAATAAAGAAACACATTGAATGAGAAGGTGTGTCCAAACTTTTGGCCCGTACTGTATAACAGGGAATACGTTATAAGATGTAGATGTTTTGACCACAGTCCAGATTTTGGAGGGCTAATATAGCCTAAAAGACAGTTGGGTGTACAGCAGACAAAGTGATATAATGGTAGGGGCTGAGAAAGACAGGCTCATGCTGAAAAGTCCATTTCTCCCCTCCCCCTTTGTGTGGTATTGAAGAGTTGGATGGCCCTGGGGACAAAGGACCTCCTCAACCTGTCTGTTGAGCATGACAGTGACAGAAGTCTGCCACTGAACATGCTCCTCTGTTTAATGAACGTGCTGTGTAGTGGGTGGCGGTCTTGATTGCCAGCATCCTACTCATGGTCCGTTTCTCTGCAGTTGTTGTGAGTGACAGTCCAGTTTATTGTCCATGTGTACCCCCAGGTACTTATATGTGCTGACCACCTCCACATTGACCCCTTCAATGGAGACTGGTAGCATATGTGGCTTAGATCTCCTTAAATCCACCACCAACTCCTTGGTCTTTGTTGCGTTCAGCTGCAGATGGTTGAGCCTGCACCATTGCACTGAATGTAGAACATGTATGAAAGAAAACCGTAAGAAAAACTATAGAGAGGATGTCACTTCAACCTAATGAGAAAAAGGGTAAAATGATTTAATGTAGGAGCCCAATGTCTTATTTAAAGAAACAATTTTAAAGAAGAGATTGAAAAAGTGTAAACCTTTTGAATTATTTTTGAAATAAGGAAATTACACATTTATCTGGATTAGATGCAGATGGGGTGGATTGATTTGATATTTGCTTTGATATTCACTATATTGTAGCACTTGTTGATTCATCCTTTCATCCAGTTATGTGATCATATGCATTTGTCCATAATTTATTGGCTTGCCAAAGAGGATTTGACCCATTCTCCAAATGGTTGTGGTTGTTCGGGTGCAAACGTTAACTCTTTAATGCCTGCACTCTGAAGAACCAGTTGGGATTTCTTTTCTCTAATCTCAGAGATACATTTATTATACAAATGTTTATTCTTATATGAAAAATTCATGCGTGGAAACTTAATTATAATTCATGTGTGGTTGAGGCTAGGCTGCTGCAACTGCTAAGTGAAGTTTTCCTAATAATTTTCCCTCATTAAGTAAAGTGAAAGCAGCTTCCTCTCTGCAGCTTCCTGGCACAAGGAGAGTGGCGTAAACAGCCGGTGCCTTATATGGACTGTGTGTGTGTGTGTATGTGCGTGTGTGTGTGTGTGTGTGGGGGGAGTGTATTTATAGAAGTCTGATAGGAGGACACACACACAGCTAGCAAACAGTCAACAGTAGTTCATAGGCTTTACTTTATTCCGAGTTTGTTCCTTATTCGCTAAACCTTTACATTTTTTCATAGACTTTTCCATCACACTTTCCTTATTTGTTTCACACTATTTCATTCTTTGTTTTGCCCTTTCACACTTCAAGTCTTAAGCACTTTCATGTCATTTCTTTCATATTGTTTCAGCTGTTAATTAACATTTTAAGTGCTTAGTCTGAGGTGTGAGCTCTTAACATTTCCTACACCCCCCATGATCATGAATCAGACTCATATTCTGTACAAAAGATTTCAGGATTTATATATTCTCCAACAGTCCACATTACTGTCTAAGACTGTGTCAGCTCTGTGTAATGCATACAGGTTCATTAGGTTCATGACATGTGAAGCATCATACTGTATATGTCTTGCTCCGCCTGTGTGTGGGCCGGTGCTGCATCATGTTTCCGTGCATACTGAATCAAATGTTCTCACAGCAGTAAAATGAGCTTCATCTCTTGATCACACATAGTTATACAGAGATCAGTCATCTCTGACCTTGGCTAATACGTATAAATATAGGGTTCTAAGTACTTCAAACTTACTTTAAGCCTCTGTGTGTAACACCATCTGCTGGCGACTCCTTATTGTTTTAAGATCCTCCTCGAGTTCTCTTAAAAATTGCGACCAAGTCTTCACACAACCAGTCTTAAAATTTCTGTGACAATGAATTATAAATCTAATGTATGCATTATTTATTGGTCAATTTATTTAGTTGCGTTTTCTTCTTTTCTGCAGATCAATGTGCGCGTCACCACCATGGACGCGGAGCTGGAATTTGCCATCCAGCCCAACACGACAGGCAAACAGCTTTTTGACCAGGTAAGAGACACATACCAGCACACACATACATATATGTTTTTTTTTAATTAATTTCAAGGACCATGATCCCTGAGTAGATTGTGAGGACAAACACTTCTACAGCAGCAGGAAGGACACAGAAAATACATCTATCACTGGACGGGAGTAGACAGTCAGAAATGTGTTTTTACAAAGTGAACTCTGTGACCTGCTGGAAGAATCGCATCGTTTGTTTTCCATTGCAAATGGAAAGCAATACTGAAAGTAAACGTGTGTGTGCCAGTGGGTGCTTGGCTGGTTTTGGGTTGGTACTGGTTCTGTTCAGAGATGACACACAAAGTGCTCTTTGTCTAAACTGGGAGCTTTTAGGAGACAGTGGATCTAAGTGTTGGGTGGAAGGTGTGGGTCTGTGTGTGAATGTGTGTCTGGGAAGTAAAAGGGCAGCTTTCAGCATTGTTTCAGGTCAGGCTCTAAAGGGCTGTTGGGGTTGTGGTGACGTAGAGGGAGGAAGACAGAATCAAAGAGAGAATTCTTTTTTTCTGTTTTTTTGTTGGTCTTTTATCTACGTTCTGCTTTATAGTATGAGATCAAAACACAGAAGCTTTTAAGGCTGTACAAGACAGCTTTATGGAACAATACATCTGTCTTATTAGAAGTGTTGCTGTGTGAGGGGAGAGAGTCCCATCCATACTGTACAAGAAATATAATAGCCCAATAATAGATTTTTTTAGTGCAATACCGGAACAGTTTGTCTATACTTTCAAAAATTGGAATTGACCATTCAAATAAGAAATTTGCTTTTTTCTAAGGAGGGCAGTGTTGCCAGTCCACCACTTTGGTCAAGACTGAAATTTCTCAACAACTATTGGATGGAGTGTTTTGTAATTTGGTACATGTTCACCTCGGGGTGAATTCTAATAACTTTGGTGATCATCTGACTTTCCATTTAGTGACATCATTAGGTCTAAATTTCACTTTGTCCAATATTTTAGTTCGTCATAAACCAACGGCATTCCCTTTCGCCACGGCTGAACTTTGTGTTTAGTGCTAATATTACTGTGCTAACTGAACTCAAGATTGGACAGATAGTCTAGCTAGCTGTCTGGATTTACCCTGCAGAGATCTGAGGAGCAGGTAACCATAAATCGACCGGAGTTTAAAATTCCAACACAAAGAAAGCGGAAGGTAACAGACGTCCGGCCAAAAAGAGGGACATCCGGCGGAATTTCCTACTGCACCGGAGCAATCCCGGAAGTGGAACGTCGTGGATATAGACTAGGGTTGTTCTGAAAGAAACCTCCCAATGAGTACTATAACCAATTGCGGCATGACATTAATCAATTATGTAATTGACAGAGAATTTACTGTTTTGAATATCGAATCATTCAGCAAAAAATACCAAACATTTGCAGCTTCTAGCTTCTAAAATGTAATGATTTGCTTTGTTTTTCTGTTTTTTTTTCTAATTTTGGGTTTGGGACTTTTAGCAGACAGAAGGTGAGAAGTGAGTGAGCTGACAGGTGTAAAAGTAATGATAGACCTCAGTGGTGGACCTTTGGGGAGTTTGTAGATTATGAGTTGAAGAGGTCAGACTGAATGCAGCATGAACAAGTGAGATGGGATACATGATACACTGAAACTGAATGTGATGCTAATGCCTCAGTATACATATGAAACCGATCAGCTTCAACTAGCGATATTTCTTCAGCGTGCACAAGCACTGTTTAGTGTTGTGGGATGAAAACAGTCACGTCTCCCTGTGATCATTTAACTGCATGTGTGGGGAGGTTACATACAGTACAGGAAATTACATGTCCAGCAGTGAAAGGTGAGCTCTGTGATAATGTGTCCTGCAAGAGGGAGGCTTCAGCTGGTCCTGAAAGCTGTTTCATTTTTAAATGGTGCAGCTTCACATGAATGAAGAGAGGGCTCATTGATAAAGAGGCTGTCAAGCTAAATATAAACACCCATAATCTCAAACACACACACACACACTCACAGACACACACACACACACACACACACACACACACACACACACACACACACACACACACACACACACACTCACTCATTCACTCACTCACTTGCTCACTCACTCACTCACTCTCTCACACACACACACACACACACACACACACACACACACACACACACACACACACACACACACACACACACAATGATTAAAGGCCTTAGTGAGGTAGGACAAGCTTTTTAATCAAACTAACATAAACACCAACACGTAAGCCTTTGAAAGTGATCACTTTGATGGGTCAAACGCACACTTTTATGATGCCCGTCTTCCTCTTCTCTCTTCCACTTATTATTCCATATTCATATCTAAATATGCATCCTGATAGTTGCCCCTGCATACTGCATTCCCTGCCCTACTGGTGTGTGTGTGTGTGTGTGTGTGAGTGTGAGATTGTACAGTTACCACAACATTTTTTGGATGGGTGTTTCAGTGTGTTTTTGCATTTGTTTATGCCCGTAAATGTTGATACACATGGGTTTGTGTTTATGTAGGCATGTCATTCTGTGTCTGAGTGTGTGAGAGAGTTAACTATATGGTAGTGAGTGCCATCGTACTGACGTATAAATCACATCAGAGTCTGAGTAAGCGTCCGCATCTCCCCAGGGACTCTCTCTCTCTCTCTCTCTCTCTCTCTCTCTCTCTCTCTCTCTCTCTCTCTCTCTCTCTCTCTCTCTCTGTAAATGGGACGACAGTTAGTGATTGACAAAGCATGTAAGAATGTTTGAGAGAGTAGGGAGGGTAGACAAAATTGGAAGAGAAGGGAAAATACTTCAAAAAGGAAGAGAGAAGATGGAAGAATGGAGAAAAATACATTTTCCGTTGGGATGGGATCTCTTGTTACTGTTAATTAACTATTTGTGTGTGCAGTTTTTATTGCAACATTAATTATTCATAGATAACTAAGTCTAAATTTAAATATATAAAAGAGTAAGTGGACAACTGTGTCCTCATATTTGTATGTACAGTACATTTGAACTTGGAAACAATTAAGGGAAATCTAAAAGCCACAGCAGACAATGATTTGTAGCGTGCTAGTTTGGGGATGGAACAAAGCCAGATCCATAGAGAAATGGTCTTCCATGTTTGGTGTGGAAGAACTTAACTGGCCTGCACAGAGCCCTGACCTCAACCCCATCCAGCACCTTTGGAATAAACTGGAACCCTGACTGTACAGCCAGGCCTTATCGCCCAACATCAGTGTTGGACCTTACGAATGCTCTTGTGGCTGAACAGGAGAAAATCCCTGCAGCCAGGTTTCAAAATCTTGTTGTCTTCCCATGAAGGTGAAAGTTGTTATAGCATGTTTGGTCTGTACACTTTGTTCTGATTTTCACATCCTTTTGACCATTGTACTTGATGTACATTTCCTTTTATTTTTGGTGTTCTATTCAGCCTTGGTCTGTGTGTAAAACCAAGGCCAATTTGTCCTTAAAGTTATGACATGTACAGAGTTCAATCATCAGTATTTGATAGTGAAATTAACTGTGATGCCTTGGTATAATTACCGTCAAAAAATGACACCATTGAGATGATGCACAGCCTTTATCTCATGCCACAGGTATTGAGCATTACAACTTGTAGTCCTAAATCCTGAAAGTATTGAACTCTTGAACGCCAACTTGCCCTTGCCAGATTTCCAGTGATATCTCCACAGGGTTTTCAATTAATGCAGAAAATAAAGTCTGTGATTCAGAAAAGCTGGAAAAAACATGTCATGACTTATGACATAGTTTATCTTTTATTTCTCAACTACAAGTCTTTAAGTGTACAATGTGAGACTTCTATTTATATTAATTGCTTAATTGTTGTTTTCTGAATAAAAAGTTGCCGCAGAGTTTTGTGCAAAGCTTGTTATATAGGCTTGATTGACAGTCTTGTACCAGTACTCACTGCAGGTGATAAGGGTAATCCCATTGTATCCTGTAAACGGATAAAAACGAAAAGCATGTGTCGTTTCAGGTGGTGAAGACGGTGGGTCTGAGGGAGGTCTGGTTCTTTGGCCTGCAGTACACAGACAGTAAAGGCTACGTCACATGGCTCAAGCTCAACAAGAAGGTGAGAGATCCGAAATACAACCACTCAAGGACCACTTCTATTTAATAACTTTATTCCTGTTTTTATCATTTGTGCATTTGCAGATAAATCCATTCCCACGACTTGAAAACATGATATTAAAGTTTTGAAAGCCTGTAAACAGTCTTAAATCTTAAAACAGACTTAAATGCTAGAAAGCCTTAGAAGTAGACTGTGTGTGTATAATCTTACTTTAATATTCTGTTTGGCAGAATCTTTAATTCAAAGTGCATAAAACCAGCATCAGTGAAAATATCTTGTTTAATGAATGTAGCTTTAATTTTGTTTTGGATGAAGACAGTGACAGAGTTTGATTTCCTCCGTATTCATAAATTCGCATACTCTAAAGACACGTGAAGGGTGGAAGATGAAATGTCGTGTGTGGGTGTTCTCTCCAGGTGACCCAGCAGGATGTGAAGAAGGAGAATCCTCTGCAGTTCAAGTTCAGAGCAAAGTTCTTCCCAGAAGATGTTTCTGAGGAACTTATCCAGGAGATCACACAGAAGCTCTTCTTCCTGCAGGTACTGTACAACTGATAGATTACTGTGCCTTCCAAGATATTGTGGTGGTCAGGTCAACCAAAATGGTATTAACACAGTGGACATATTCTGAAAATTGAGCTGTAATTTCCAGCTGTTGTCTTCATGTGTAAGCAGAATTTTGGGTTTTAAGGTGAGAATTTGGCAACTGTTAACTAAAGCTGGCTTTACATTTCTGGCATGTCTTGTTTAATTATTCTTGATCTGATATTTTCTCATTTAAATCGAAATGTAGCTCATTTTAAACTGTATTGTATTAGCACTGTAACTGTATTGCAAAACCTAAAGTTTTGTTTCATGTGCTCACATGAAACTTTCATGTGAGCACATGAAAGTTTCACATGAGCACATGAAAGTCGTCTGAGCACATGAAACTAAACTTTAGATTTGTTTTCATGTGCGCCGCTTTGAAACCCATTTTGCGCTGTTATGAACAGTGCCAGTGCCACAGTCAGCAGCACTGCAGCAAAGAACTCCGGTTAGAAAGGATGGCGGCTAAAGATGAGTTTATATAGATGCCAAAAGGCTTCAATTTGTCATAAGAGTCTACTAGGGTGACTAGACGTCCCGAAAAACTCTTGAGTAGTTATATAGTCCGATAGAACATTAGTCGCGAATTTTGATAACACACGTTGCTATTTTTCATTCATTCATATTGAAATGGAGGCTCAGGCTGGTGTCCTGGGACCCGATGAACACGTAGCTAAAAAGCAAAAACGTCTCTGCAGGTACCGGGAGGACTGGGTAGGGAAATACCCCTGGATTACTGCAGTTTTACGTGATGCAAACAAAGCGTTTTGCAATGTATGTAGGAAGGAGTTTGGTATTTCACATGGGGGGGGGGGGGTCAGGGTGCATGCTAGCAGCAAACTACATATAACTATAACAGCACAACTGTACAGACCATCACTTTGTGTCTGTTTTATGTGTTTCATAATGACACTTGAGTTCATGATTTTAATGATTTTTTATTTGTATTTTCGAGTTTACAGAAGAAATAAATAATTTTGGTGCTGCGTTTTGAAATTCATGAAATTTGGGGATCATTGATCGTTGTTTAGGTACATTAAACCATGTTAAGCTTTTTTCCTTACAATAGGCTCTAATGAAGCAGAAACACTTAATGTCAGATAACGTCCATAATAATTGGACGTTTGGATCGATTTTTTGACGGTTTTCAGTGGTTATGAGGAGCAATATGAGAGAGAAATTTGGTAATCATTGATCATTGTTTAGGTACATTAAACCACGTTAAGCTTTTTCACATTAAGCGTTTTAGAATGTCCCGTTCAACACCCCTTTTCTCATAGAATTAATCGAACATCCTCTTTCCTTATGTTTAATCCATTCTCCTTGCATTTTGTGTACATCCATCTATAACCGTGGAGTTGGCCAGATGTTTGTAACTGTTCATAAATGAAAGTAATTGCCCGATCCAAATCGTTGTATCCCTTGCTCCAGAACAGATTACAAGACTTTAAAATCCGTTATAAATGTCGTATCAAAACAAATTAATGGTGACGACCTGCAAGCAAAGCAGCAATGTCCTTATCATGAAGACCTTATAATAAAATATATTTCAACTAACTCCTGTACTGCAGTCATTTCTCCTAGCTGTCACTGTCATGGCCCAGGCTACATCAATATACGGCTTTCATGTGCTCACACAAAAGTTTTGCACACTTTCATGTGCGCACATGAAAAGGGTTTGCGTGCGCAGATTTTTTTTTGCTCATGTTACCTTAGGGGCTCTGTAGAAAACATTTTTGCATAGATTTGTCAAAGTAAGGTGTCTACGGAAGTATCTTCTTGGTATCAGTGCAGAAACTCAGGTATTGTATCTGTATAGCATCAATACCACAACAATAACTGTGCTGGAAAAGTAAAATTCCATACCTGGTAGTTGTAAAGCCTGGGGATTCCCAGACTTTATATTAATGTCTCTAGCAAATTTCATGATGTCCATTAGTTCTTGAAATATAAATATTTCACTCCGGTTCGACATATTGACAGATGTAACTGCTGCTTTTTATAATCTCTCTAAGGTTTATCTACCCAGGAAAGATTGCCTAAGCACCTCAATCATCTCTCCCTTGGGTTCTGTATACTAACTACAGGCTATTACTGGCTGTGTGCGTGCGTGCGTGCGTGCGTGCGTGCGTGCGTGCGTGCGTGCGTGCGTGCGTGCGTGCGTGCGTGCGTGTGTCCTTCCTGCAGGTGAAGGAGGCCATTCTGAATGATGAGAACTACTGTCCCCCAGAGACAGCCGTGCTTGTGGCCTCCTACGCTGTCCAGGCCAAGTACGGAGATTACAACAAAGACAATCACAAGCCCGGCTACCTGGCCTCCGACCGGCTACTGCCACAACGGTACGGTGCATACACACTATACAATACTTGTGAGGATCTGAATTAAGATAATTTATTCCCTTAAAGTTTGAAAACTGCATTGATTTACATAAATGGTAAATGGACTGCACCCCAGCTGACAAAGGGCTTTACAGTTTGCCTCTCATTCACCATTTCTCACACACACACACACACACACACACACACACTGATTGTGGCGGATGCAAGGCATTTGTGTGGCCTGGTCATCATGTTGTGATGTTTCATAGATGACTGTGTTACCACAGAATTACCTGCATGGTGATCCTGCCATTATCCTGGGCAACATTGTTAGCATGGTAGTTAAATCTGTAACTCTCAGCCTGATCATGATGAAGTTCAGCAGACTAGCTACTGGCCAACAGAGAGAACATTCTGTAGTATCGCAGTATTTCTTCTTTTTTCTTCTTCTTTCTTCTTCTTTTCATTACATATTTTTCTTGTGTGTGCATGTGTGCCCTGTAGAGTTCTGGAGCAACACAAGCTGACAAAGGAACAATGGGAGGACAGAATACAGACCTGGCATGAGGAGCACAGAAGCATGCTCAGGTAAGTGAGTGTTGTTGGGGGCTGACAGAAAGAAGAGAAATCACTGTATAATCCAAGTTTGAGGATTATGATTTTTAAAGACATTGACACCTATATTCACTTGTGTATTGTGTGTGTGTGTGTGTGTGTGTGTGTGTGTGTGTGTGTGTGTGTGTGTGTGTGTGTGTGTGTGTGTGTGTAGGGAGGATGCAATGATGGAGTATCTGAAGATAGCTCAGGACTTGGAGATGTACGGTGTCAACTACTTTGAAATTAAAAACAAGAAAGGCACAGAACTGTGGCTGGGGGTCGATGCCCTGGGACTCAACATCTATGAGCACGAAGACAAGTAACTAACACACACACACACATACGGTGGCAACATTCTGACGAAGTTAGATGCATTCATTGCAGTTTCATACCTCACATAGCATTAATTAGTAACACAGTTTACCCTCGGAGCTTGGTTTTAGCGATTCCCAACCTTGGGGTTAGGACCCCTTCAAGGGTCACAAGATAAAGATGAGGGGTCCCAAGATGATTAGCAGTAACAAAAACTCTTCATTGTGCCACACATTATTTTATTTTTTTTAGATTATTTTCTGGGCATTTTAGGCCTTTATTTGACAGGACAGATTAAGACATGAAAGGGGAGAGAGAGGGGAGAATGACATGAAGCAAAGGGCCGAGGTCGGAGTCGAACCCCACACCACTGCATCAAGGACTAAACCTCTATATATGTGCACCTGCTCTACCAACTGAGCTATCTGGGCACGCGTGTGCTGCACATTATTATTTTATTTTACTTAAGTCTTTGCTTTTCTTGAAAATGTTTGAATAGTTTAAGCCTTTAGAGCACATTTAAAAAAAGTAATTAAAATGTCACTGTCAGAGACCAAGCAGTTAGACAATTAGGATAACAGGAGTTCGTTGTAAAAAAGTGGGTTTTTATTTACCCAAAAAATTCACAAAACAATATAAGACAAAGAACTTAATATATAAACCTCTAAAATAGGTAAACTCAATATAACTTAACCCAAAAATAACTATAACAAAAAATACATGTGCACATCAAACCTGCCCACCCAAAAATGAGACAACATGGAACATATATACTAACTGGGCCAAACCAAATAACCACCCAGGGGAAACTAAAATAGACATAATTGAAACTAATACAAATAAACGCCAACCTAAACCTAAACCCCCCTCCAGCATGGCATCTGATGGTACGGCCCAATTGGCAGGCCATAGTATATAAGAGTCCTTCACCCTTGGCCATGACTTTTCTGCATCAGGAAGGACCTCTCCACCAGCATGGTAACAAAGACAACAAAATAATGATTAATATAACAAAACCTTGCAATGTAGAAAAGTGTATTCCATTTAAAACATATAAAGCTACAGGAAATAAATGTGGATTATTAATTAATCAAACAATGTAATGGGTTTGTTTTAATGTTGAAATTATTTAAAGTGTGACTGAATTAATTAATGTGTACCAAAAAGCATGGGGTGAAATGGTGTACTATATTACCATTGCTGGCTGTCTAACCTGTGTGGCTTAGGCCATCACAGTCACAAAATGAAAATAATCACGCTGACATATGGAACACGCGACGACGGGTCGCCTGTAGACATTGCTTGATTTTAAAGCATTGTGAGTCCAAACGCTTGGGCTTAGTTGATGTAATCAGCACCTCAACAAAACTGAAAACTCAAAATAAAGAGGAAGAAAATTAACACCCACTTTCAGTTTATTTTAGGAAGATTCCCTACTACAGTTGACCCACCATTGCAGTTAAGAAACAATTTGATTGCAATAGGCTTTAATTGGAGGAATACATCTCTTGTAAAATTGTATGAAGTGGCAACATCACCATCAAAGAACTTTTTATCCCCTTTGTCTTTAATGGTATGTCACACACATCACACACAAGTGCACTTTTCCGTATAAAAGAAAATATGAATCTGCTATTGACATATCACTGTATTATCTGGGATTTATTGCATTAAAAGGGGACTGCTGTAGCTTTATTATAGCTAGTTTAAGGAATATGAAGTGTGACTTTCTCCGCACTTTTGAGGACCATGGATTGCATTGGTTTGACAACACTGCCCTCTTTTGGCGTTGAACAGCACAGCTGATGAACAACCTGAACACAGAAAACAAAATACTACTCAAAGGCTTCATTCAGACATCCAACATTTCAAAATAGTTTTTTGGTTTTTGAAACTTTGAAAGCATGGAGATGTTTATAAGTGGATGAGCTTGGAAGTAAATGATTCATCTTCATCTACCTTAATCTTTCATTCAAAAAATCGCTCCACTCAGGTTGTCACCAAAGATCGGCTTCCCCTGGAGTGAGATCAGAAACATTTCCTTCAACGACAAGAAGTTTGTCATCAAGCCCATCGACAAGAAAGCTCCAGTAAGTGTTGGAATGATGTGTGATTGGTCATTGGTTATCTTTTTGAAATATGTGTTAACACTGTCATGTCCGTCCTTTGTGTCTTCCCCAGGACTTTGTGTTCTACGCCCCTCGGTTGCGGATCAACAAGCGCATCCTGGCGCTATGTATGGGAAACCATGAGTTGTACATGAGGAGGAGGAAGCCCGACACCATTGAGGTGCAGCAGATGAAGGCTCAGGCCAGAGAGGAGAAGCACCACAAACAGATGGAGAGGTACAATACACTCTGCTTTGCCTTTTTCAGTACTATAGGTTGGTCCGGAAGCACCATCTTCCATTTTTTTCCTGCTGGAAGTTCTGATTCTCCTGTGTTTCCAGTAATCCAATGTGCTTTTTTTGTCGATTCTTAATTGATTTAACAACACACTGGCATTCTACAATTTTAAAAGTATAGTAAACTTACTTTCATTCGACTGCCATGTGGTTCTATGAATCTGTTAACTCTGAGCTAGCTGTTAGAAATAAATTAGTCAGCTTATAATTTAGCCTTACATGCAATACATACTTCTCATACTACTCTAGTCAGTCTTAATTCACTTGGTCTTAATTGCTTAGAGACCTACAGTTCACTATGAGCCTGTATTCATGTAAAAATAAGTTACACAACAACTGGGAATTTGTGTTTCTTCTTTGCCCTTTGCATTTTCTACAGGGAATGTAAATGAGAGGAAACTACATTAAGCAGAATATGTATGTACATTATCTCTCATTTACTGGTTAATTAAATCACTTCATGTAGTGTTTTCTGCTTCCTAAATATCTTACAGTAAATGGAAGAGTGCTGGTTGGGGTATGGGTCAGTTCACACAAAGTGTATTTCTTCTAACCCTGTACACACCCAGTGTGTAGGCTACTGCATGGCGTTCTGAATGAACACACATTAGCTCATGTTGGAAGTGGCTATTTATTGATAAAGCTTTGTAATCAATAGGGGGCAGTGCTGCGGTGAAAGAACCAAGCTGCTGTGCCTCGTCTGCAGGAGCTCCTGTTGCAGAAGCAAACAAACACAACATAGCTCGTTCTATTGTTGGTAGCAAGAAGTAAAACAATGTAATACATTTTCTATAAATGCTATATAGTGCTTCACAAAAACATGTTTGCATATGCACACCAATCCGTACCTCCAAAGAGAATTGAACACGACAAGCAGACTACAAAGTTGCCCCATATCTATGGATTAGTGTGGGAAAAGAGGATCTGATGTTTGTATTTGAATCAAGTGAAGATGTTTATGGCATTATTCAAGGATATTATTTATGGATATTATTCATGAACTACCTGAAATTATGTCACAAAAACTAATCCTTCATATCGGCAGGTTTACACGCACAGATAAACTAGGTTACTGTGAGAAATCAGGTAACGCGTTTACATGAAATTATAACAGCTAACGCGGCACTGAGAAAAAGTCTCTAAGACCAGACTCAACACAAACATTCTTTGAATTTCCTTGAAGACTATTTTCATGGTGTATAACTTCAAACGATCAACAGATAAGCGACCGGCTGGGTGTGACTGTTGTATTCTGGGTTATTTGGACAGAGCGCAGCTGGAGAACGAGAAGAAGAAGCGCGAGCATGCGGAGAAGGAGAAGGAGCGGATAGAGCGAGAGAAGGACGAGCTGATGGAGAGGCTGAGGCAGATCGAAGGGCAGACACAGAGAGCTCAGAAAGGTACGACTGCACCAACATCAAGCATGTGCTCGTGTACTTCTATTTAGTTTCAGACCTTGAGAGTGAGGATGTGAGGAGTCCTAGGAGGTCATATGTAAAACTCTTGTGAAACGTTGGAATACCAACTTTGTAATGTCCTTTGTCCTCACCGATCACACAGTCCCACACGTTCTACGATGGTCTGTAACTCTTACATTTACATGTGTATGCGTGCAGAGCTGGAGGAGCAGACTAGGAAGGCGCTGGAGCTCGAGCAGGAGAGGAAGAGGGCGAAGGAGGAGGCAGAGCGGCTGGAGAGGGAGAGGCAGGCGGCGGAGGAAGCCAAGGCAGCGCTGGCTCAGCAGGCTGCCGACCAGATGAAGAACCAGGAGCAACTGGTACCTGCACTCACACATCAGTCACAGCCTCTGGTTCCTTATGCCAACATTTACTCCTTGAGTTTAGTGCTTTTATCCAGGTAAAAGTGACACTTGAAATCAGGTGGCAACAACGAACCTTGAGATCCATCAATTAAATCAGTCTTTCCTTTTAATTCCATGTATTTATTCTTTTTTACTTCTTATTTAACATATGGTATTGTTGTTTTTATACCTCCAAAACCGTTTTACACTTTGCTTTAAATGTATTATTATACATACAGTATATTAAAATTATAACAAGCAGTGATATATTGTATTGTATGAATAGTCCAGGGTTAACTGATATTAATACAGTGGTTTGTTCAAATAATAAATCATGAAAGAAGACATCGTTTATCAAGCAGAACTACCAATTTCTCAAATATGACCAGTTGCTAATTCTATCTGTTTTGTATTATTGTAAATCGAAAATACCTTTTGGTTTTTGGACTGTTGGTTAGACACCACACTGAGTTCAATTTGGTAACTTTTTACCGGCATGTGTTATGTCGACAGGCTGCTGAGTTAGCGGAGTTCACTGCCAAAATAGCTCTGCTTGAGGAAGCCAAGAGGAAAAAAGAAGATGAAGCATCAGAATGGCAACTCAAAGTAACATAACTTCTGTATTTGTGTGTGTGTGAGTGTGTATATGCCTTTAGTGGTTAGCGTTAAATGTGTGCATCAGTCCATATCTTTCTGTGTTAATGTCTGTAAACGGTCAGTGTCTGTTTCATAAGTATGCACGTGTGTTCTTTACAGGCTTTGTCAGCACAAGACGACCTGGAGAAGACCAGGGAGGAGCTAAAGACGGCCATGACATCTCCGCCGGCGCCAGAAAACGATGAGGAGGATGAAACGAACGCCGAGGCGAGTGCCGAGCTCCTCAGCGATGGCGTCACCAGCCACCGCAGTGAGGAGGAACGCATCACTGAGGCGCAGAAGAACGAACGTGTCAAGAAACAGCTACAGGTAGAGCTTTAACAGTATTCATAAAAAAAAAAAGGTTTATAAACACTAAGATAAGTGGGCATTCACACCAAGAAAAATGATCCGGCGATTTGCCGCAGGGTGGTGCGTCGGGGGGAGAGTGTTAATGACACGGCCCATTAGTGTGACATCCTGTTGTGTTCTTAAACCCCCCAACAAAGCACAAGTAGATTTTATATTTCACAATTACGGTTTTCCATAAGTCGTTTCTAGATTTCGACGTTTCCGACCGCACTTAAAGGCAGCTTATTTCACGGGAAGAGAGAGAAAGAAAAGAGACGAGCGAGACATAGCGAGTGCTTTGTTGTTGCAGGAAACATTCAGCTATTACACTATTAACCCTAACTCCCGGGCAGTTCACTGCTTGCGTTTCGTTTTTAACCCTCAGTGTTTTAAAACTTTCTCGTGGCAGCTATAAAGGCAGTGATGTTTCCTGTTAACTGTACGGGATTCTCACACCGCCTCAAACCACAGCTCAAAACACAGACAAGTCTGATCTCCGCTTACATCATTGGCCACTGCAGCGTGATGTTGGGTTCCGTTTCTCCAAAAGTTGAGTCGGTCTCAACATTTCGCCGCAGGCCCGCTGCATTTTTTTGAGTATCCCCCCTGCAGCAAACCCCCGCCACAGCCTAAAGGCACTACACCTATTCAAAATGAATGGAAAGACTTGCGTTTTTGCCGGATCGTCGGACGGCTGACGCAGGCAGTGTGAACGCGGCCTTAATGAATGCAAAAATGACAACCATCAACAACAAGAAGCTGTTGCCGAAAACAGGAACCAAGCTGACCGGGCTTTTTTCTAGCAAATTATACACCACTGATCTTATTGCTCATCTCTCATCACCCCTCTCTCTGTCTCTTGCCTCTGTCCAGGCTCTGAGTTCAGAGTTGGCCGAGGCCCGGGATGACACCAAGAAAACGCAGAACGACATGCTGCATGCCGAGAACGTCAGGGCAGGCAGAGACAAGTACAAAACCCTGCGCCAGATCCGCCAGGGCAACACCAAGCAGCGCATTGATGAGTTTGAGTCCATGTGAGCAGGGAAGAAGCGTGGATACAACGATGAAAAGAGACAGTTGGTCTCGTTGCCATGTCAACGCCTCACTTTCCTTGTAAAGCCCAAAACCTGCTGCCACCCCAGGAACAATTTTTTTTTTTCTATCCAGGAGAAAGAGCGGCTAATGGGCTATGTAGCTTCAGCCTCGCCAAAGCTCTGCCTAGCAGCATTTGGCCAATCACACTGCTACCTGCTTTTAAGAGCTCCGCCCCCAACGAAGCACACATCCTTTAATCTGTCGGAAAAATAGCAAGCAGCATATCCTGTCATCAACTTGGACTTCTCCCTTCTACAATACTGACAGTTTTAATGCTTGCATGTATGATAATTAATCAACAACAACGTTGAGAGGAGGATTGGTTAATATCGTGTTTTTTCTCAATAAAATAAAATGGCCATTTGTAGCTTGTTGATGTTGCCTGCACGCTTGTTCGTAACGCTTTAATATCTGTACCTTACTTTTACGTCTTATGTCATCAGTTAAACAATTTAATTAATTTGTTTAAAAAAAAAAAAAAAGCCTTATTCGTCTCATTTCCTTCCCGTCTATAGGATTACTTTTTGTCATTTTGTTTTGGGAAAGTTAGTTAAGTTGTGCTGTCAGTGTCATGATCTGTTAATGTTTCATCAGTTTACTTAACTTCTTGAATGGCTGTCAGTTTGAGCAAACAGATATGCAAACAGATAGTTTTGCTTCTTTTAAATTCTTACTGTGCTGGAGTTCTCAGTCCATTGAGACATTTGTTCATTCAAATATACATTTTGCCCCACAATAAAGAATTAATTTATATTTCCAACTATGCCGCTGCAATATGATCTTAAAAAGTCCTGACTGAGGTTAGAGCCAGTAGAGTTGGATTTATTCACAAAGGATGTTGTGTCAGATATACATGTTCGAAACTGACACACAATGTTGTTATAAATTCAATGAATGCCTAAATTGCTGCGTAAAGCCTGTTTGTCATGAATTACTTTTCTGTTCCGTAAATTGTCTGAAATGGTCTGAAAAAACATATGTTTGACCAAAATCTCCACTTAGGAAAGAAACATCTTTTGCAAAGTCTTACAAATCAAAGTAAACCATGTTACAAATTCCCTACAAGCTGATCCAAAAATTCATTATCAATTTCATAACACAATTTGATAATGAAATTGATTAATTGATGAAACCTATACTGTATAGGTAGTTTTAATTTATTTGTGATTCTGAATTTCCAAAACATGCTATAGCAAAATGTTTGATTGAAAGTCAAAACATATCTGTAATTTCAATATATCTATAATTAACCTGTCTTATTATCTACATAACACCAAACAACTGTCCCTTTCCACCAGTGCCCCTTAGAGTCACCACCATATACAAAGCCATCAAAATGTCTCATCCTAAAATATACTACGGTGTACAGTATATACTCTGTCTCCAGCTGGAGCTCCCCAGCTTCCGGAGTTCCGTTCTGGAACATTCAAGAGCACACATGAAAGCTTGAGTAGGGCTTTTATTGCTCATTTTTACATTACACATAAACAGTCAACATGTCTCACTTGGCCACAGTTTCCCAGATTCTGTAGGTATGACAGGCTAGTTTTTTGTGCTTTTGTTTTGGGTTTCATTTCCTAAAGCTCAGTTGAGTCCCACGGCCCTGTAGCACAAACGTCTGAAGAGACCCACTCCAAAAGACATGTTTTAATAAAAAGGAACAACATTAACAAAAAGCATGAATGACATGAAAGTAAAACTTGTTTGTACAAAAGCATTTCAGCCAATTTCATTTGAATCTTAAGTTTTTTTTTTTTCTTTTTGCTTAAATAGGTATTATGTTTGGGCTGGGCACATCCTGTACATATAACTCATTCAAATTCATCAGTTTAAAGCAGTGCCTTAGTATTGCACACTAAAAGGTAGGTACTTTTGAAACACTATTTGACTGCGCTAAATCAATATTTCACGAATAGCACAGTTGTACATGACCGCTTTGGACCGTCTTTTGGAATTAAACTCTTCATCTGCCAGCAGGACACACAGTGAAACAGCAGCAATGGTTAAACACTTTAACATCTTTTAATTTTGGTTTAATATAACCACCATTGACCTGAGCAAAAGGGGAAAACATTGAAAAGAAAAAAAACTTGGCCTTTTACTTGGCTTTGGTCTCTGAAAAGGTGGCACTTTAATTGTTTCTGTAGCCGAAATGAATCTGTATTAAAGCACATTAGAAATATGGGTAGGAATAAACTGATAAATATGGACATTGTTGATATTTTACATTTCTTTCCTATTGGATACAACTGCTGGATTTGAGGCCATTTTAGTCAAAAGAGCAAAAAATAACAAAACATTGTAGAAAAAACCTACCCATAAATTCTTAAAGGTGTGTTCAGACTGAACGTGAAGCAAATTTTAGGCAGGTTGATCGCATGACAAAATGCAAGAGGATGTGAACCGAAGCAAGTTCACTGTGGACCCTATTCAGGTTCTATGAGACTTTAAGCTTGTCAAGGCATTGTGGAATAGCTGGCAGCATGGGATTGACCTTTACCGAAAGGTGATGTGTTTTTACATCAATAGCAAATTAAGGTGAAATTTGCCCCAACAGCTCTGTAGTGATTTGCGAGGGGGAAAAATTAAGAAAAAGTGATGTATGCCTACTGGTGAGCAAGAAAGAAAATCATTGTTGCATTTTCATACAACCTTGCTGTGTAGAGGTACAAGTACAAACAAACATGAACTTCTGCTTGGCTGATGTCATAATTTGTTGCAGTTAATTGTTGCAAGTCATAGGGTGCATATAGGTCTTTTTTACTGAAGACATTTTGACACTTGGACAAACAGGTGCAGGTAAATGATAAAATAAATGACGGCTGAATTCCATTTAGCTGCTTCGGTTTCAGGGGGCTGGTGTTGTGTATGATGGCTCACTATTATACTGTCATGGCTCACTGAGGCTGTGTTCAAAACCGCATATTATTCACATACTATTCATACTAAGTATGATGTAATATTGAGTATGTGGTGCATTCCAACTGCATAATATTTGGATTTCATGTACATTAGAAAATCCCAGATGTTTTCTAGATTAGCAAAAGTAATAGAGTACGAGACGTGAGCTTACTGGACATACTCAACAGCTCCAAAATGCATTGCGGTTCATCAGACAATGGCTGACTGTGAGGCAAATGGTTTAAAGAATGAACCGTTGGATATAATAGTAATGAATGATGGGAAGTTAAGATGTTAAGGTACAGTTAAGAGGAAAAGCACAGGAGCTCACATATATAATGTACGGTGGAAAACATATTTAACACTTAAATGTTTAATCATTTAAATTTGCATTAAAATAATACTGGAAAATATTAAATTGAGTAGAAGAGGTAATGTTAATTCATATTTGTAATAAACAATTTTCACTCAATGTTTCGGCGGGTCCCGTAACATCATGATCAAAACAGTCGTGATGCAGAGAAGACATATTGCTTGAGTTTACACCAGTGTGAACAGCATACTTAATCATTAATTCAGTACGCAGTATGCAGTACATACAGATTGAGTATTTAGTATGCAATTTTAAACAACTTACTACAGTACAACAAAGCCATTGCTAACATTGCTAGTAACACGTGTGACTGTGAAAAAGGCTCATTATACACAATGCTCGCTAGCGAGCAAGCTTATTGCTACACTTGCGGGGGTCGATACGCAGACAGCATCACAAAAAATCATGTAACTTGGACAAAAGAATGCAATTTTCCAAAGCAGAAGACCTCCACTTACAACGTACAGATATGACACAAAAAGGAGAAAAGCTTGAGAAACATAATAAAGAACAGGAATGTTAAGTTTTGAGGTCAGTCAAAGTCTGGTTTTGCTAGCTAATAAACAGCTAAAGCTAATATTGGCTGTTTGCGGTGAAAAACATGGACCACAAAAACGTCCAAATTCACATGAATAAAGCGAGGTGTAAATTTGTATGATCAGAATTCAGTCTGAACACTGTGAAGTAACATTTGTGGAGAAAATCAAACACATTAGCACAGTTAGCAAAGTGTACCTCCCCTTATTCAGCAACACTGACTACAATCTCTTCTTGCAGATAAACATGTACAATAGAAAAAGAGCTCTAAACAAGTTCATGATAATAGAAAAATAGTCTTTGCCCTCATACACTAAATATGTTTTTTTAATATCCACAGGAATGTTAACACAGCACCTTTAGAGGTTTGTTTAATTGAATTGTAGAGTTTCTCAACCCTGTGGCGAACACGGGCACACGGTGCCAGCCAGACCAGAAGGGTGAGAGCACTTCAGCTATGACTGACTCACTCAGCCGTTACATCCGTTACATCATAGCACAAGGCCATGAGAACATCAGAGAAAAAGAAATCAACTGACAGACAGGAATTACAGAGGACTTGTTCCTGAGATCGACACCTTTCAGATTACAGTACAGCCCTTGAGAAGAGAGCTTTTCAAGTAAGAGAGCTTCGAGAAGAAGAAAATGTGGTTTTAGCTTTCTGGGAAAAGCGTCACGAAGGTCTGGAGCCTGTGGCACAAATTTGAGAAGCAAGCTCATCAAAACCTCCTCTCTTTTAACAGCATTCACACGTACAGTCTATTTTTGCGCCAGAAGTGTTCCAAAAATACTGTTCTGAGGTGGAATGTAATGCTGACAAGCTTCAATATGTCTCATGAGTAATGAGACCACATCACATTTAACCACAACTTTATTTTTAACACCTTTAACCACGGAAATGATCTGCTTTTCACCATGGTTAAGCCGACTCAACCTCTAACCCAAGTTTTTTGGGCTACACAGTACCATGCTTTCAGTTCACTGACAATATAAACAATAACGGTCTCCAAAAAAGTGCATAAGAGACTTTCTCTTTCCTGCACTTGGAAAAAGGGAATAAAATATCCCCTCACATAAATAAAGGCTATGTCCATAGGTGACAAAATCTGCCACAAATACTCAAAATATTCAACTCGAAATATTTTTTGTTTAAATATTCTTATATATAACATTGATCTTGTTTAAAAAAGTGTATAGGATACAATTTGTATCAATAAAGAGAGGTGTCATCTGGCTACTACATATTGTGCTAACCAGGCAAGAGTTAGTTTAGCTTTACAAACACTTCCTCAGACATTAAAATAATCCCATTGGTGGAGATAATAATAAAAATAAGAATATTACTATTTCATACAACAAATACAGTTCAAAGTGCTTAACATTAAGAGATGACAACCTAAAAATACTTTGAAAGAGAAGGCAGATAAAAAGGAAAGATGCTTAGTTTAAAATTACGTCAAATTAATTATAATACTTACTTTTGGTCGGACTTTGTACCGCGTTTGGACATTTAATCGATTTAATTTATGAAGTGATTCATACAAATTAATTATTTTAACAGATAATTAGTAATGGAAGTAATTGTTAGTTGCAGTCCTCTGATAAATCTAAAATTAAAAATGAATCTAGACTTGCAAAGTTGAAACTATATTAGCTTATTGCTGTCTAACTAAGGTAATTAGTTCATGTCCTTGATGTAATGAATGAATTCAAGTTATTACCACTTATAGTTTTGTATTTTTCTTAAAGTTTCTTTCTTTAATAAACAACTGAGTTTTAATTTAACCAATGAGATTATTAGCGCATCTGAGAAAAGTTTGTAGACCTAAAAACTACTATCTATAGGTGTCTCCATGATATTAAGTGACTGGCAACATAGTCTGTGGGAGGACGGTTTTCCCAACTCTTGCCAGTCTGTTCCTGTCTTTTACTGCAAAGCTGTGGCTTTATTTTACAGAAGGGTACAAAAGAGTTTTACCCTGTTTGAGGCGGCTAAACCCTCCTCGTCATGTCACCACTGACAACGGAGACCCTGTGTCTCATGCAAGACAGACATTCACACACATTGAAAAGTAATAAATTAACACATATTTTAAATTAAAATAATAATACCAACAATATTCTTTGAACCCTAAACATTTCTGGTGCTCTCCACAGCCACCTTCATATGATTTAGAATTTTGATATGGTTTAAAGATGGAAAAGAACTGAGGGATGTTTAAAAACAAATAGTACTGAAAGCTGATGAACTGTGAAGTCAGCTGACAGGGCTCCTAGCAGAGGAAATAGACGTATTCAAAAGTGAATAACAGCTTGGGGTTTTCAAGTGGAGTTTTTGCTATCTTCTTTGTCGGTGCCGCTTGACTTTCACTTCCGTGTGGGGGAAATCCACAAAATCTCACCACAGCATCTGATCGGCCACCTGCCAGTCTAGAGAGAAACCCTTGATCTGTTTGTTTAGCTGATTCAACATTAAATAAGGTAGGAATATATTTGCGATGTGTAATGAAATTTCACGATTAAATATATTATTTTACATAACCCACGCTGTCATCATCTTCATGACTGGAAAACAGAAGTATTTCGCTCAGATGGTAAATAGGAATATTAGATATACTTATACCCTGATATGATTGCCAAGGAAACACAGCAATAACATAAAAAGTGCCAAAAACCGAATTATTTAAAAAAATCATCAAAATAACTTAAAATATAACAAATAAATTAATTTAAAATAAACAACACTGTCACCCTTAAAACACATTAAAAGCCTCCCTTAGCACACTACCTTTAGGTATTTACTCATAACCCAAAATAGCTCACAAAATGCACATTGAACCCCAACTTTCCCTGATCTTAAGTGCTCAAATTGCAAGCATATTCATTGAAAAATATGGCAATTTCCCTTTACAAAAATACCATTAAAGATATTGAGACAAGTTCCCTGTTATAAAATTAAGCAGTCCATGAACAGCTAAATGAGCTTCATAGCTTGTGCTTTTGGTTTGTGTATGTCCAACCTGACTTTAATAATTAAGATGATAAGAAGAAATAAACCTGCAGAAGTGAGCCTAGTTGAGATGAGGCTGTAACTCCACCTTCTGGCTTAATTCAAGAACCGTGCTGCGATTTCTCCATCAGAATCGCAGCTGCAAGCTCCTGAGCATCCACCACATGAGGGTTCCTGGTCATCACCATCCTCACCAAGTCTGGAGGGAAGATGCGGCACAAGTTAACAAACACCCTCTCTCTAAGGTCCTGGTATTGACCCGAGACAGGGGGTACCTGTTGCTGGGGCACTGAGGACAGGTGGCTTTTGTGGGTAGTGATAGATGGAAGGGACAGCTGGGGGAGAGGTGGAAGACTGGATGCTGAAAGGCCACGGGGTGATGAATGGGCTTGCCTGCCCCAAGGAGAGTGCCAAGCCTTCTCGTGGACTTCTGGAAGGCTCTGGAAGCCATACGGATCATAGCAAGGCTTAGGGGGCTGCTGGTAATGAGGGTCCCAGTTTATCTGATGTTGTGGTTGTTGGTTTAGCCCCGAGTGGTTTCTTCTCACTTGGGGGTCCTGGAGCCCACCTTCCTGCCAAAGGGAGCCCATCAAATTGCTCTGAGAGTGGGAGTGAGCAGTGGATGTTTGGGGTGAACGAGCTGGGAATTCCCCTGGGAAACTGCTCAGCAATGGATGCCGAAGGTGGGGTGGGATGTAGGGTGAAGGGGACTTGAAGGGACGTGGAGATACATGAGAGGTAAGAGAAGATGGGGGGTCTTCCAAGCCAAAACCATGTTGTCTCCGTAGTGCTTGAGGAACAGGATAGCTATGAGGAGCATGTTGGCCCAGTCCAGGAGGAACACGGCTTACAGGGTGGGCATTCTGGCCAGAGCAGTGATGATGGTGGTGAGGATGGTGGTGGTGATGGTGGCACTTGGAACCATCGTCTAACAAAGGGTCAGGGGAGAAAGAGTCTGAGCTGGCACTGCCTTCACTGCTACAGTCGGACAGTCGTGATCCAGCTCGCAGGTCAGCTGGGAAGAAGCACTCAGGACTCTGTGGCACTACCAGACTGAGGCTAGAGTAGGCCTTTACCAGTGAGCTGTAGCCCAGCTCTGGAGACTCACATCTGTGGTAAGTTTCAGTCTGGCTTGGTCCAGATGCTCCAGCAACCCTCAAGCTGCCTCCACCACTTCCCCCAGGGTGCTCCCATCGGTCAAAGTTTCCTGATGAAGGCCCGCCGCCTGGAGCAGGATACCCTAGAAAGCTACTGCTACAGCTACTGCTGCTGCTGCTGCTGTTGCTTCCCCTACGTCCTTCCACTTTGGACTTGATCCGAAGCTTGTCCTCCAAGAGGTCAGTGAAGGACCCCCGAAGGCTGGGGCTTGGCTGTTTCTTTGGAATGCCCCGACTTGGCTCGGCCTCAGTCGTTCTTTTTGGTTGACCAGAACTTTGGCTCTTCACCATCAGGGCATCTTCCAGTAGGCCTCTAGAAGCTACTGATGACATTTTGGCACTGGCACGGAGCTCATCAGCCACGGCACGCTGGGGCTGGCTACCCCTTTCAGGGTGGTAAAACTTGCACTTGTGGCCATATGTGCACTTCTTCCCTAAATGACGAAAAAAGAGAAGCATTTGTCATTAATGTGCTGGAATGAAAATGTTTTATAACATCTTAGTTAGAGGATAATATTTGCATCTTTTGTATCTCTGTTAATTCCACTGCTCTAGAGCAAAGTTAACATCTCTAGCATAAAAACAAAAGAGGTTGAATAGCATACTTAAGGATCATTCTTTTTGTTATTTATTTCCTAAAATACAGGAATGTATCTAGAAAACCAAGCGAAGGTGCTAATTGGTGCAAAAATACAATTTGCAGCACAAACACCCAAGTGCATATAACTGCTGCACATTTTTACCATAAGGACATGGCTGCTTCCTGTGTTCAGGAACAATAGGCCTCTTCCTCAGGAAGTTCTCCAGACTAGGTCCGTGGCGTCCCAGTGGGTCATCTGGTGGCATGAACCTAAATACACAGTCAATAGATTAAACCCCAAACAAACATACAGTAAATAGGTCATTTAATAGGAAATCCTATTAATAATTTCCCTGCAAAAATGCATTGTGTTAAAGTTAGAGGGATACCAGCTATCTTTTACAAGTGTTCTTTAGTTGTTCGGACACACACTGGACAAAAGTTAAAGTTGAGGCTTTTTATTTTAATGGCTAATGAGTAGCAGCAAAGCCTCCGTCTTTGGTCTATTATGACTTTTCCAACAACAGATGCTACATTTTCTTACTTTCTGTTAGATTTTTATAATAGTATCTCCTTTTAGTGACTTGTGGCAGGCAAAATGCAACTAAAGGATTTTCCAAAATGTAATTTCTAAAGGTATTAGCACTCTTCTCTTTTCTGCACTCCAATATAATTTGTTCTCCTTTGGTATGAGTTGCTTACTTGTCGTTTACAAAGGAGTACATCAGTAGACGCTCATCAATGAATTTCTTCCACTCTGGCTTCTCATTGGCTAGGTCACGGTAGTTGTCGTTGGAAACAATGATGCCGTCTGACTCGTAGGCCAGTTTGACGATGAATCGGTCATCGTAGCAAACCACACGGCGTCCCTGCACGCGGCGAGATGGGGTGAAGACCAGGATCTTCTCTTTCTCTAGTCGCCGTAGGATCTCTTGGTCTGAAGAAAGAGACGGAATACAGTTGGACATAAAGAAAGGACAAGAAAGTTGATAAATCTTCCATTCAAAACTATAGATTTAAAGTCTTCCAAGCAGAAGACTTTAAATCTATAGTAGCTGACTAGCCGTTACCTGTGATGAGGGCATCAGGTCGTGATTGCTCTTTTCTCCAGGCAGGGACAAAAACCGTAATGTCACGGTGGCCTCGCTCCAAGAACCAATCAACGGCCAGCTGGATGCCTTGACAGGAGAACACTTCCTTATTTCCATGACTGCAAGAGCAGAAAGGCACGTTAAAGACAATCAGTGATGTGAACACAAACGAAAGAGTTGTCCCACCACCAAAATCCCAAACTCTTAAAAATATTGGTAGTTCATTGTTTCACTTGACCATAAAAAAAGGAAGGCATTGTTGTTTTGTTATAAATTAGTCATGGTAGTGAATAGCCACTCTTCCCCTACTTTAAAACATGGGATTTTCTTCATTGATTGAAGCATCAGAGCAGTCATCATGTAAAATGTGGCTATCCGTTGTTATCTTCCTCACCTCATGGCTACGTTGCTCCCATCCACCACAACGGGCCGAAGGTTTTCTTTGTCCTCCAGCAGCTGGGACGGACACAGCAGCCGACAAGAGTCCGTGGAGGAGTTGGAGAAGGAAGAAGAGGAAGAGGAGCAGACCAAAGCAGATGACAAAGAGAAGGAGGGAGACTGGGAGACAGTCAAACCTCTTTGTTGCTCCATCTCTGTCTTGGTTCCCAGTTTGACCAGCTCGCCCAGCATGTCATTGATGAGTGCGTCTGCCCCCAGTTTCCTCAGCACCAGCAGCACCAGCTCCTCAGAGTAGCCAAGCTTGAGAGCAAACTCCACCTTGGCGCGGTAGTCTGTGACGGGGTCAGTGGGGGTTGATGTTTCTGGCTGTGGGGGGTCTCCAGGGCATCGGTTTGGTGCCAGGTCCAGCCTGACTGTCTGAAAGACTGAAGATGACTCCTGGTGCTGTAGGTGAGGCTGGTCTTGCTGAGGGTATTGAGATTCTGAACCAGACCCATTCTGGAGCCGTTCATCGTCACTGTCTGAGAAGTTACTGCAACTACTACTGCTGCTACAGATTGAATTAGTACTAAAACTTGTGCTACTACTACCAATACTGTTACTGCCGTTACCAGCTTTGACGTTTAAGACCCCTATATTCCCAGGATCCCTCACAGTGCTCAGGCTGACCTGTCGCTTAGCACCTTCCACATGGAGGTAGTCTAGATCCAGCCCCAGGCTGAGGATGTGGCCTGTCCCATCCTCCAGATGGTTTTTCACGCCCATGAAGCTGTCTCATACATCCAGCTCCACACCCTCCGTGAGCTCGCAGGCACCTGACAGACCCCACTGTTACTGCTGGTAGTTAACAGCTCAGTGACTGGTCTTTGGAGTGAAGCTTGAGGGAGAGACAAGAAGTGACTGGTTAAATTCCTGCAAGGACTGCATAAAAGTGATGAAGAGTATGCAGGAATGAGTCAACTGCATTTACACGTCGTACTACCATGTGATCTGCATCTGGATATCTTATCTGAATATTGAAAATGCCTGTTAATGCCATGTGTAAATTTAGGCAGGACGTATTGCAATCAGGATTCTATAAGATCTGAAGGTGATCTGACTCACATTGTGATCAGATATCAGTCAGGTATAAAACATTCAGTATACAGTTTGGCCACATTCTTAAGAAAGAAATCTCTTCAACAAGTTGAAAGGTCACTTTACTCTGCTTTTTTCCTGCCAGCTCAGCAAGCTCAGCAAAAACTTAGAGACACCGTCTTCATCAGTAACAGAAAATAAGTAGAGTCCATAGGACCACTTCCCATGAAAAGTTTGCCAGCTACAGCTTTTACGTATTAAGATTTCTCAGCAGAATTGAGCCAAAAAAACAAAAACTAAAAATACAGGTCTTAAACGCAAAGTACCGTCATGATGCAAATACTAACCTTTAACAGAAGTAAATGCTTTTGCTACACCCTTGTGTTATCACTTCCTTTATGAAAATGTCAATAAAGAAATTGTTTAAAAAAAAAAAAAAGAAGTAAATGCTTGAAGGATCCTTTAACCTGTAACCACCCTTACCTGCCCTCCCACTACTGATTTGCATTTTAGCAGCGAGAAGCTTTGTCGTCAAAGAAACATCAATTAGACTAGAGGCAAAATACCAGACACCTGAGCCAAGAAACATGTTCAAGTGATGCCAAACCCCATTACTGATGTATGTAATTACTGAAGACTGTTGCCAAGAATCATATCTCATATTGCAGACATGTAGGCTCAGCCAAGGAACAGAAACACATGGCTGGGTGACAAAATTGTTTTCTTTAAATCTCATAAATATGGATAGTTTATGATTTTAAGTGCTTTACACAAACTAAATAAATGTCAGAATTTTGACTGACATACGCATGTATTTTACTTTAAACAATATATTGCTTTGTATTTTTAATTACAGTTGCGTGAGAATAACACAATAACATGTGCCGTGGCTTGTCTGACTGACTTGAGATCCACAGGCAGACTCTCTGGTTGCCTAATCTATTCATGCATTAACTTCTCAGTTTACATACCATGATGGGTTTGTTTGCCCAATGCACAACACATTCAGAACCTTGTGGTACAATGGCTGCAGGCTAAAACACAATATTCAAATGTGCAAAAATATAACGATGAGAAGAATTGCTTGCACATGAATTCAATTCAATAAAACAGCATCACAAACTAGGTCTAATTCTGATTACCAACTGGAGAATCAACAAAGTTTCTTCACAAAGCCTTGGATACATACTATATGTTCGCATGAAGGCTTAAGTGAAATACACAAGTGCTTCCCCCTGAGTTATTTATGAATCCTTACTTTGCCCGAATTCTTTAAAGAAATGGTCTGACTTGAGACATTAAGTTAATCTTAAAGTGAACAGCAATGTTTAAAGAGCAACTACCCCAAATGTCCAAATAAGAATAATTATTACTCGTCACAAATAAATCAAAACAATACTTAAATGTGGTTGAAGGAAAGGATATAGCAACATTTGAGGATGTAGTTACTCTTTAAAAGAGCAGGTGACCATTATAATTGTTGTAACCGACAAAGTTCAATTTCATATTTCAAAGTGGCCATTTAAAGATGAACTCCAGTTTGGACATATTTTCGAAACAATCCCTTCCTATTAATATGCAATAAGTAACAAAAAAAGAAGACAAGGAAATACAGCGTCACTGATGCAAACCACCTGAAACAGCTGACATTTCCAAAGCCTAAGCACAAGCTACTGTTCCTGTCCAACCTGTACCACATAAGGGCAACAAAAGCAACAGCAGTGGGAGATTTTTCACCTACACATATGTGCTGTCTACAGGCTAGAAAATACTACATTTGACTAAATGATGAGATAATGTTTTTTCTGAAAATTACGTCCGTCATATTATTAGAAGACAGGACATTTTCCCATTTACAACAGCACTACATAGTGAGCCTGTTATTTTAAGAGTGTTAAATTATGGGATTTCTGCTGGTTTTGTGTTGTGTTACAAGTACGAGTGTTACAAGTGCAGAAAGATCAATCAGACCATTGCCAACATGACTTGTTATAACAGTCTTAAATGTGCAAAAACACTGGTATGTTCCTTTAAAACTCTATCAAAAGACCATCAATGCAGTTTGTGTAATTTCAACTACATGTTTTTTTAAAGTGGTGCCTTACAAATTCACCTTCTTGAAATTAAACACAAAGTGATGTTCATGAATTTGAATCAGATTCTTTATAACATGAGCACCTAGCAATGAACACCTCACACTGAAGTCCAGGCAGGAATTATGAGCCTTTCAGTTTTAGTTATGAGAGCAATTTGAATGAACCCCTAACGGTCATTACAGCCTCTCTTTCTTAACAGAAGTGTTGCCACTGGCTCTGTGAGGGTCCACGGATTGGATAAAACAAAGAGGGATCTGGTGTGGTAGGACATTGCTTAGTGACCTCTTTAAATAAACAACATGTTAATTTCCCCCCACATCTCACAAACACACCCATACATTACAACAAGCACACACATAACCCCTATATAAATACAAAGCAACTATGCTTAACAGAGGCTTACTTTAAGCTTCCTTAAACGTTTATCCTTGATCTAGTTCAGTCTTGTTTGCTCACTGCATCATATGCCCTCACTACAGCTTCAGGGCTTTTGTTTATTGTGTTGCAGATTATAAAAAAATGTGAATAATGGGTAAGGTCATTCTTCTAGTTGCCTCTACTTGTCTTTTTAGTGCACAAAGGAATTGAAAGTCAAAGACCAGTGAATTGATAACTGGATTTAATGCTTTTAACCCTCGTTCAAACCACAAACTAAAACCAGGGTCAGTGTATTTGTGTTTTGGGTTGTTTATCTGTGGAAATACCCATCAAGGGTACTTCCAAAGCATCAAACTGCTCCCAGGTCTGTGAAAAGCTTTGTAACTGCAGGCTAGGGGTTTCACAGAATAGTCAATAGAATAGTCACAGAATTGTAGACTAATCGTTTATTTGTGGTTTTAGCACGGTGCTGTAATAAAGCAGTGGCAATGCTTCTGCAGCAGATATGCAGCTGGCGGCGCTGTGGGTAGGTCTTGTTGACAATGGTCAATGGTCAATAATCATAGTTGTCATGTGTGAATTTAACACTGTACAGCGTGGGATGCTAAAGTAGAAAGAAATGTGGCTGTACTTCCCAATGCTACAATGAACAGTGTGCCAACGTTAGTGAGGAGAAGCGCCAACAGAGTGAACAAAGTAGGCAGACGACAAATCGACCGAAGGTGGACATAATTTAAAAAGGTGGTTGTTTTGAAGATAGATTTGTTTGAAGAATTGTTTTCTGTCATGTCATGTTAAATAAACAGAATTTAAGGTATTTAGAGAAAGAAGCCCGCTATCCTTGCAAGAAAGAGACTGTTATGTCCAGTTCAGACGTGTCTTCATTAGTCTGGTTTAGTCCAATCAGATCGCAGCTCATTTGTGAACAGCCTCTCAGAGCCAATCGAGGCTCTGCTGTTTCACCTACCTCCAGGTGGGTCCTGCCTACATTAGTTAACCCTTTACTGGTTGTATTTGAGACCTTTTTGACAAAAACTGATCAGTTATTGGCTGAAAAGAAGTATGATATATATTTCCCGCGATTAGTCGGCTACTCGTCTACTTCGTGAGAGTAGTTGATGACTACTAAAATGCTGCAGTCAATGAAAGCATTTAAGGTCCTTTTCAAACAAAAAACACTTTTGATTGTCTATTATCATGCTTTGGACTAAGTGGAAGCATCTCAGATTTGGTTTCACAGTTGTTTGGACAGTAAACCACCAGCAGTGCGAAGCCTCTGAAAAGACATCAACTAAGACAAAACAAAGACTGCGCAACATATATGTGAAACAGAAGGAAATATAGTAAGACTATGTAACTTTGCTGAACAGTGGTCACAAACTGTGAAATAAAGGTGCACCAAGTTTTACATGATTCTCTTGAGACAGTTGCTTTGAAGACATCGTCATTAGCTGACCAGAGTCAGAACAAGGGGAACAAGGACCAAAAGCAGGAAACAGCAAACTTGTCTTCTGGTAAAAACAGTTATAAAGTGGATGGTCTATATCAATGACGTTCCACTTCCGGGATTGCTTTGTTGCCGTCAGAAATTCTGCTAGATTTAACGCTTTTCAGCCAGATGTTACCTACCGCTTTCTTTGTGTTGGTATTTTAAACTCAGGTGGATTTCTGAGGACTATGGTTAACTGCTCCTCAGACCTCTGCAGGGTAAATCCAGACAGCTAGCTAGACTATCTGTCCTATCTGAGTTTTCTCTCGCACAACTAAAACAACTTATGAACGTATACACGTTCCACCTAAACTAGTTCCTTCCCGAGGCTATTTTGCAGAGGCACTGCAGCTTTTCCCGGTGCTTAGCGCCGCCCAAGACGATTGTGATTGGTTTAAAGAAATGCCAATAAACCTGAGCAGGTTTTTCTCCCATCCCAGAATGCTGTGTGGACTAGCCAGACCCTCCTCCGCAGCGCTGTCTGGCAGAAGGTCTGGCAATGCGAGACTATAAAGTGGATGAAGTGAAATTTCCAATTTTTTCCAATTTGTTTATGACAAAGGATTTCAGCGTTTCATTTGTAAGAGCAAGCTTGTGTTACTCTTTGTTTCAAAAGTGACATAGTCTTTCTTTAAATTAAGAATAACATGGCACCTGAACAGGAAATGGCTTTAAAAGTGAAGTCCATCACATATTTTATTTAAGCCCAAAAAGTTATTCTTTATCAGCCAGCCTCTGCAAACTAATTAAGAAGAGTTCATTTCAGAATTTGTATGAATGTGTTTGTGTGGTTATATTATATTTATATAGCGACAGTTGTAATGAGGAGCCTCTTGGATCTCAGGCTAAAGTACCGGAAAGCAGGGGCCTCTTAATGTCCCGACCCCGATGTCTAAGCTGCCGCGGCACTGTTTGTCACCCTGAATGCCACAAAAGAGCTGGAATAATTTAGTCCGCAACAACAAAAGAAGCACAAAAGGAAAAAGTGAGAGTGTGTTTTTGTGTGTGTGAGGGGATGGGGGGGAAGAAGTGTGTCTGGCTTGCCGTCATTCAACAATGCAGCTGCCTCCCAATCTGTCCTCCTGTGACGGGAGTATTGTTCTCCCGGCCCGAGCAGTATGCACAGACGGAGGCTGGGGCATTTTAAACCCGTTCACCCCCACCAACACACACACATGCACATGATGCCTGGTGATGCAGCAGTCACACCAGCCTCGGTCACAGGTCGCCAGACGGAATCTTTGAGGAGTCAGCAGAAATATGAAAGTGACACAGCAAGTGTAAATCACCCAGTCAGAAGCAGTCAACTACTGTATGTGTGATCATCGCAGTCAGTATGGCTTTTAGTGTCCCACTGTCACTGTGAGTTTTTAGAAAAAATAGAATAAATATGTAATACAAACAAGCTAAAGAAATGTATTCACATAGTATTCGTGGTTTTGTTGAGAAGAAGTTACAACACCCACTAAAGAACCAAATACTTATAATACATTGTATGATACAAATATCTTTTGCCTTTTAATGCTAAACCATCATCACTATAGTAATGTAGTCTGTGTTATTTTAATGTAGTCTTGCGTTTATTAATAATCTTTTGGCAGCAAATAACACTATGAATATAGTGGCTGCTGCAGAATATTGCAAAATGTCCAGGATAAGTCTAGAGCAAAAAAAATAATTCTAACAATGTCATAAATCAACAATTAATGAACTAAAATAGTCTACAAGCCACAATTGTGCCAAATTTGATGCTTAGCTGATAAAATACTCATTATGAAATGTTTTATAAGCTTTTCCAGACTCAACGTGACATTTTTATATTTGTCTTTACATTTTGAAGAAGACAAAAATAATACGTGCACCACAATAATGTAGGAAGCTAATAAAGAGTATTTCAGTTTCTTTTGTTGTTACTTCAGACATTGAGAAATATTTCTCAATTGGGAAACTTCTAAGTAAAAATTCAATTTAGCGACTTTTTGCGGTTTCAAATCCAAATCTGTATGAACATATTATACAGAAAGAATAACTCCTTTACCAAATAATTTCTGGATGGGTTTAGTGGGAGGGGGGCCTGAGTCTTTCCATAGTGAGCAGATGCTGCAGTCTCCACCTCAGTGACCCAGCCTGCCTGCACTGCTTCTGCACTGTGAGTATCTCTGTATGTGTCATGATCCGGGGTTAGCACCCTTGGGGGTGTACAGAGGGATGAGCTCCCCTGAGTCCAGACCCTGACCAGTCCCTCAGGGCTCCCGCATGGCTACCATTTGCCGGCTGAGCCCGGCAGTGAGCCAGTCTGCCACACCAGCGACTGGCTGGGAGGGGGACAAAGGGGGTGTAGAGGGTGGGGGTGGGGGTAAATATCGGCAGCGGGGGCAACAGATGCCTACTGAAGTCACAGGGGACCTCCCTGAAAGCATCCTCCACCCTCCCCTCCTGCCTCTGCAACTGGTGGTGTCCAGATTCATCCTCAGTGATACATATCACCACTGTCTGTCATGTAACCTTTTTGGATAGGGGTTGTGGGTAGCACTTACTTTAACCTCAGAGTTGTGCAGACTCTCAGTCGGTTACGTCTGTTCTGCCTCTCTGTTGCTAACTGAACCCAGGGGCACCATGTCACATGTCATATGTGGGGATCTACAATCACTCATATCTGGTTCCACTCTCATCAATACAACATTTTCGTATTGATTTTGGATTAATTAAATTGGAGTGAAATTAAACTATTCATCATGCTGTGGGAGAACCCCAAGGAATCCCCCAAAATACCCTTGTTGAAAACCACACAAAGCCTTTTTATTTGTCTCAATTTCACTTGTGAACAAACTTTATACTGTACATCTACACTAAAACCTTCCAAAGTGAGCAAAACATTCCTATGAACCACATTTTTTCCACACATTTTTTAACGCATCCAGTAGTTGATTTGAGACATTTCATTCTGGAAGTGGTGGACGGACGGACATTGCTATCTGCTACTAGCGTGGCTAAAACAAACTATTTTTTAATTGGGCATTGTCTGTCTATAAATTCAACCGTTTGAGTGTTCTGTTAATAAGAATATTTGCCACTTTCAACATGTAAAACAGATTTGAGCTAGATACAAAATAACACAATCATCACAACAACTTTGGAACTTGGAGTTTCTTTGTCTAGCTAACTCTCTAAGTGCAGCATTGTACCACATGAGCATTTCGGTCACATCTGCATATAGATCTATTGCTGCTGATTACTGTAAGTGACCCATGACAAAGCATTATAACAGTGTTCTTAATATTCTTTACCATGCAAAACTGAGGCTAACCAAGGGCAAAGCACAAGAAGAACAAAAGGGAAACACTTACCACGCAGCTCCAAGAGAAACAGCAAGGGAGCAAAACGCAAGAAAAGGCAAGAACTCCTACAATTTCTCTCCTGGAATGCTGCCTTTGGTCATTCCAACAACAAAGCATAAGTCAGAAAAACTTCAGGGGGAGTTCCCAATAATGGTGCTGTTAAAGTAAGCCCAGATGTATGACAAAATCCCTCAAAAATCAAGTCAAATCTCAGTATCCAATCTCCAGTATCCAGTATCTAAAGAGTTGGAGAATGTAAAGCTGTCAATCCAATTGTGGCTGAGCAAAATTAGTTTCCTGGTTGAGTTTAGCAGCAATCCTAAGAGATCAGCTTTCAAACTCTTCTTTTTGGTTGAGCAGCAGAGTGCAGTTTCCTGAGGCTGCAGGTTGAGCAGTGTGACTGACAACAGATGGAGTGGAAAGCATCTACGATCCTCCTCCTCACACTGGTTCAGCCTCCTGACCAATACCAACGCAGAATTCTGACCACAACCTGTCTTCACCACTCCACCAATAGAAAGGGACAATAACATAAGATAGGATATCTGCAACCCCCCCCCCCTTTACCCAAAACATCACAGACAACAAACACACAACAAAAACACACCAGCCCACCGCCGGCTTGAGCCATGAATGGACGAGAAGGCGTGAGTTGACAATGGTGGGGAGGGGGACACAAAGGAGGGCCCTCGGCAGGCAGCTGCACACACACTCACCATGCTCAGTGCCATTACACACACACACACACACACACACACAAACTCACACACACGCACACACACACACGCATACACACACACACACACACACACACAAATACAGATACATGAGGAGAAAGAGCGAGTGAAAAAAAACAACAGGACCCAGAATTGAGCCCTGCGGAACACCTGGCTCACTGGGGACGGCTGCCAACTTCGACCTCTTTGTTTCATCAGTGGGGGATTGGTTTGACTCAGACAATGACGCGAATTATGTTAAAAGTAGTGTGTGCTCTCATAACGGGTGTTTGGAATGTAAGCGCTTGTGTATGTGTGTTTATGTGTTTATGTGTGTGTGCATGCATGCGTGCCTGCGTATGTATATGTCTGATGGAAAGTTAGCAGGTGGGGAAGGAAACTGTGAAGGAAAAAAGCCTTCAAACTAACAAGATGCAGAAAATGAAAAGAGAAGGAAAAGAGAGAAAAGGAAGGGGAAAAAAAGTAGAGTAGAGCTCTATTGTTTGGACACAGCCCTGACAAAATTGCTGCATATTTTCAAAGGCCTCAGATTGTGAGGAGGGGTATTACTTGTAGGCTCAGAGGATGGCAGAAACAAAGACTGGCTGCCTGTCAGGCTGGACTTAAACAGTTCCAGTTACCAGGCCATTTTACCTTCTTAAAGGAGGAGGTTTATTTTTTTCTCCCAACATTGCCAACCTCTCAAGCAGAAATTGAATCATTGTGCAGACAATATTGCAGTATTGTAAATGACCAAATAAGACAAAATTAAGTAAATCATGGAGCATTACTTTACTGAAGAGGAGATGGTATTCTATCTATCTATTTCAGAGCACGGGAATACACGCATTAACCTTAAGTATGTAACCTGTAACCGGCCTCTCTGGCACCGCATGTCCCATTGTTTTTTGGACACACATAAAAGTTAAAATATTCTCAACTTTTTAGCGGAGGGCTATTGAGATCTTTCACTTAATTAGAAGTACCAATAACACAATATAAAAATACTCAACTATAAGTAGAAGTCCTCAACAGTATAGCTAAGTTTGTTTGTTAGCCTCAAAATTTCCTTAAAATATCAAAAGTGAAAGCCCCCAAATGAAAAATGGCCCTATTCAGAGTGTATTACATGCATGTGTGTGTGTGTGTGTTTGTGCACGTGTGGTGAGTGTGGTGTGTTTGTATCCTGTTAAATGTGTTTAACTGCTTTTAGTGTCAGTTTTATTACTCAAATATGGGAACGGCAACACCAATTGATTCTGTCAACTTTGGCAACCGGCCCCAATGGCTTGTTGCCAGCCTGGCAAACATTCTAAAGAAGCGTGATGCAGTCCTTTGCATGCTCAGTAAACGTTCCCTGAACCCAGAACATGCAAATCTGATGGGCACATTTCCCATTTAAGTAACATTTATTTCATCAGGGTTGAGCACTCATTTAAAGTTACCGTATTTTCCGGACTATAAGTCGCACTTTTTTTTCCTACTTTGGCTGGTCCTGCGACTTATAGTCAGGTGCGACTTATATATCAAAATATATATAATTTAACATGTTTTTAAATGTTAATTCATACTGAAAACATTACCGTCTACAGCCGCGAGAGGGCGTTCTAGGCTTGTGACAACTAGAATGCTGCTCCTTAAAGAGATAACAAACTGCAGGTAGTAAAATATGCCGCCGCAAACGGTAATCGAGCAGCAGAAAGAGAGTTTGAAATGAGGAAGAAACTTGTGAGGGACTGGCGAAAAGGTGACTCTTACTGCAATGAAGAAAACAGAAAAAGCTAATCGGCTAATTGTGGGCTGAAAGCAAGATGGCCAGAGCAGGAGGAACAAGTCGGGAGGGGCTTGTCAACGGTGCAGTTACGTCTCCACGCCTTTTAATACATCCATGCTCCACGCCCTGGTAGCTAGTTGTTCTGTGTGCTATTGTATAGTTCAATAACTGTTAATGTGTTACGTTAACATACCGGACACTCAGCCTGTTGTTCTGTGTGCTATTGTGTAGTTGACAGATGAAAAAAAAAAATAATTCTAAATAAATGCGACTTATAGTCCGGTGCGACTTATATATGTTTTTTTCCTCTTCATGACACATTTTTTGAGTGATACGACTTATACTCCGGATCAACTTATAGTCCAGAAAATACAGTATTACAGTAAATGTTATTGGTATTGTATATGCAAATTTACCTTGTGTCTATTTGGCCTCAACTACATCACGTGGCCTGATTTTTTTAAATTTAAAATGCTGAATTGTTCCGTCAAATTATTCTTACATATGAGTGGAAAACTGTGTAAACAGTTACACTAAATTCAAATAAAAAAGTATAATATTGTATACTATGTTATATTGTTGTACTATACATTCTACTCTTCACCTTATACTATGTTTCATGTCCTTTATTATATCATAATGTACCATATTATACTATATTATGTTAATGTTTACATTGACCTTTGCATTATATTCTATTATATTAAAAGACACTGAGTACCAATTAATCATATATCATATATTGGTGTACACTGTTTAGACGTGTTGATTCTGCTGCAATTAATCATCACTGTTACTTTTGCATGTAATTTTGTCTCCAAAGACGCTTGTATAGTTTCTATGTACTTGTAATGCTACAACAACTGAATTTCCCTGAACCACTGAACATTTAGGTGAATATGTTATGTGCAATCAAATCTATTCATATTGGTTGGTACGCATAGAGATAAACATTTTTCACCTTAGAAGTAGGCAACATTTTTGCAAATAACTTTAGGTTATATACTTATACTTGGAAATTCTGTCAGTGGTTTTTCCTCATCTTTCAAAATCAGACCGAAGCCGACAGATCAAAGCCAGTGTGAGTCAGCAAGCAGTGATATGTTAAAACTGTTAATCATAAGGTTATAATGTTTCACCTGCATAACAAAACAACATCACAAACACAAACATATATATCACGTCAGACATTATGCTTTATTAGAGCATTGTATTTTACAATAAGTACTTCATGAATTAACACCAATGCAATAATTGCTTGCTTAGGTAATAATATAAAGATGCTAAATAATTTGGACATCGTTCAAAGCAGTCAGTTACATTATTAAGCTCAGTTACACTAAAAGGCTTTTACTCTTGTAAAGTTTTTCTAAGTTCATATTTTCACAAGGTATTATAGGGGCAAATATAGCTTTTATTTTGGCATTTTAGTTAACATGCATATTAGATCATTATGCTAACTTAATTAAAATCCGCATTTCTCAAACAAGTAAGCCCACAAGCTTTTACAATTTGCAAAAAGAAAAGAAGAACAAGAAAAGAAAAAAATTAAAGAAATACCATGAAAACTAATTTGCAAAAAGAAAAGAAGAAGAAGAAAAGAAAAAAAAATTAAACAAATACCATGAAAACTAATTTGTACCTGGGAATATAAACTGCTTAACAGAGATTGGCTTCAGCAAGTAGTTTCATAATTTTTCTTAAATCTACAGTATGCAGTCAGGGTCATTCCAGTGTGTGGTGGGCACTCAGTCACTGCAAAATTAAAGAAAAAAAGAGGCCTAGGATATAAACAAATCAAACAGTATCTGTATTACAATTACAAGTTAGTTAATTTATAGTAATTTTATAATTAGACTGATTTTCTTCTCTACTCTCTATCTACAACCCCCACTCGTGCTCCTCTCTGACTTGCAGTGACTCTTTAATTGGGGCTCAGCTGACAGGTTTTCCCCTCGGGGAGCAGGAGCCATGTGGACCATCTGCTTCTAGTCGCAGGAAGAACAGGTGTCCTGCTCCCCGCCGCCTGGCTGCACCTTACCAAGCCTCTCGAACGCAGTGCAGCACAGTGCTGCTGCTGTTTACCCAAGATAAATCTGAGGAGTTCTGTTTGACCTGTGTGGCTATTCTACCTCAAACAAAAGAGGAAACATATGGAAATGCCACCAAATCTGACATGAAAGTAAAAGTCTGTTTTTGCAGTTCTGAGCAGTTCTTTTTTGTTGGTAAAATATTATCAAAAATGGATCTATGTTTTTTTTAATAAGCTTTTCTTATGTCTGCACGCCACCTAATTCACAATGATCACACTTTGGATTGTACCTTTATTCAATTTTTTTTTACATTTTTTTATGGTTGTTTGTTATGTTTTCTATTTGTATTTCAATTTGCTTGTATTGTGACTTCTTGTGTTGTAGTGCATTTTATTGTGAAGCACTTTGTGATTTTTATCTGTGAAAGGTGCTATACAAATAAACTTTACTTACTTACTTAAATAAATTAGTTCTGCAGGGAAATTATCCTTTGCATTCATTTTCCAGTGTATTGCTGTGTTAACACACCATAGGGCACAATCCCAATTTTGATCTTACATTATTTAAGTCCAGACATAATTATTTAATCTAAAATGGATGCATATGAAATTCATATTACAGTAATATTGAATATTCAAGTTTGACTTGTTTTTGGAGAAAACATGTTCATTTTATGTATAATGTACAACACACTGACTTATTAACTAGCTGATAAATCAATACATTTAAAATCTTTAAGTCTTTGGAATGGGAGGATACCGGAGGACAAAGAGGATAATCCACACAGAAAGTCTTTGGCCAATTCATGGACTCAAACACAAGGCCATCTTGGTGAGGCAATGTGCACAAAATGTGAATAACACCGCCTCTAGTCTGAATGCAACCACACAAGTTATTAGGCTATTAGCACATTCTTGTGGATTTTATGAACATTTGATAATTGATTTGTGAACATGAACAAAATTAGCAATGGAGTCTGTTATCCTCCAATCCCTAAAACAATCCTCTCCAGAAAATAATTCTAACATGCTTGATCACAGTCAGGGTTAGGTGTAACTCTTTTTCACATTGACGTGGGTGATGAGAAAAAAAAAGAGAAAGGACAGAAGAAAGAGAACATGTGAAGATAATCCAGGCAGAGGGATGGATGAATGTGTGCCAGTAAAGAAACAGCAGGAGCAGAGGCTGCAGCAGCTCTGTCTTCAGCCCACTGGGTAAGCACTGATCCAGGCAGCAGGGATTACTCCAGCCCCTTAACAAGGCCTGAGATGTGGATACAGGGAGAGGAAGAGGTAGTCCAGCTGGTATCATCCACACACACACACACACTTAACAGGCATAATGCTATACTAACAGCCCCCACACATGCTCCTACCTATGGAGAGGGTAGCCAAACAAACCAGACCAGTGTGTGTATATGTGTGTGTGTGTGTGTGTGTGTGTATGTGTGTGTGTGTGTGTGTGTGTGTGTGTGTGTGTGTGTGTGTGTGTGTGTAGAGGGGGATGGGACAGGGTCACCGAGGACTTTGAAGACACAAAAGCTTGGCCTTAGGCCTAGTGCCCTCTGGGTCACTTAAGGAGGCAAGGAGGCAGCATGAAAACATGTGCGCACACACACATACACACACTCACGCGCACACCACCTGCTGTTCACACAGGCTCGTGTTTGGTGTAATGGAGATGGAGTGATTCAGCGGCCACACAAAGCAAGTCACATTGCTGAGATTTACCACATAACTCAGGCCAATAAAACCTCCGCGGCAACCGGTCAGCATCTTTGGAATTGTAGCTTTCAAAGAGGAACAGCAACTATGGCATATTTTCATCGACTAACAGTCTAAAACCCAAAGATATTCAATTTGTAATCATATAATACAGAGAAAAGCAGCGTAACGTCACATTTGATAATCTTTATCCTGCAAAATGTGTGATGTGTGGTTGATCGATGAGTTAAACAATAAATCTATTAATCGTTTCAGCAGATTCTAGTCATTAGATTGAACTGTTTGCTGGGAAATCATATACACACACACACACACACACACACACACACACACACACACACACACACACACACACACACACACACACACACACACACTTCAACCATGTGTTTTCCAGCACAATTACACAAGACATATTGTCAACGAGCAAACATTACAATTTTAATAGGAAATGAACACTGCTATGATCTCCATTCTTCTGTCTATACTTTGAAAGAATGGAGGAGGATTAACTATGGAAATGATGAAAAATGTGTTTAGAAAACTGTATTTTTGGTTAAAAACTCTGTAATGTTCCAGACTTCCTGAAGTTTCTGGGTTTCATGGAGCCCAATGTGATTTTGAGAGGTGAGTCAGGGGAAATCTTAGGCCCCGTTTACACGAAGGGAAGACGCAGATATTTTCCTGCGATTTGGCCTCTCATTTACACGAAAACCCTGTTTTTATCACAGAAAACGATTATTTCTAAAAACTCCGGCCAAAGTGGAGATTTTGGAACACTTCGTTTGCATGTAAACTGAGACAAACGGAGGTTTAGGCAGCGGAGAGAGACAAAGAGGACGTGATTGGTTGCTGTTGTTGCTATTGTTGGGATTCTGATTGGCTAACGTGGGCTTGAGCTTCTTGTTACACTGCCACCTACAGGTCTGGCATGCTCTTGACCGCATTGACGGCATATATACACGGGTACATATAAACGAACACTTTTCTGAAAACCGAGAGGTTGAAATGTCCGTTTATGAAAATAGCCGGCCACGTGTAAACGTAGCATTAACCTGACATGCCAAATGGTTTGTTAACACAGAACCATCAGAGAAACCGTCATTGGAAACTGTTTGGAAAATGGCAGGCTACTTCAAAAAAATACCTGGCAGGTGATTGGATAAATCATCTGTCTTTCACGTATGCCATTGTTGTTTTGAAAAAACAGTCGTGGCCATCATACACCTAGACCCCGCCCGTAGCTGCCAGCAGTTCCTCATTACACGCTGACTGGTTCGGTCCGCTGCTGTTCGGAAACAAACACGTTACTTGAAGCCTGACGAAATGGATATTCGCAATTCTTGCGGGATCTCGAGATATGGTACTAATCCAGCTGCCATGCAAGGTAAGTAAAATCTGGGAATTTTTCGACAATGAAAAACTATCAAGGGGAAGCACTGTTTAGTCACGGAGGTGCTTTAACGTGATTATGGAAAGTAAGGGAAACGTCAGTGAATTACACCTTTACAGCTCCAAAGACGATAAAATATCTTTCATAGAGTACATACAGCGAGTCACACACACACACACACACACACACAAACACGCATGCACACACACACACACACACACACACATACACACACACAAACACACACACAGCTCCCTGATTAAGTCATGATAGATTGTCCCCACAGGGCCAGGCCTGAACACTGCAGTGTGTGTGTCTGTGGTGTGTATTAGAAAATTTGCACATTTCCATATATACTGCTGCATGCTTGTGTGTGTGCATAAGTGCGACCATGTGTCTGGCCGCATGCAGGTGTGTGTGTGTGTGTGTGTGTGACACTGGGGCGAGTGCCGGGTCAGCGGGGTCAAAGAGGAACAAAAGAACGGAGCAGCTCCCAGCTGCCGGGCCAAACGTCATCCAGCCCCACATCCCCCCATTCCTTTTCAATGGGAGCGTGCCGCTGTCCTGCTCCTGCTGACACATGGACATTTACACACACTCAGAGACACACACATGCCCCGCCCAGCAGTCCACAGTCATGTCTAGAGCTCGCTGCAGCAGGCAAACAGGGTAAAAAAAGGGCACATGAGGACATGCAGAGCATGCATGGATGCAAATGCACAACACAGACCAACATCTGAAAGCACACTTCAGCCCTTCCTCTCAGATTTTAACAGCATTTTGACCAACTGTCGATGAGAAAAGTGCAGGAAATAAAGAATTTTATATTGTTGGACTCACACTTTTTACTGCTGGTTTGGTCAAATACTGTGAAGAGGCTATTTCAGACTAATCAGATCTTTCACTTAATTAATAATACCACTAACACAATATAAAAATACTCAACTATAAGTAAAAGTATTCAACAGTAAGCCTAAGGTAATTTTTTAGCCTCAAAATGTTCTTAAAATATCAAAGTAGAAGCACCCATCATGAAAAATGGCCCTATATAGAGTGTATTAGTACATAATATTACTAAAGGTGTCACTTTTCTGCAATCATTCAATCAAAATGTGCAATAGCAGCGGTTCAAAAATACTTTAAGGGGTCTAGTGCAACCAAAGATAGTCTCCAATTGATTTGCTTTCTTTCCCAGGTTCTGAGTAACTCACCTCTGAGATCAATGTCTCCGCAAACTTTGTGTGAACTGTTTTCTAAATTCCGAATATCCAGAGTAACAAAGGATATTGATTGTGTATATGTTATTTTACGTTTAGCTTTTCAATGCTGTGAGAACAACAACATAATTTCACTCATCTCTATTGTATTGGTTTGGAGACATAGGAGGAAAATCTGAAAAATTAGATAAATAAAACTAAAACTATCTGTACTGCTTGATGCCACCAAGCAGAGGAACGTGAGAAAATAATGTACAGTACGTTTGTTTTTTTTCATTTAAATGAACCAACCCTGTTTCCTCAGAACCTGCAGTCATGACACACAGAGCAGTGTATATGGGCTTATGCATATACATCATTTGTTTGTACGTATGTCATTCTGTGTATTGCCTTCAAATTGGTACACATTCATGTCACGCACATACAAGAGCCCAGCCCACCTGGACCAATACGACAGTGGAGAAAACATTTATCAGAAAAGTTTTCTATCCATGCTTCACAAATAAAATCTGCTAAAAAAAACTCATGTGAAGTCAGCAGAGATGGACATTTTGCTCAAAAGGACATATAATCTTCATATAATAAATAAATATTCCAATATCTAAGATTTCAGAATAAAACTATAACATGACTCATGTTTCTTAGTGCTGAAGTGTTGCAGCAATGATTCATAAATAACAAAATACCTAGGTGTGGAGATGAAACAGCTAAACAACCACAGCGATGCAAAAACCTTGGACTACCTTACACTCTGACATGACATGTAGTACAAATAACTTGTTGCTTTAACTAAGAAAAAACATGACTGATTGATGTCACAGATCATCTTTTCTGTTTTATCATCACAGCTGTCACCCCCCTGAGTGTGGCTTGTGGTGTTTCAGTCAGCTGTGTTGAGTGACTAAACCAGTCAGCTATGACATAGGACATGTAGTTGTCAAAAGCCAAATATTTTGCTCTGTTTCAACAGTCAGAACATCCACCTACTTTGCATATAAGAACAAGGAACAGAGTGTGTGTGTGTGTGTGTGTGTGTGTGTGTGTGTGTGTGTGTGTGTGTGTGTGTGTGTGTGTGTGTGTGTGTGTGTGTGTGTGTGTGTGTGTGTGTCCGTGCGTGTAGAAAAGAGGAAAGCAAACCGAACTTGTTTGATTGAACTTAATTAATTAATAATTGCATAAAGATTAAAAAAAAGGTAAATTCATCTTACATATCAGAAGAACCACAATAGTCGTAACTATATAGGCTATATCGTATCTTTCAGTGTTTGTGGTATTTATACTGACTTTACTGCAGGTAATGACATATTTTGTTGACTTCTAAGTTATTATTTTTGGCTTCTACTCCTTCAGAGGCCTGAACTGTTATGTGGTAGAATAGTAAAAGTGGTCAATATTAAATAGACAATGAATTGATTGGACTTAATTGTAGTTAGCTCGTGGGGTTTCACTACAATATAATTGTGTGGTTTTTTTTTAAATCTGTGGCGTTGATATTCCTGCAAGAACTCAAGCTGTTTGTCTACAGTTTACTTCACCATTTTTACTTTATCATGGTTTTTACCTATCGCTGCAAAACAAAGTGGCGTTTTTATATTCTTCCGTGGCATTAAATGTAGCCTAGGTTCCTCACGTCTGAAATATAAAATGTGTCGCGAATCGATTTAAAAAGAAAAGAAAAGGAAAGGAAAGGAAAGAGTAATGACAGGTCAACTTACTTACTACTTTAGGCTACGTGGCATCCATTCCGTCCTGGTGACTGAAGCTGCCGGCTGAATGAGAAGCTGACAAAGTCGGAATATTTCATAAATGTAGTTGCTTGCTGCATGTGTGTCAGAGAGTTATAACAGAGTTCATGTTTCCATCTTGTAGCCTATACCTGCCTGACGTCTCCTCCCAGCGGCCACGACCCGCATCAGTCCACGATGCAAGCAGCTTTTTTTGGCATCATAGAGACGTTTTTGCTTCTGTGATTTTGTTCATTGAAGCTGAAGTCTTTTCCAGGTTAATCTATTCAGCATTATTAGCACAAGATAATAAATACATCAGTGTATTTGCAAAAACAAAAAAAAACAATTCTTCCAGGATATCATTTGGAGAAATAAGCTTCATTAACTGGATACATGTATTCTTTGCAATGCTAATGTTGACATGTTAGATCCTGCAGTGATTTTCTCAAGATAAAGTGGTGATCTTGGTGAACAAATGTACCAAAAAGATTACCAATCAGGCTCTGTGAATCATTTTCAACTTTTTACCACATAGGCTGTTATAGAGTACACTGGTGGCTCACTTTTCTTATTGAGGACATACAGTAACGGAATTTGTCTCCCTCTATTGGAAAAACGCTGTAACAACAGTTACATTCAACAGACATTCACTTACAGTAATAGTGGCTGAACGAAATACCCCCAAAAGTTAATTCTGCTGGAGAAAATACTTGTTGTATAACGTGGGCTGGGAAATAAGTGGTTACCTGCATTGCCATCACTACATTTTGAATATGTCTGTACTTGTCAGCTCAGTGAACAACAATAACGATAAGAAAAACACACAAGAAACTGCAATCAACTTCTTTATTTATTGTGGCTTTTTAAAAATAAATAAGATGTATTGAGAACATCAACGGCAGATATTACATTTGTTGTCAAATCTTTAAAACAGATAAATAAAAAAATTGGAAATTGAATGACCCTTCCATCAACAAAGAATAAAAACACATAATGACCCTCCCCTATTTTCCTTCAGTGTTCCATTCCACAAATACTGAACGGTCCCTTACTCCTCTTTATCCCCTGTGGGATAAAAGACTGCAAAGAGATCTCTCCAACCCATTTATTTCTTGGCAACATGCTGCGCATCTCCCTGTGACAGGTGCATCTTGTCTAACAGCTCCTCCAACTTTTAGAAACACCCAAACAGCCCAAAAAGGGCCAACTTCTTCCTGACAGCACTGTTGTTGCCAACTTGGCTTTTGCTTGTGGTGTGACTAAATCACAATCTTTTTCAGATGAATTTAAATAAAAAGGTTAATTAATGCATAATAATCGTGAAACTGTGATAATTTTTCAGACTGTAATAGTACCAACAAAATCTATAATCGTTGCATCCCTAATCAACAGGGTGATAAAGGAGTAAATCAAAGCAATCAGATTGAAGTGGGGTTGCAAGAGTGCAGGATTGGAAGTCCATTGATTTTATAATTAGACCTGGGAGAAAGACTTTATGTCCTTAATAAGCCACATTCCCAAAAATATCCTCCAAGTGTGGCAGCAAGCGTCACAAATCTCAATAACATGTGCATCCCTTCATGTAGTATGAAAGAAATTATGACATTCAGGTATCTCTGTAAAGAGAGTTCAATAAGAAGATCAACACCACACATGTCTCTCATGTGCAATAAAAAAAGCACTATTTCAACTTATCATTGAACTCCTATAACATTGTCAAAATCGATACAGAAAAACGTAGCCTCAAACAGAGCAGAGTTGAGGAGCAGGCTACAGATGTCTGGTAAGCTCACTTCTTTCTAACTACACCCCCCCCCAGAATTATTTTATTTTTAAACTTGTAATTTTCAGCCCCAATTAACTCTGACTGGAGACACTTTGTCAGACTTCACTGTAGTACTCCCCAAGAAACTTGAACCTTGACCTGTTAACATACTTTGATGTGTAAAATTGGTGCAGCTGCCCTTAAAGTAGGCGATTAGCTTAGCATAACAAAGACTGGAAGCAGGTGGTAACAGCTAGCCTGGTTGGAAAAATTGAACACTAAAGCTGACTAATTAACAACTTGTACCTCGTTTGTTTAATTTTAAGTTTAATGTTGGTATAATATGAAAATGGCTGGTGGATTTAAGACAAAAAATAATAATTTATTGAATGAATCAAATTTGAACATATCTGTCAGTATCTTTACATTGTTAGTTAATTTCCTATCCTGGCCTGGGACTCACATTAATACGGTTTGATAAAGTACTTATTGGACTTTAATTTGTCATTGCACTTACGAGCGTAGCTGTCCTCAATTTAGGTCATTGTGTACGTCTCATCTTTTTTTTCCTGCATCCACCGTGCGTGTCTGTGCACGTGTGTCAGTTGCGGGGGGAACGCAGCAGCAGCTGACAGGATTGAAACAGCAGCAGCATACAGGTTGGCATGACGTACGTGTGTTACATCAACTCGTTCTTACTCCCGCTTGGTCAGTGGCTCTCAGAGTCACATACTGACGCAACGTCTGGCACGTGGGACTGCTATGATTGGTTGAAGTCGCGGGAAACTCTGGTTATTGGTCAAATTGCAGAAAAGTTGCAGTAATTGATCAAAATTGCGAGTCACACCGAATTCTCGGTAATTGGTTGAATTTGCGTTAATTGTTTCGATCGCGAAATCCTGGAGGGACTGTATAGTAGTACAATGTCACTCTGTCACGTAGAAGTAGTCTACACTGTAAGTCAGTAGTAGGCTATACAGTGGAGTTGCATATGAAGTTGTTTGGGGTCCTTCTGTAAATAATTTTGGGGTATAATTTGGTTTTGAAGAATTCTACAAGCAGCAATACCACAGGCCAAGCAATCGGCCCGTTCCAAGCAGGCACATTTTCAACAGGCACTGTACTAGTATTACAAAAATGTGGAATAACACAAATGATAACGGCAACATTTTTGCACGCGCACACACACACACACACACACACACACACACACACACACACACACACTATGCTAAACCTGCCACAAATCAGACAAAAGTAAACAATGCAATTCTAAGAAAGGGTAAATGCACCCCTAACTGCACATTTGTGTTGAGTGATGGAGATGTCCAGTAAATGTACGAGTGAATCTTTAACAGTGAATTTTCAAACTGAACCGACTATAGGGCTGAATTAATCCCCATCTTGTGAAAGCTCGTTAAAACGCAGGCTTAAAACGGGTGCTTGTTTGAGCCTAGTTTTGTACTGAACTAAATGTAACAGATTGAACCAGCAGCTGAGTGAATGAAGCGATAGACTGAATCAACACCAAATGTCACAGCAGAATACACTGTGATGTGTCTTACTGCTTTACATACTGAAGGGCACTTCAAAGGTGGTGTGTTAAGGAAAAGAAGGTGAACTAACTAGAGTGGCTACAAATATTTGAACTGAACAAAACAATTCAAATCAGCAAAAGGATTTTAAAAAAGAAGCTTTTAAGCTAACACTTAGCATAGCATAAATTGAGTAGATCCTTCGCAGAAAATAGATCTAAGGAAACAGAGGGCGACACAGATGATTCAAGATTTAAAGCTTTATTGTTATATGCAATACCTACTATGTATTATGTGCAAATGTAGCATTATGCAGCGCATGTATTATTCTTAACTTGCATACAATGCCAAACAGTATATGTAACATAACATAGCATTTTTAACCATTCTTAACTATATATAATTTGAGTGTTCAGGAAATATGCAGGACATGCAGGAAATCGTCACAGGTCGGACTCAAACCCTGGACCTTTGCGTCGAGGCATAAACCGTATGTATATGTGCACCTGCTCTACCAACTGAGCGAATCCGGCCACCAAATACAGCATTTCTGATCTGTGTGAGACACTCTACGATTAAAAAATTGCCTACAAACCAATTTAGTAAAAAACAAAAACAAATTAGAAAACAAAACATACAGTTTAATAAGGCAACACTAGTGCAAACTGTAGTGTAGAGTCCAACATGACTGTACCATGACAACAGTAGTATGAGTTTGTACCGTACATTAAGACATGTAATACAATACATTGGAAGTACAATGTTGAAGGGGTACTTAAAACGCACCACAAAATGTTTGGTGTAACAATATAGTGAGGAGTCCACTTCATGTCTTTGTTATACCGCAGCAGCAATTTAAAAGGTTTATGTATATGTGTACTGAGGGTGGGACACATTTTGAGGGAGTGAGGGGGAGGGAGGGGAGGGTTAGTTGAGTGGAGCTGGTGACCAATTTTACAGCCTGGGCAAAAAATATGTTGATGAGCCTGGTCATTCTATACTCCACGCTTTCCAAGTTGGGGATGCGTCGGGCCTTTTATGGTTATATGAGCCCTTCTGCGGGGTCTAGGTTATAGTAGATTTTCTGCAGAGATGGAGGACCAGTCCCCTTTCATGCCAAATGGCTGTCTTCACTATTCTCAGCGATGAGTGATGCTGAGTTTTCCCTTTCTTGAAGCAGCCGTGGATTTTGCAGATCCATGTGAGGTGTTCCCTGATATGAATGGCCCAGAAATTAAAAATGAAATAATTTACAGTCAACGGTACACATACCCAATTCACTACAAACAACATAACTCAAGTTGGGGAGAATATATTTTTTTAAGTGACACATTCTCATTGATATTTAAACAAGATTATCGAGGGTGTGGTTACAAGGTGATAGCTCATACATAAAGTAGATCAATATAATCACAAATGTCCATACATTTATCAGTACAATCAAATACTGATTTCTTTGTATGGTGGGAGAATGTAGGCCTGCATGCCTTCAAATGCCTTGTTCACCTCCTTGTTCTGAGTTATGTTAGTGCTCCGTATATAGACCTTTTCAATGAAATTCCATCGCTAGGCAACAGCCTGGCCCCTTGTTAACTTCCTGTCAGTTGATGCCATTTACATACACTGCAACAGGAAATCAACTTGGGTCCATTTAGAATGTTTATGTTTAAAACTGTGAAATGGTCTTAGCATTTGCTAGTGGTGTGAACAATCCGATTGCTAGGAAACCCATGGATGATCTTGGTCTATAGTCATCATTATTTCTTTTTTTTTTTTTTACCCCAAACTAAAGGCTTAAAAAAACCTGAAAATGATCTCTCACCTTCAACCTTTAGCTCCCTGGAGGCTGACGAGTTGTACTCCTTGCCGTTGTATGTCCAGGTACAAATGCACGTGTAGATTCCCTCGTCATCTTTGCTAGCATTATCAATCCAAAGATCATCTTCATGGCGACTTTGAAGGGGTTTCTTGTCCTGCATTTTTTAGGGGGGAAAATAAGATTTTACACACTGTTTTGAGGTCTTGGCAATCATTTTCTTAGCGTTCATGTCAGTATAGCATGTTGGAATAAACTGAATGGTTTTATAAAAAGAAAGAAAACTGATATCACTCTGAATGTAAATGTTGTGCATACTTATTATATATATATATATATATATATATATTTATATATATTTACCATACTATATCAGCTAAATGTACATGTGTAAGAGCCCAAAATATATTAAATAATAATGTAATAAAAATGTATAATTAATGATTACTTTTCAATCCAATTTGCCTTCTAAAACGATGTTAAATAAAGCATAATTTGTTAAACATTTCCTACAAGCCCACTGATATGTAATATGTATGGTATTTCCTCAAAGATTCCTAGGAAGAACAACTTACTTGGTACTATCATGGAAAAGAGATAGTGTCTAGTTGGTATACTCAGGAAGTACCCCTAATGATGTAGGCGTTAACAAAGAATAAAGAAGAGCACAGCTGTTCCGAACATTGACTACAGGAAGTAGATTAGATTAGATTTTTTTTACTGATCCCAAAGAAATGGGAAATAATGGTGTTGCAGCAGCAAAAATATCAGACACACAGCACACATACAGAGTATACATTAAGTAAAGCTTACATTCTCAGCCTATGTGTTCTGCATACTACATGTATTTTAACAATAGATTATTACATCACACTTTAATGTCACTGTAATCACACGTACCTTGTTCCATCTGAATTTTCCTTTCAACCTTTGACATGTTTTCTTGACAGGATCTGGACATGGGATCATTTTGTTCGTGTCTGAGTTTTTGATTTCTCCGTAGAGCAAGTTCTTCATATAGCTTGATTTGACGACGTTAACTTCCACATCATATTTGTAGCACTTTCCTGATGATGGGTCTGTTTCCCTGGAGAAGAAGCAATAGTTTTCTGTTATTCAGATCAGGGGCTGTATTAACAGATCATTAGGTAGAGTTACCAAAAGATAATGAATTTGAACTCCGTTGCCAAAACGTGTAGACAGAAGTATCCTTACCAGGCAGTGTAATTGCCAGAGTTCTCAGGGAGGAGGTTTAAGAAAAAGAGTGCTTCACCATGGTAATGTACATTCTCGTTCTTGTCAGTGGGGATTTTTGTCTCATTTTTGTACCATTCGATATCTTCATCAGAGAGGCCGCTTGCAACATCGTAAGGCTCTAAATAAAATGCCTCCCCTTCCAACAGGGTGTATGACCTCTTGTCCATCTTTTGGCATTTGGGCTCAGTTGTCCCTGAAAATGTGAGAGAAGATGATAGAAATAATGGTGATAAACACAATATTATTAATTCCTGGTTATGTAAAAAAAAGAATCTTGAATAGGTTCAGTACTAACACAGAACAAATTAATATAAGTAAACTGATTAATTTGAACTTTAACTAGTAAATAAAACTACATCACATTCTCCATTCTGTGTGTGTAATTACGTCATGTACGTATGCACGGAAGTGAAGTAACAAATGTACTCTTTTTCTACGCCTAACAAAGTACTTTTTGTGCCTATTCCTAACCCAAGTGTGACTATTTTGCAATAACAACATGTCTAAAACCCCAACCGTCACGTTTAGATATGAGGACAGAAAACACTCCTGTGGGTCTTGTTTCCTGCCACTGCTAGGGATGCTTATTTATGTAAATGGCCTGTATTTATATTGCGCTTTTCTAGTCTTTCACATAGTACAGGAACCATTTAACATACACACACATTCATATACTGTGGCCGAGGCTGCCATACAAGGTTCCCCTGCTAATCAGATAAACATTCACACACATTCACACACCGATGACGCAGCATCGGGAGCAATTTGGAGTTCAGAGCCAGGGATCGAACCTCCAACGCTCCAAATGGTAGGCGACCGCGCTACCACCTGAGCCACAGCCGCCCCCTTATAAGAAAAACGACCTATGGCAGACCTCACAGAAATAGTGACATAACATGTAGTTACAGACATGATAAACTGTATTGATACACTGTATGTATAAGTATATTTAGTGCTATTTAGATTTATGCTGTATTAAAGGTTCAATGTGTAGGAATCATATATTGCAATCAACTCTCTCGTACCACGCAGTTCAAAGTACGTATTACAGCCACGTTAGCCTTCACGCTTAAAAAATCCGGTCTCTTGCTCTTTTCGATATCCTTTTTCTTTTTCTGGGCGAAGAAGAAGACTCCTGTTCCTCAAATTTGGATTTTGAATACGTGTGGTCCTCCATGTTTCCTTTTTCAAACTTGCCGGGCCAGGAAGTGACGATACCCATTAGCAGCATTAGCAGCACCTGTGACTTTCTCTTATATACTGTCTATGCTTTCTCATGTGACAGCGAAAACGCGAAAGGCGGAGCAGTAAGTCCTGTATGTCCCTTACCAGCTAATGTATTTCAAGATGCCGCATGAATATGGAGCGTCTATCCTAGTTTATGCAAATGTAAAATAGAGTTTCAGAAAAATGTTTTTACAAAAAAAGATTTAGCAGACGTAACTCAAACAGGAGTAAATCTATCTACGTCTATAAGAACTATTTTCAGCTGTGGATTTGGTGCTCTAGTAAGTATTTCCAGCAGCAGGACGGCATGTGTAGGATTTAATGAAAATAAACTACAGTGTGGTTTCATGGTAATGAAGGAACATGTGGCTCATTGATGTGTTTTTAATAGTTTCTGAACAACAATGGAGCTCTATGGCACAGACAAATAAGATGTATAAGGTTTTGGCTACACAGACTGGTCAGATACCTTCATTGTTGGTTTTGGTCTTTTGGTTAAACTTGTTGACAATAAGGAAAACTATTACAACCATATCCTTTTAATACATAATATAAATACAAATTACTTTTAGAAACATACAGACAGGATCAAGTCCATTACATTCTGGCCTTGTCCGCTTCAAATATTTTCTTTTTTTGCTTTGAAGTGGGTACTTCCTTCAATATGTGCAGCCTCAGCAGTATGAGTCTATATACTGCACCCACAAGTGTGGTTCAATGGGAATGGACTTTTCACATGGTTGCAGCTTCATAAACCATTAATGCACACTTCATCATAATGAGTACCCTACCTGAACATTCAGATGTAGTTATCACCATGAAGATGAGGAAGAGAAGTCGGGAAGTGTCCATTTTCTGAGAGAGACAGTGCACATTCAAAGTTAAACAACATGGTTTTGCTTCTTATTTCATAATTAACATGGCACACGTTACATACTGGTCTTATTCAGTCACTCCTGCAGGAACCTTTAACCACAGTGCTATAACTGCTGACTATCTTGTCCCTCAAGGCCACAGAACGATACGATCATGAAAGTTAGAAAATAAGTCTCATAGGAAATTCTTATCATAACAGATGTGGCCTACACTGTAAAAATTATCAGGGTGGTTCTACTTAAAAATGTAAGTTCAATTGCTGCCTTAAAAATGTGAGTAAAGCCAACATTAAGAATAGTGTTGTTTCAACCCACAAAGTTAGATTATAGAATATGTTTAATTAATGATCATTTATTGTTTGAACTTGATACTGTGATTTAAAACAACTATCAATACTACATTGTCCACTCAAGGAAACTTGCTTCCTCTTGTCAAGCAAAAATACAATTGTATGCTATTTCAACTCGAACGTAAGGTTAGAGAAGATGTTTAATTAATAATAATTTATTGTTAGAACTTGATACTGTGAGTTAAAACAACCATATATCTTACATTGTATATTCAAGGAAACTTGCTTCCTTTTGTTAAACAAACATACAATTTTACATTTAATTTCAACTAACTGTATTCATACCAACTGTCTTTTCAAGTTAGGTGTACTCATGTTTTTAAGGCAGCAATTGAACTTATACTTTCAACTTAAGCAGACTAATGTTTTTACTAAAAGATCACACACTGTAATAAATTTCATGGTAGTTTAACTTGGAAATGAAAGTTCACCTTCAGCCTTGAAAATCGAAGTTCACTCAACTTGAAGACTGCTTTTGTTTCAACTTAGAAATTAAAGTTAATGAGGGTGATGTAACTACAGTGTTCTAGTTTTGTTAAAGTTGTTATTTTAGTTGATTTAACTTTTAATTACTTAGTTTAACTTCATACTTTAAGTTAAAACAAATAAATTACTTTCTTTAATAATGCAAGAAACCTTCCTTGCCTAGTATAACAGACATACTTTTCTGCTTTATTACAACTCACTTAAAGTTACAATAACATAACCACATTTATAGTGGAGATAGTGTGGGTGCTGGGGTTGGGCGGCCCCAGGGCCCCCATGCAAAATAGTGGTCCCTCTAAAGCCTCTGATCTTGCATCACTTGTGCTAATGAAGTGACACACTGCAGATTAATAGCTGAAGAAAGCCTATTACTGCTCAAAGTCTAATGCTGCAATACTCCAGCTCTTCTTATCAAACATAACAGTCACTTAACTCATGGTTACAAATGTAAACCAGCACAACAATGACAATTACCAGGCAACAAAACACTACATTCAAGCACACGTTTAATAAACGGAATTCAAACAAACAATTCCGAACAAATTGCAAACTTTTCAGCAAATTTTAACACAACTCTATTTACCGCCTTGCATCATGGGAATTGACAAGCCAATGAACCAATTGCACCTGCAGTATGTAGATTGGGGTTGGGCTAAATGTGGGCGGAGCTGTTTGACTTTTGAAAAGTACTTTTCAAGTACATTTCAATATGAGAAGAGTGAAATGACAAATTCACAATTCACAAGCCTTTGACAGGTACTCCCTCCTCCCACTAGTGCTTTGTTGTTTGCCACAACACTTGTTATATTTTAGTAGAAATTTGCATAGGCTACATCACTTATGTGTATAATCAATTTATTCTGTCCATGCTTTAACTATGCTGTGAAGACAGGTTATTTTAAAATCGAAAGGCAACCATTTCTTGTTGCAACACACACACTTTTTTTTTCAACTGATAACTTACATACCCAAGTTCAATCAACACATACATATCTGATAAAAAATTTAAATAGTGGACCCAATGAATAAATGCAAGTTTAACTTTCAAAAACTCATAAAGTTGAGTTCAAAATCCAAAACTTGTATAAGCGTGTTCAGTTAAAAATAAGAAATAAGTGGACATAACTAAATGGGTCTGTACTTTTTTACAGTGTAATGGGACATCATGCAACCATTTGCAGGATTTGAGTTTGCCCTGTTACATTGCTTAGTTTGTATTTTAAATCTTATTGCATATAGATTACATGCAACTGGCTGCACTTGAGCCTAGGATTGTCTTAGTTACAAGAAATATACAACATGGCTCTTGGCCAAAAAGATGCCTTCTGTATTTTAAATGGTAACGGCTGGGCTAGAGGCAGGACATGTGAAATACTTTATGATCGAGAAGTGACTGCAGCATTTACAACAGTGTTGGACATGAGCAGTGAAACAGTATCTTAATTAGAGCTAGAACTAAGGATTAGTTTTACCACAGAATCATCTTTTTTCAGGCCTACTTAAAATACTTTTTCCCGCATCTTGTCTAACAGTTCTTTAGCTTTTGTAAAATATTTAGAGTAATTTTATCATTCAGGACACCGAAATTGTGAAGACTAGGTAGATTATAGTAATTAAGGTAGTGTGGTTGAGTTACAACTTTCCCTGTCAAGTGAAATATATGTTTGTCTAAGTGAGAGATTGGTCAATTACCAGCAACAAGCATGCATCGGCAGTTTGCACATGCATGCAGTGGAAGATATGTTCTGAAACGGTATCTGCACAAGACAGAAGGATCTTATCTATCTTTTATACAGCAAGTTCCTCTCCTAATATGACTGACAAACTGCAGGTTCAGTTTAACGCCGATAAAAACACAGTTAAACACAAACAGTTTTCCATAAAGACATCAGCAACTTTGAATAACCATTTAATTTAAAGAGCCATCACCTCAATTTTAGATTTATTTCAATTCAATTAAATTTTATTTATAGTATCAAATCATAACAGAGTTATCTCGAGACACTTTACAGATAGAGTAGGTCTAGACCACACTCTATAATTTCCAAAGCCCCAACAATTACAGTAATTCCCTCAAGAGCTAGCATTAGCAGTGGCTGTTGCGACAGTGGTGAGGAAAAACTCCCTTTTAGGAAGAAACCTCGGCAGACCCAGACTCTTGGTAGGCGGTGTCTGACTGTGCCGGTTGGGGGTGTGATGAACAGTGGCAAATAATAGTCATAATAAAGATAATGGAACAGTGACTACAATGGTAGTTGTAGTAGTTCATGTCATAGCAGGGCACAGCAGGGCGTTACGGGATGTGGCGTGGCACAGCCGAGCATGGGTGGATGCAGTGGACGCGGCAGGACGCGGCAGGACGCCGCCGGACATTGCAGGGAATCGCAGAGCGTAGCAGGGTGTAGCAGGTCCATAGCGTAGCAGGGTGTAGCAGGTCCACATTTAAATAATCATATGTGTCATATGTGTCAAGAGTCATATGTTTTAGAAAGCCGCTGCCTTAATATTCATACTGCTGACATAAAGTGACATTGACATTCACTTAGACGTGTTTCTGTCCATGCACCTAATGGATGTAAGTCCAATCCTCTAATAATTCTTTTAGCTCGGGTGTGGTCTCCAACCAATCTTGGTCTTTGGCTGCTAAATGCTCCACTATATGTTTGCCAGCTAATTGTTTACTTTGTCTGGCAGCTGTTTGATGCTCAGCAGGTAGTGTAGGTTTATTTGCTGCCTTGAGAGGGTTGATGAGAGTGGAGTTTGCCAAAACAAATACCTATTACAGCTTCAACAATTGCTTTGTGTAGTTACTATGGATATCATTAAAATAAATAACCAAACCTATTCCACACAGTCTGTCTCGCAGGGCTGTTGTAATAGCAACATGCAATAAAACAGTGACATATCGTAAATGTACATTCATGAAAACACTGTGTGATGTTACAGTATTTTATAGATGAGGCCACTGAAAATATTTAATTGCTGCACTACAGCTGCAAAACAGAACCAATATTTAAAAATATCTAACATGCTCTCTTTTGGACCATCAGAATGAATGGATTTGAAATGGTATAAAACAAATGTGTAAGGCTATATCTTTTTTTTTTGGTCACTAGATCTTAGTGCAGTTATGATTACAGTAATATTGTTTTTTGTTAAAATGCTGCAACTATTGGCTGCTGAGATGGCAACATGTGTACCATACCTTCATATATATATATATATATATATATATATATATATATATATATATATATATATATATATATATATATATATACATAATACATTGATTAAATAAAGTGCAGGTCTTGTCGGAAATTAGACTGTTCAGTGCAGTTTCAAATAAACATGGAGGAGTACAAATTAAACCGCTTGCTTACCTTCTAAAATTGTGCGTTGACAGCTGGAGTGGATTCAGTCAGACTCTGTCTCGTCCGTCTCCTCTGCTTGGTTTTAAATCTTCCTTGCTAATCACTGATCTCTGTAGATTGGTTGAGAGCAAGAATGCCCACCCCCTCCCCACACACACACATAAACATAAAACACACACCCACACACACACACACACACACACACACACACACACACACACACACACACACACACACACACACACACACACACACACTTCTTCACTAGAATATCCTTAGAAACCTCTCACAGCAATCTGTCAAAGCATTTGTGTGGGTGGGTGTGGTTTACTGTAAGAACTTTAGTATATTAAGTTCAACCCTTTGCATGGTAAGATCAATATTTACATATCTCTTTCTGTCTCGCTTGTGATACAACAGGATGTGAAGTACATTTGCAGTAAAAGAACAAGAAGCTGTATGTACACCGCTGTTCGAATAACATGTTGACAAAACTAAGACTCTAGATATTCTGAAAGTCATATTTTGTAGGATGAAATTGTGACATCATATGAACACAATAAAGTAACTGATTACCAAAACGAAAAACACGACATTGAAAAATTACAACATTGGACTCAGTTCAATTATAGAAAATACTTTATTGTCCCCTTGGGGAAACTTTTCTTCGACTCCGGTGCTGACAACCTTAGCTGCACTTATAATAAGCACTGTTACCAGTAAGACTAGCAGCTAATGGACGTGTAGATAGAAAACCTTTTAGGGATCAGAATAATGTAAAAATACTTTCATCTAAAATATTTATAACATAGTAGGCTATTAAACTGGATTATACTTTCCCTGTTTCCGTCGGAAATTAAAGCTACACTCTAAAAACTCCTGGGTTATTTCGTCACAGTTTCTGGGTTATTTGTGTTGGGTTAAAATTATGGGTTATTTTTTCAACGAGTAACCATTTTCTGGGTTATAGGACTAATATTTTGACCCAATTCCTGGATTGTTTGGTTTGCTGGGTTATTTTTCAAAGAGTAACCCATGTTCTGGTTATACGGTTGTCTCTCTCTCTCTCTCTCTCTCTGTCTCTCTCTTTCTCTCTCTCTCTCTGCAAACCAGTACAATAAATTGTTGGACAGGGTCATCCATTTTTTTTCTCATATCATTTTGGAGGAGTTAGTTAGGTTATCTGTTACCCAACTCCTTGGTTGAAAATGGCCCAGGACCAACTAATTTCTGGGTTATTTCAACCCAGAAAATGGGGTTGTTCTTTTGACCCAGAAGTTGGGTTATATTAACTACAATGTTGGGTTATTTTAACCCAACATTTGGGCCAAAGTACTTAACCCAGAAGTTGGGTCAAAAAGAGTAACCCAATTTTCTGGGTTGAAGTAACCCAGAAATTAGTTGGCCCCTTTTAACCCAGAAGTTGGGTAAAAAATAACCCATAATGGGTTATTTTTGACCCAGGAGTTTTTAGAGTGTATAGTGCGTAGTTTCTGTCTCCCCCATGAGGAATTCTAAGAAAACATGATGGACTCTTCAGAAGAGATAATTAACTTCACTCAAGCTTCTGCGTGGGAAAATCTCCTGAACGTAGTCATACTGAGAAATCCAGAGAGAGTTGTGTGGAGCTGATAGTCTTAATTACACACTAAAAAATACTGGGCTGAAAATAACCCAAATTGGGTTATTCCCAACCCAGTCCCTGGTTCAATATAGGACAGAACACATGCTGGGTTGTTTTGACTTTTTGAACTGGGTTGAAATTTTAACCCAGTATATGGGGTTGCTTCGCCTAACCAAAGCCTGGGTCATTCTGACACCAATGTTGGGTTAATGCAACTCATTACTGGGTCAGGCCCACCAGCCCAAATATTGGGTTAAATTGACCCCCTTGTTGGGTTGATATTTGACCCATTCATTTAGTTATTCTTTCATCTATGAAATTCCTATATATTATTTATTAATAATAACAGACAATGCATACACTTCATAAATGTCACTGATTTTATTGAACAATATTTAATTTACTCATTTAAAGAGAAAAACTGGAATAACAATAACAAGTCCAATTCCCTTATCACATGAGCGTTTCCAAAGAAGAAATGCATGGGGCCACATTATCCCTACCTCATTTCAAAATGAGTATCAAATAACTGGACTAATACCAAGCAACAATTAACAATAATTAATTTCCTCCTTATATTCCTCCTAAATATTAGAGAGAGACAGAGAGAGAGAGAAGAAGAGACAGAGAGAGGGAATTCCCTTATCGCATGAGCATTTCCAAAAACAAACGCATGGGGCCACATTACTCCTACCACCCCCATTCTTTCTGGAGGGAACTGCTAAGCAGAGAAACACTGCTTTGGGAAATTGATAAACACATAAAAACATTTGACACAAACATGTACAGCTTGGACAACGCTGTCGTGCTCCAGGGCCGGCCCACTGGGAACGGTGAATGCCTGAGAGCAGCAGTCCTCGCCTCCCAACACCAGGGTGCAGGGGTATGGCCTGGTCTGCTCTGCTGCCTGAAGGTACTCCACCATGTTGGCTCAAACCTGCAAATAATAATAATATTCCATAAGTACTTGAATGACAAAGACTCTGACCAGCTGACAGCTAATGTTTTCTAACAGATTTTACATTAAAAGACCTGCATCACTAGATCCAAGGGGCTGTGTGAGTCTAGGACTACTCACAGGCTTAAGATCGATGAAGGCCTTCATGGCGTCAGACACTGTAGTCCTCACGGTCTTTCGGCCCATCCTGAAGACTGCAGGTGGAATCAGGCCTGGCAGAACCATCAGGGCAATGTAGTCTTTGGAGCCTGTAAAGAAAGAAAATAGTTTGACATAAGTATTATCATAGTTTATTTATCTATTATCATAGAGTAGCTTATGGCTCGAATAATGCACAAACCCAAATATACAAATCTAAGGGTTATGTTGATGTTATAATTTCTACCTCGAGACAAAGACTCGGTCTGCACCTGGAGCTCCCCCCGCTGGGCCGCATGAACAAGCTTCTCGCTGAACCTCCTCCAGATCAAACATTTAGTCTGATGCCTCTTTATGAAGAACCTCGAAGTCCTGCACAATCTGAGAGGGGGAGATTTAGAATAATTAATTAAATCATATATCATCAAAACAAAAATAATAAGATAAGTGAGAGAGAGAAAGATTGAGAAAAAGAGAGAAAGTGTGTGTGTGTGTGTGTGTGTGTGTGTGTGTGTGTGTGTGTGTGTGTGTGTGTGTGTGTGAGAGAGATTGAGAGCACATTTTGTAATAAGAAAATTACATTTAAAGTATTGCTGTGCACAATGGTAGACAGAGGTGTAGTGGTAAAATAAGAGGTAGCTAAACTATAAATTCTGTGGCCATGGTAAGGTTAATAAAACCTCCTGCCAATTGTTTGCCTTCTATAGTTGTGGAATTTCTGTCACTATCGAAATGGCATTTCAGGGACCTACAATGGTGACCACAGGTGATGGGTAATCAAAATGGGATTCTGTTTAGGGAGGCATGGTCTTCAGTGGCACATATAGAGTGTTGGATTCTTTTACATAATGCTCTTACATGTTAAGATGTTGTACATCTAAACAAAATGGAGTATTGTGTAGCCTACAACTTCATTGGGGATGCATGAGGATAGGGTAACTCATTTTTTTTAATGTTGACATATTCAATAATATTAATAATAGGCATATAGTACAACAATATAACATATTTACCTGCAAAAGTGTCAATCAGCTCAAGAAGTTGCCGTTCTGTTAACTTTAGTTTAACAAAGTCCTCCATATTCAATCGCTGGGGGGAGAAGAACAAGATCTGTTAATGTTCAATCAATGTATGGAAGTGTATTTTGCAGTCTGTCAGTCTGTCTGTCTGTCTGTCTAGTGAAAATATAACGAAGTTGCTGTAATCTAGTGCCATGTAGCTAGCTAGTGGTCTTTTCATAATCACTTAAAAACACAATGTGGTATTTCTACAAAGTGTGTTAACTGCACTAAACACAAATTACTTTGTCAACAGAATGCGTGCAATGCACCTTCAATGCTTCGCTCTGTACTAGCTACTAGCTAGCTTACAGGATGAGTCAGCAATTAGCGCTAGCTAGCGCTAGCTAGCAGTTAGCATTAGCGATCTTTTTAAAACGTTATAATACTTCATATCATAGTGAATTTGTCTCGTGATTTGCCCCAGACACACACACAAATGTTTATAAAGCACTGTTTATGTGTCACTCCCTCAGAGAATTAGAAATAGTCTCCATTTAAATCTTATGTATCATGCTACAATATTAACCTACTAGCTAGCTAGCATTAGCGCTATCATACTTGAACTTGCGCTAGCCTTATAGCATGCATGAATCGTAGTTAGCTAGCTAGAAATCACTGTTGCTAACTGGATTATTAGAGCTAAAACGCTCCTCCTATCCGGCAATGAATCAAGATCAAGTAAGTAACCAGTAACCGGAGCTAAAGTCTGCTGTTTGACTGCAATGAAGCAATGTTGTAGTAAGCAACTCCTTGCTAGCTTGCTAGCTGCTTGCTTAATTAGCATCAGTGGTAGCCGTTAGAGGGGCAGTACGGTTGCTTTCGGCAAAAGTAAGTAAAATTCTACAGGCTGTCCCGTTATGGAAATAATGATTATTATTATATATATTATAACTAACAACTAGCAAGCTCGTGTTTCTGTTGAAGACAGAGGTAGTTTTCTAAAAAATGAGAAATGACAAACCTTCAGCGTTTCCAAAAGTGTTCTCCCGCCTCGGAGGAAAAGAAAAAGACCGTTGGAGGAGGATCCCAAACCAAACCACTGGGTTAAAATGATCATTGGTTGGGTTATTCAGATCAAGGCACAGTCCAAAACCATTAACTCAACTACTGGGTTACTGTAAGTAACCCAATATGGGTTGAATATACATAATACAGGGTTAAACAGCCTCAACCCAGTGGTTGGGTTAATAAAATAACGTGTAGCTTGTGTAGCTTGGTAGCAACTCATTTGGCAATGACTTGAATGTAACGGACGTTCATTAATATCAAAAAGTTACGCACTAAAGCTTTAAGGTGGCGAGATACATTACTATGACTCAGTCAATGATGCCCAAATCGATACATACACTAAAGTTACTAACGCCTGAGTTGTGAGTGCCAAGGACATGAGTTAGAGGAATAAGCTTTTATCATCCTGATCTCACAGAATTCCGTGAAATGAACACGGCCCCTTAACTCAAAATCTGTGGCAGTTTCACGGAATCGCAAAACATTCCATGATGGGCCCATGGAAGAATTCCGTTAAATAAACACGGCCCCTTAAGTTAAGGAAAAGGTCGTGGGTGGGCTTACGGTTCTGTGACATGCAGGACGGTTGGGTTCAGGAAAAGAAGAAAGCGACTTTAGGAAACGTGACATGCGGGACACGAACCCCGGTCTCCTGGGTGATAGTCCTGTGTTTCGGGCACAAAAAATCAAACCCGACCCTACCCGAGCCCGTACACGTTGTGTCCGAGCCCGGCCCGGCCCGACACATTAACTAGAATTATGAGCCTGAGCCCGATTTAAACCCGAAATTTTTTGAATATGTGGGTTGTTATAACTGACGTTGTCAACTACAATTCAGAGTTGTTTGAACTACAGAAATATGTATTAGAATTATCTTAATGAATAATGCAACAAGGACAAAGCATGTAGCCTAAACTGCTCTGTTTGTTTATTCAGAATGGAATGGATCGCAAATGGATCCGAATGAAGAAACGTAAAACAAAACGCATTTCTCTGTGAGGGCTTGCCTCGCCCTCAGGGGTATGCTTGGAGAAGTAAAAAAAGAGGACATTGAAGGCTGACTATCATCTTTTCTGCCACAGCGAGCCTGCTTCATGTGTGTGTTCATCGTCCAAGTCCCCGTTTTATTTGCTGTCATAAGCGAGCAGCGTGCCGCACTTTAATGGACTCGACAAAGCCGACACATACTGTATGTTGTCACTGCCCACGACTTGTTTAAAATGGTTCCATACCTCCAACTTTCCTCCAAACTTGCTCAAAGATAATACTCCTGTTTTTCTTTTTTTTCTTTACCTCCTCAAGCTCCATGCTAGCTACACACAGCACAGCAGGCCCGGTGTGATGTGTTCGAGAGGAGGAGACTCCACGCATGACACTTGTTGCATTTTGTTAGCCTGGATGCCAGCCGAACTTAGCCCCGCCCACAAAATTCGAGGTCGGGAAGTTCGGTCTGGAGTCGCTCCGTTGAGAAGAAATTATTGCCCGAACAGGGTCTGTTCGGACCAATCAGATTGTCGGACAGATGATCAACAGTAACAGAATCAACCACGTCACCAAAGAACGCTTGGGTTGAATTTGTTGAGATGTGTAGATTCCACCATCGCGTCTGTTACAGAAGATATCGACAGCGCATTCATTTTAAAATCCTCAGCAGAGGAGCCTCAACAACTGCCCGAAAGCATGGTAGCGTTATATGGTGGGGCGAGATAGAGAGAGACTGGAGAGAGGGAGCGCCCAGCGGCGCTAGAACAAAGCCGTGAATCGGAGAAATAAAACGTGTTTTCGCCAATTCATCTCTAGAAATGCGACTGTAGCAAGCATGTCACTATCACTAACGTTATCCACATTTATATTTACACGCAACAAATGATATATCCAGCTTCAAAAAGGTCTAAAAGTCGGAAGTTAGAACGAATGCATTGTGCAAAGAGTGGTTGCTATGGAGACGATACACAGTGTTGAGTTCTGTTGACAGCTGAGTTGAGTTCCGTTGCTCTGATTGGATGTAGGTCTATCCAATGAATGCAGAGGCATTTTTTTTCCTGGTTCGGTTGGAACACGCCCCATAATCACAGCCCATGTGGAGCGGTTTCAGACTCATATTCTGACTAGAATCTGAGTATGACCACGTCAGGCTAGCATTTTGTAACTGTAGTCCAACTTTTTGGACACATTTGTTACTTTGGCCTAAATATAGCCTATATAGATAATATTTATGATTATGGCATAGCTTTCTCCCCACCCAATTAGGATAATAAAGTAATGATTTAAAAAAACTAAGCCTCAGGCTCGGGCAGAGAATCTAAACTCTACCATCCACCACCCCAACCAACCTCCTTACGCAGAATTTCAGCCTCACATACTACTCGCTACGTCATCTTCTCATTGACTTTACATTGGCATTGTTTTCCGTGGTGGCCACACAGAATTTTCACACATTCCATGCCACCACCACGTAATGAGCGGTTAACAGTTTGTGATCATTTCACGGAATTCTGTGAGACGGGGTCAACCTCAAATGTCCGGCTCGCCTGCCTGCAGTAGTTTGTGGTCATATGAAGCCAAAACCCTGCTTGTTCCCTGATCCTATCTGCTCAGTGGCCAACGACAAAAAACTGTTTATCTCAGAGATCTCAGTGTTGACAGTAAATTCATGCATGAATGTGATGTGAAAAAAAAGCTTCATGCACTTCCCATAATTAACTTGTAGATGGCTTTACAGACAAATACATCCCAACTTAGGATTCCCACCAAGTAGGAAAATCGATGTAAGTGCTTTTCTCAGTAAGTAGACGTGCTTTTCAACATTTACACACAGTGACTGAATGACTAAGTGTTTCATAACAGGGCTGCTCATTTTCTGTTTAGCCAGATCAGTTTCAGAACAACAGTACAGCATGTTTGTGAGACCGCAGCAAGCACTGACGTTACCCCCATTCCAAATGAATGGAAAGACTGCTTTTTCGCCGGTCCACCTGCATGTGAACAAAATGAGGGTAAAGATGTGATCTCAGCCCTGGCAACCCATGAAAGACATTTGTTGTTGAGGTCTGTATTTTGTTCGTCACGTTTTGTACTTTGTACTACGGTTTGAGAACACTCAAAGGTAGTGACGCAGTTTTGGAAAACATTAGTGAATAAAACCTACTTCACTATAGAAATGAGACATTGTTTGGAGAGTAAACAGTATGTTGGATGTGTGAGACTTTCCTCTCTGTGCTGTAAAAACTAAGTCTGGGCCAAAACAGAACACCAAAAACTGAATACATATTTGTCACAGGAAGTCCATAGTCATTATCTTTCCACAAAAACAGACTGGGACTTGCAGAAATTATTAAACACGTTAAGTTTGACAGCATTAAATGGCACGATAATTTTCATAATCATAATGCACACCCATGTTGATAGCTGACTATGCAATTCGCTAAGATAAGGCAGCCTATTATAATGTGTCTTGCTCCTGGCACTTACCAGTACCTCTTGCTGATGTGAAATTAACTCTACTGTCTGTCCCTCATCATGACCAGTCACGTCTAATGATGTAGGCCTACTCTTCTCTTTTTTTTTTTTACACGTAGCATATAAATGATCATATTATTGCCCCCTGCTGTTGGCTGTTAATATCGCTTTATTAGACTTTTTTTGGGCCGACGGCCATCGTTTGGACAGGCCTTCTGGACTTTTCCCAAACGCACAGATTGTGAGTCTCTTCCTGGTGTGTTGTAACGTAATGCCACCGAAACAGCGACCGCCTGTAAACGTTATGAATTCAAACATGCCAGTTTGTAATATTTTGTATCATGCTGTTCTTGTCTAATCAAAGGGCAGAATGCTCTTACAAATCACAAGGTAGCAATTTGGGGGGACAGCTCAGTCACTCCAGTCTTTGCTGGGATGCAGGGCCACCTCACCGCAGAAGACTCGCTGTGTGCGAACCAGACTGCTGCTCTGCACATTTGATGCAGGGATGTAGCTAAGAATTTGAGGGCCAGGGGGCTAAGATTACATCTACAATTATTATTTATTATTAATTAATATAAATTAATTGTTTATTTCAATGTTTTAATAAAGCGGTATGCGTGAAAGCGGAAAAGCGGGACGAGGGCAGGAGTTTGAGCTAGGTGGAAAGCTAACCGCTCATTAGACAACAAACTGGACTACATGCAACTTTAATGAAACTCCCAACGCGAGTTCAGAGACTGCTGTGTTTTTGTGGAAACATGGTTAGCTACCAGGCCTGCTAGCCTTCCAAGCAGATGCTGCTCTGTTGGGTAAGACTCGTGGAGGTGGGCTGTGTTAGCACGGACACGGACTGGTGCAGAAATGGGGTGCTTGTATCCAACTAACTGCTAACCGCTGGTGGAGTTTGTGACTGTTATATAATGCCGACCATTCTTCATTCCACACAAATTCACGGCTGTGTTTATACTCTGTGTTACAGCCCACCAAGCGTTAATGCTACCAATGTGTTAGCTGAAATTTACGGAGCCTATAATGTGTGTGCACTAAATGTAGCCTGTTTCGTATGTCGTTATTATATGATGTTGTTTTTATATATTCTCAATGTGTAACACCACTTGAGCCACGGTGAAAGGTTGTTTCGTGTATATGGTTGAAATGACAATAAAACACATTTGAGTTGACTTGACTGCTGTTGTCTGTCTGTAATCGGTAGGCGTGGCTTGTGAGTGGACTCGTAGGGAAGCGAAGCAAGTGCATTCTGGGAGTTGTCTTTCATCCACATGAGCCAAAAATAAATTTTCTGGCTTTTCTTGGTCTAGAAGGCACCAACTTAAAAAAAAAAAATCACATTTCTACTACTTAAATGACCCAATTTAATACATATTCATCTTTCACAAACATTTATCAGAAAAAACATCAGTTCTTATAAATTATTACATTGCAAATAAAGAATTAAGTTTTCTATCCATGCTTCACAAATAAAATCTGCTAAAAAAAAACGCATGTGAAGTCAGCAGAGATGGACATTTTGCTCAAAAGGACATATAATCTTCATATAATAAATAAATATTCCAATATCTAAGATTTCAGAATAAAACTTTAACATGACTCATGTTTCTTAGTGCTGAAGTGTTGCAGCAATGATTCATGAATAACAAAATAACTAGGTGTGGAGATGAAACAGCTAAACAACCACAGCGATGCAAAAACCTTGGACTAGTACACTCTGACATGACATGAAGTACAAATAATTTGTTGCTTTTTTGGAGAAAAAACTAAGTGAATATTTTAAAAGGTGTTTGCTTTGTGTCGGAAATATGACTGAATGATGTCACAGATCATCTTTTCTGTTTTATCATCACAGCTGTCACCCCCCTGAGTGTGGCTTGTGGTGTTTCAGTCAGCTGTGTTGAGTGACTAAACCAGTCAGCTATGACATAGGACATGTACACTCTAAAAACTCCTGGGTTATTTCTTCAACCCGGTTTCTGGGTTATTTGTGTTGGGTTAAAATTATGGGTTATTTTTCAAAGAGTAACCTATATATATATATATATATATATATATATATATATATATATATATATATATATATATATATTTATATATATAGTATATATATATATATATATATATATACATATATATATATATATATATATGTATATATGTATATATATGTATATATGTATATATATATATATATTATATATATATATATATATATATATATATATATATATATATATATATATACATACATACATACATACATACATACATACACCACACTGTTATGTGGTAGAATAGGAAAAGTGGTCAATATTAAATAGACAATGAATTGATTGGACCTAATTGTGCGCATAGGCAGAAATCGCAGGGGGGTCAGGACCCACCCCATCTTAGGGTTGTCTCCCCCTAAAAAAATATTAAAAAACATCCTGTGTATTTTAAATAATGTAATAATATATCATTAAAATAATTGTGTAAGTAGTAAAACACGGTTGTGTTGCATTGTGGTATACGAGAGTAAAATGTAGGGTCATATTTACACTCAAATTAGCAGTGCATCGTGGGTATTTTATAGTGGACTACATAGTGAATGAAATTCTCTCCCTCTATTGGAAAAACGCTGTAACAACAGTTACATTCAACAGACGCTTAGTGGCTGAACGAAATCCCCCCAGAAGGTAATTCTGCTGGAGAAAATACTTGTTGTATAACGTGCGCTGGGAAAAGAGTGGTTACCTGCATTGCCATCACTACATTTTGAATATGTCTGTACTTGTCAGCTCAATGAACAACAATAATGATAAGGACAACACACAAGAAACTGCAATCAACTTCTATATTTATTGTGGCTTTTTAAAATTAAATAAGATGTATGGAGAACATCAACGGCAGATATTTCATTTGTTTTCAAATCTTTAAAACAGATAAATAACAAAAATTTCCAATTTCATTGGTTCATTTTACATGGATTCATGTTTTTATATCTGTAGGAACTTTCATAGTAGCTTATGTGCAATTTAATGAACACTGGAAGAGCCTGCAGTTCTTGAATCATACATTCCTTTTTTTAAAGAACAACTTACACTGTACTGTATATATGAACACACTTAATTGCTGTCTGTATCGATTATAAACTAGACATAAATGGGTAGCTTTCTAAAGTTATAAGAAAACAGTAAATACAACCACATTGGAGCCAGCAGCAGTGTGATATTAGCACAGAGCTGAAGAGGTGAAGAGATAATTGGTTCCCAGAAACAGCAGCATACTGATAGGTTTCCTAAAATAAAGGCTTTATCCTTTCATTGTTAGCAGTGGAGATCTGTAGCTCCTGCATCTCTGTAGGGCCTGAGATCAGCACCCTGGGACAGCAGGCATGAAACCACATGCAGAAGCACATGCAGGTCTGAATGATAACAGAGAAGAAAAATCTCTCCTAAATGTCGTCACTTTTGCCAGATGTTTGAGGGAGCAGACACACACTTTTTTAATTAATTATAATTATTTTATTTTATTTACTTTCTTTCTTTGTGTTTTTATATTTCACCCTCTTGGAATTTAGATCTGGGGTCATTTTTGAAAGCAGGTTTAGTGAAAACTCTGAGTTTGTTAACCCTGAGATGAGGGAAACTCTGGGTTTTCTGTTTCAGAAAGGGAGGTTAATCAAACCTGAGAGAGAGGGGTAACTCCAGCCCGTTTCAGAAAGTTTTAAGCTAACTTAACCTCTGAGTCAGTTACTATGGTAACTGAGTCTGTGAACCTAACCTGGTCGGGGGCGGGTTTTCTTCAATAAACCTTGAGTTTCTCTCAGTCTCCTCCCTCTGACACAGCGCTCTTTCAGTTCCTCATTCATTCATCCAGTCAGTCTGTATCAGGCACATTTTAGCGCAGTTTGTTATCTGCATGAATAAAAAAACAGTGTTGGTTTATTACCCGTGTTAGGCAGATTATAAAACGTTGTTGTTCCGAACATGGCATTTCCTTTTGTTGACGATCCCGTTGATGAAGAAGCTGTATTACTTCGTTAGTTAAACATATGTCGGGAGACGATATTGAGGCCCTGACTATAGATGCATTTTCATTTCTAGATAACTACCTATTTGAGCGGTATTGTTTTTCTTCCCAGTCTATCAGTTATGTAGCCTACATAACCTTATCCGTCCTCATAGCACTAATGTCACCCATCGTGGACATGCTCTACATCCCAGCAGATTATTTGTGTTGCATTACGTTTTTTTTGGAAACAGCAGTTTTCTTTACAACATTAATGCGGAGCATATTAGTCAAGCCACTGTAGCAAAGCGCTGTCAGAAGAGTGTGACTCGCTCTGAAATGTTCTTTTAAACGATTTTGTAGAGTTCCCTGGACACAAACCAGAGACATTAAAAATAAATAAATGATTGTACATCATAATTCTGTTAATGATCGGTGCTGCAACCTCAGAATGGGATTGTTAGTATTTTATTTTTTTTGCCCGCAGGATTTCACCTAAACGAAATTATAGGTGTGTATGATGTATGCAATGAAATGTCCACAGTTTAATGGCGGAATAAACTTCTTTAACCATAAATACACAATTCTATATGGACCCATTAGCATCATTCCTACATAGAACTGATGCCTGTGATCCCACACATCTGTGTGATGGGACTGGTGCGGTTGGACCCTTTTGTTTTGCACATGCTACATACAGTATCTGTCATTCCAGGAAGGTCAAAGCAAATCCATAAGGGTTTCAAATAATAGCAGACTGTGGACATTTTATTGCAGGTATTGCAGGCATTAGGTATCGCACTCTCTTCCAAAAGCGTGAGTTCCATGCGGCAGCGCCACTCGAACCCTCTGGCCACTTAATAGGGGCGCTCTGGAGAATCAGGTGCTGCAAGCCAGCGGGAAGGTGTGTGTATCCTTGTGGCCCAGTGGCCCCCAGCTGGACCAGAATCACACTCATTTCCCTCTGGAACAACGCATGGTGGAGCCCCACCTGCATGGAAAATGATCAATAAAGAAATGTTTTACTCACACATTGGATGTTTAGTTAGACAAATATTTTCCCTGGAGCAGTTTAGCAGGTTCTCACACATTGAGTAAAATTATCAAATAATTCTTTGTCTAAATGATATAAAGTATGAAGGCCAATAATTGGCATGGTTGGACACAATGTGTTTTTAGCCCTAATCTTTTTAAATAAATCTTCATAATCTCATGTCAATGACACTTATCTCATTATCTTTATTACTTCACTTATTTTTGCATATATAGGTGGCGTAAATATTCATATCACTCCAACTATTCGGAATGTCCTCAGTCCTTCTTAGTATTTATCATTTTTAAGTTAACTCCTGTAGTGTTATAGTTGTCTTGAGGTGCTTGGTGCCCTTGAGCAAGGCACAGATTAATGGGCAGCCCTCTTACTCTGACATCTCTCCATTAGTGCATGAATAGGTCCTGTTTGTGCATGTGTGCTTGTGTGTAATGTAATGTAACAACAGAGTGTAAATCCCTTTGGGGGATCATTAAAAGTATGCCTTCTTCTTCTTCTAAAGTTTTATTCAAAACTACCACACTTTGCAGCTAAAAAAATAAAACATCTAATTACTGCTTGCTGTTAGACTCCTACCTGCCAGTCAAACCCTCCTATCATTGAGTTTTGGGGCGAGGCAGGACATTGGTCTCTGCTCTGTAACTCTGATCCTGAACCCGGGGTGAGGATGACCATCAGCCTCCTGCTCTGCTTCATGCGCTCCTCCACTAGCTCCAGACGGTCTGTGGGGTCAGGCAAAAATGCTTAACTAGTTTAAGTAGTATTTGAAAAGTGGTGCAACAAAGACATTTCAGAGTGCTCTAAAGAACCCTGTCAGAAAGGTTCAGTGTGTCTTTTCTTTACTTTGACTTAGCAGTTTTTATTTTACCAAATCTGATGGCTTTTAAGAGTCCTGTAAATTAATACTAAAACCACCATCTAAAGCAAAAGAAATGGAGGAGAGAGTTGAACCTTCATGTTGCATAAATGGTTCTGTGAAACTATTAGAAAATTAAAACATATGTAGCACCCTGCTAAATTTGTTTATATATTGTTCTACATGTATTTCTGTTAACAAAAATATATGGCCTGTTTCAATTATCCCTGGTATATAATAACTTTTGCATAAACATAAAGAAACATATAGTTGAGTAAGATGCTGAAATAAGTAGCTCTTGAACCTCTCAAGTGCTTTTTCTTCTGTATGCGGTGCAGCCAGGTGTCAATTTTGTTACTAGCCTATCAGTGCCAATCTGAGGAGTCTTGTAACCTACCGGGTTGAGGGGGCGGGACTTAACGGAAAGAAGATACAGAGATTGAGAGCGAAAGAAGCGGGGAACAGTCAGAGAAGAGAGTTGGTTGTAAATTCAGTACATCATTTAAATTACTGTTCATTCAAGTTTAGAGCGGGGAGGGATTTATGTCATTGTGCAACCCTGTTGAAACGGGAGAGTAAAGTGTTTTGGAGCTGTTTCAATCGGTAACGGTAATGCCATAGCCACGTGTGGACGGTTGCTAATAAACTAGCTAACTATCATCCTCACGAGCTGGGAGAAAAGACTGTGCGTGCCGCAACCCACTTTGCCACCAAGTTTCGGAGTGAGTATGTACATTGAAAACGGTAATGATATGGACATTTATAGTTTATCTTAGTAGGCTCATTAGCTAGTGTTAGTGAATTTCTGCACAGTGTGCATCGGATGCTGCCACACGTAATACTGCAGTAGAGGTGCTCAGGACTTGCCGCTGCATGGCAGAAGAGCCTGAGTTTTGCACACGAACAGAGGGTTTAAAAAGACTGCTTTCTGTTTAAAAAGGCTGCTTTTTTCTTTACCAGGAACATTTCCAAAATTAAAAGAAAACTAAAAAACAATAAATTCAGACCTTCCCCGGGTATGTCATCCCTCCCGTGGATAAAGAGTCGATATCCGCATTTTTCCTCGAGGACTGAGGGCAAAACCTCGTTGACGAACTGACAGAGTGCGTCCTCGGTGGCCTTGTCCATGCTCTGCATGTGGTAGACCACGTAGGCATCATACACCCTGCCATCTGGGGAATACAAACAAATTCATGGAAGCTTGAGTAACTTTAAAAAAATCTTTGCTAGGTCATTATGAGGCAATGCAGCCTTGTCACCACACCCTGCCCTCAATGGTTGTTGTGAACCTGAGTGTGGAGCAAAGACTATGGAAAAATAATGCTCAGTGAAACTACCCTGGGAAAGCAAAGGCTAAAAAAGCATGAGCTGCGTGTTAGTTTTACTCAAACTTGATTCAACTCTTCTATACGGCTTTTGTGAAGCAGTGGCCAACACAGAAAAACTTTTCCCATTCTCTAATTGTCTCAAAAAGAATTCTTCACTGGTTACAAAATGTCTCAGACTCATGGTTACAACAATTCACAATTCGTTGGTCGCTTATGATGCTTGTCAAGTTGTTTTAGTTCTACTTGCACTTTTAGAAAGATAGGAGAGTAAAAACTGAAATCACCAGTAGGGATGCAGCAATTAACAGATTTCACTATTAGACGCATTTTAAAACGTCGCGGTTAATTAATGGTAAAGGCTTCCGCTGCACCGAGTGTAAACTGACTGCACTTTATGTGTAGCAGTGTGTGCAGTTCTTATTAAACCTCTTTGACAAAATAAACGTTGCGTTTGCTCACACATACACACACACACACACACAGCACATTCGACGCCGGTGTGCCAGTTTAGCTGGTGATCATGTCAACTGGTGATATTTGCATAAAATCTGTGAATATTCAACAAGGCCCTGCCCTGCGTTCTGCTCTGCCTCCGCCCCTCGAATGCCAGAGGTTCACATTTTCACAAAGTGTTTGCAAGTGAGACCAAATAATGGATATCACTGAAAACATCACTAGTTGATGTGTAATACATATCTGTTTAAGCATTATCCACACAAATAGGACACATACTGTATTAGGGCTGCAGCTATCGATTCTTTTTGTAATCAATTAATCTAGCACTTTATTGATTGATTAATCGGATAATTTTTTTTTTGCGTTTTTAAACAACCGAAACTAGGGAAAAAAGCAACATTTGCAGAAAAAAGCAACATTTGTATTGCCTACATTGCTTACAATATCATCTCTCAAAAAACTAAACATTAAGTGCATTTAAGTGCCATATTAGGCTACATTGTTTTTAAAGAATTTTTTTCAAATGATATCATCCTCAAACTAAGGCATACATTAAACATACACAAACATTACATTAAGGTGTGCAACTTAACTTTCAGAATTGCAAGTTTCAACCTGAGACTGATCTGTATATACTGTAGGCCTATATGTAAATATTAGTTATACTCAACCTATTTTCATTTATATATTGATTATAATGTCACACAGCTCTGTTACACTTATCCTATTAGATCGTTGATCAGCTGTTTTTCCAGAGAGAGAGAGAGAGAGAGAGAGAGAGAAGAGAGAGAGAGAGATGTGCGACCAAACGTCGATACTTTATGGCACCGAAAAAAATTCTCTGATCCTATTCCAAAAGCATCTGAACGCTTAAGCGCAAGTTTATCTGTGCTCTCTGCATACTGACAGAGAGCAGAGCTCCGACCGACACACGCACACAGACACCCACTCGGAGAGGTGCGGACCGAGTAAACTACGTTGTCGGCTCTGTAGTTTTGTTGAAGTCACAGCAATGCCGATAAAGTGGTTTCAAGTGTAGTTACAGTTTTTCAAAACTTCACGCAGACAGCGTTATGTGATATGATATTAATGGCGAGCCGAAAGCGGTCGCGGTGCTGTTGACGTTACACTTCCTTACAAGCAGGCACAACGGTGGTTTCACTGCCCTGATGACTGACTGACAGGCTGAGCTTGCAAGGCAACTTTATTAATGTTACTGAGCAGTGTTACCAGAATGTTTACATTTTGATAACTGTTGTGATTCACAATTAAGTTGGAAAATAAAAGCTTTGTGTTTAATGTATTTTTGTTGATGTTGAAATGGATTTTAAAACATATGGTATCGAAAAAGGATTGTTAGGAACTGGTATCGAAAGTGAGGTATTGAAATTGGCACCGGATCGAAAGATTCTGAACGATACCCAGCCCTATCTGTGCGACAGTAATAATGCTCCGTGCGGAAACACCGTCCGTCAGCGATACAACGTTGGTAACATTGATTTAACGAAGCGTCGAGGCAAGTCATTTTGCATCAAGGATTTTTTGTAATCGAATTATTCAAGGAATCGTTTTCAGCCCTATACTGTATGAACGAAAAAATAAATAAAAACGAAAAAGCTTCTAGCGAACTAGCTTCTACATACACCACTACACTAAATGATCAGGTTTGCACATGACTTACGTGTTTCATTTTTACCCCCAACACAGAACAAAGTGTTAAGTGGGGTCATGCCTGTTTGTTGTACATCAGTAAGGTTTCGGTATGTGAGGCAAAGATGAACCTTCTTTACTGTTTGGAGGCTTGCATTTTCCTATGTTAAATTGTGATATCACCAGTTAACATGGGCGTATATTTCTCTCATATGTTAACCTTTGTTAATTTAGACAAAAAGTCCAATATATAGATAGAAATCATCAACATCATTTCAGCGGTGTGTAGTGTAGTGGTGTATGTAGAGGCTAGTCTGTCAGCTTTTTTGTCCATGACATCAAAGGTTCGAATCCCAGCTAGATCTCTAGTGCGTTTTTTTTTTCGTTCATACAGTATGTGTCCTATTTGTTTGGATAATTCTTAAACGGATATGTATTATACATCAACTGGTGATGTTTTCAGTGATATCCATTATTTGGTCTCACTTGCAAACACTTTGTGAAAATGTGAACCTCTGGCACTCGAGGTGCGGAGGCAGAGCAGAACGCAGGGCAGGTACTTCTTGAATATTCACAGATTTTATGCAAATATCACCAGTTGACATGATCACCAGCTAAACTGGCACCGGTATGTTCACCGCGAGTATTGACAGTCAGGGTGACAGTGGCTCTCTGTGGTGGGTTAATGTACTGCTGCAAATTTTTTACGTTACATAAAGTAAACAAACACCAGGAAAACGCAGAACAGAGCCAGCCCCTGACCTCAGGACAGCTGCAGCTGCAATGGGGAATTCAACCCATGTTTGTTAACGTTAAGTGTTTGTTAGCTTGTTAACGTTACCAGTTAGCTAACGTTGGCCTGTTAGTTAACAGCTAACATTCAGGTATCTCTGTAAAGAGTTCAATAAGAAGATCAACACCACGCATGTCTCATGTGCAATAAAAAAAGCACTCTTTCAACTTAGCATTGCACTCCTATAACATTGTCAAAATCGATGCAGCAAAACCAAAGATCTTTGTCTTTTTTTATTTCACAATTTGTTTTTTACATCCTTCCTATCTATGCCGCAGACAGTTGAGTTGGAGATTTGGGTGTGTTGCCCCACAGTCACGTTAGCTACAAAAGAGAGCGACATGCACTCGCTTGTGGGCGCTCCTGGGCGTGCCTAGTCTACTCCTGGTTGATTGGCAACAGTAAACAGAAATTCTCCGGTGCTTCCTTCAAGCACGTCTTAAAAGTTACTTCAGAGGTATTGTTAAGTCACAAGAACGATGTTTTTGGATTTAAAAGTATTTATTTCTCGATGAAAGTAACAAAATATATGAGATAAAATGCCAAACATAACAGATATATACAGAAATACGATGTCCTGAAGCGTTTTCCGCCATCTTTAATTGGTTTCTTCGACTCAAGCCACTGACCTACGTCACGCTGCCCCTTCACTCCGATTGGCTGTCGCTTTGTCGCATCGCTCAGCATTTGCATAAAATAGACTTCTTGTCTATTTTGGCCCCGCCTTGCTCGTGGCAGCGGCGTGCTTGTCGCTGGCAAACTGCCACTCCCATTGAAAATGAATGGTAGCCTGTCGCTTTGTCTCTGTCTCTTGTAGTTAGTGTGACTGTGGGGTTAATCGCTAATGTAGCCTCGATCCACTAGCCTCAAACAGAGCAGAGTTGAGGAGCAGGCTATAGATATCTGGTAAGCTCACTTCTTTCTAACTAAATAAATAGATAAAATGCCAAACATATCAGATATATACAGAAATGCGATGTCCTGAAGCGTTTCTGCCATCTTGAATGATTTTCTTCAACTCGAGCAACCAACGTACATACGACACGCTGCCTTCACTCCAATTGGCAATCGCCTTGTCACATCGCTCAGCATCTGCACAAAATAGACTTCTTCTCTATTTTGGCCCCGCCAAGCTCGTCGCTGGCAAACGGCCACTCCCATTGAAAATGAAATTGTCGCTGTCTCTTGTACCTATTGTGACTGAGGGGTGAAGCTGACTAATTAATAGAGATGCATTGATTTCAACTTTCTAGGCCGATTCCGATTTTTCATTGAGTTTGAACTGCCGATACCGATTTTAGCCGATTCCGATTTAATATTTTCTAACCACTTTACAGCACACACAAATATTTATTTTCTATCTTTTCTTTAATAGAACATTTTACATTTTCATAGAACATTTTTTAAACAGATAATCGATAACAATATAAATTACTCCTGGTGTGGGAAATTCACACACATCTAAAGTGCAATGTTATGGAAGAACCATTTCCTTTTCACATCCAATATCCAACATATATATATATATATATATATATATATATATATATATATATATATATATATATATATATATATATATATACATAACAGTGTTGTAATGTAACGGAGTACAAATACTTCGTTACTGTACTTAAGTAGAAATTTCATGTATCTGTACTTTACTTCGCTATTTAAATTTATGTCAACTTTCACTTTTACTCCACTACATTTCCTAGATAAAATGTATACTTTTACTCCGTTATATTTCCACTAAGCATCTTCGTTACTCGTTACTAAAAAATAAAATTTGAAGAAATGTGTGTGACTGCAATAAGGGAGGTTTGGTGAATCACTGCTCCTAGATTGCATTACGCACGCTCCGCACGCCGCGCGCTCTATTTCAGCACTTGTTTGTTGCTAAGGAGGAGGACGCACAACTGAAACCGCCATGGAAGCACGAGCACCTACTGGAGGACCTCCCGTTATTGTAGACGACCAGGCTCGACATAAGCAATGGCCCGCCCGGGACCAGTAAAAACGTATGTCGGGCTGGTTGCAGCCACAGTCACTGGTGTGTGCGTTACTTCACGCAGCACATGTAGCCTACTGACTGGAAACGTTACCGAGCATTATTTACCGCCGATGGCGCAGATGAACTGACGCTACACTCGTTACTGTAAGTAGGTAGCCTACAATAAAACCTCCATGATTAAAGAGTCAATACTTATCAATAACCCACCTACCTGTTCTACAGGCAGAAACACGAAAACCATATCTCAGTCTCGCGTGTCCACTCTCGTCCACCGCGCTGTGCAAACCCAGCTCTACTCTGCAAATAGCGACTTTACAAACGAGCTAAAATGAAAGATGTTAGTTTGTAGTCTAACTGTTTGTCTTAATTTGCAACCAATCTTGAACTTTGGACAAACTCTTGTAAACGTAGCTGCTGTCTAAACGAGCCATCCTCTCCACTGGAGCGGTAAACCTATGGATGTATTTTAAGACCAAAACAAATACATGTGGCTACTTAATATACACGTGAATGACACGTTCTTCATTCTTGACGATGTTGCTGGTTGTATTATTTAACAACAGAATTGTCTTATTTCAAATTAGGCATACAGGAATAATCTGAGATCATTTTCTAGTTAAGTAGCCTATCTAGTTATCATTATGGATTTTCCATGTTTTTAGGGGTTTGCTTACTAATGTAAAAAATATAGCATTAATTTAGTAAGAAAGTGAAAATATCAAACAAGATGATGGTATTAGGTATAATTTTATTTTCTTTATTTGAAAGTCCGGCCCCTGGAGTGTCTGCTTAAAAAAATTCTGGCCCTTGGAAAAATGTAGTTGATGACCCCTGGTCTAGCTTTGCTGCTAATGGCACAACATCCAGTGGCAGTGGCTAGCTGGATTAGAACTATTTTCTAAAGCATAGGTGCAGTGTATATTTTCCTGCTTTTTTGTCCTTTTCCAATCACACCTCAGGGCCAGTAAAAATGTAGAAGGGGCCAGCAAAACTCTGATCTACTGGTGAACAGGGTAGTGGTGAAGATAACGTCATACACCTGTGTTGCAAGAAATGTTTCTGTACATTGATGTCAGCTCTAAAAATCTGCTGTTTGTTCTTTGAACTTAAGAGAATTGTGCCTGAAAAGTCCTAGAAAAGAATGTGATTTTGATTTGATGAGTGAGATTAAGAAGATATGGGAACCCTGAATATGCTTTATGCTTTATTATAAGAAAGCCACAATAAAAGTAATAACCGCTTGCTTTAAAAAAAAAAACTTTTACTTCAAATACTTAAGTACATTAAATATCAGAAAATTACTTTTGATACTTAAGTACAGTATATATCAGATACTTTAAGACTTTTACTTAAGTAATATTCTAAAAGGTAACTTTCACTTCTACCAAAGTCTTTTTCTAGTACGATACTTGTACTTTTACTCAAGTATTGCTTTCTAGTACTTTATACAACACTGTATATATATATATATATATCTCTCTCATACAAATAAAATAAATATAGCCTTGTCGTAGGCTATAAAGATATTTCTCAAAACACACGCAGGCCTGTTTGAACATCAACAGTAACGTTACCTGAAAACATAAACGTCACCGCTCATTTTACACACAGTTTAGCAACAAAACTAAACCCCCACTAACCTGGAAAGCATTTTAAACAGTAACGTGTAGGAGGAGTACAGCGTCTCTCTTTTTTTATTTATTTATTTATTTATTTTTTGTTGCAGCGGTTGCAGAGGGACGGCAGCGTTCGCTAACGTTAGCTTCTAGTCTCATCTAGGGTCTGATAAACAGTAAATTCATCAAAGTCAGTGTGCCCAACGCTATTTTCCAATAAACTGTAGCTGTCATATTTCACGGGACCCACGTGAGTGCGGTTTTCATGTTCCAGTTGTTCAGCCTCAGATGGGAGAGAGAGCGGCTGACTGTTTGCCTGAGATCAGTAGAGCAGATGCCTCTGCAGAGCCGTGTATAATTATCACTTTATGACATTTCATAAACAGCTGATTGAGCGGCGGTGCGCTGATGTTGCGCGATGTTAATCATGCGGCGCCCGAGTGCATTTGACCGGCATAAAATCGGCATATGTCAGACTGACTGGCAGGTCGCCGGTCATGGCCGGTCAATTCCGGTCACTGGCCGGTCAATCGGTGCATCTCTACTAATTAACAACTTGTACCTTGTTTGTTTAATCAATACACAAACAGAAATGTAAATGATGGTTTCAGAGGGAGTTACCTAAACTCCCTATCTTGACTTCTAAATCCTCTGATTTAAAAAAAAAAAAAAAACTTTCTTACCTTTATTGTAACTGCTTAATGGGAAGTAGGATCTGAAGAAGAGAGTGAGGTCGATAGCGAAGCACTTGACTAGCATGGCGGCCAACACAACGAAGAACAGCACACACACTGCTCCAATGACCAGTGGGATTATTGACTCTGGAAAACAAACGTGCAAATCAAAGTTTGAAGTGTGTGTGTGTGTGTGTGTGTGTGTGTGTGTGTGTGTGTGTGTGTGTGTGTGTGTGTGTGTGTGTGTGTGTGTGTGTGTGTGTGTGTGTGTGTGTGTGTGTGTGTGTGTGTGTGTGTGTGTGGCCCAAGCCTGATAGTCATACTCATCTGTGATCCCGTCACTGACCTCTCCGCCTAAGAGTTAAAGGGGCAGATGCCTTTTCGAACATGCCTTCGACGGAGCATTTAAACTCAGTTTTGAAATCTTTAGCAGACACTTTTTCGATGGTCAGGATTGCAGTGGAGAAGGTATTCATTGAAGGTTTCTCAGTGACGCTACAAAACAGTTTGGTGCATTAAAAATTAGGAGACATAAGTCATCATCATTTATTACAAAGACTGAAGTGTTAGTGTTTGGCATTAAACCAGGGAAAGAAAATACACACAATTAAAATTTAGATTTTCAATAATTTTATAGTTGCAAAAACGTTTTTAGACACACACTGGGGATAGCAATGTCAGACTGGAGCATCTTAAATATAAAGGATGTAAAGCCATTTTGAACAGACATTGAATGCTGGATATACCCAAGGGGGTAAGCTTCGCTTCAGAACTCGAACCTCCGATGGCGCCATTTTGTTGCTACAAAGGTATCACCTCCTGTTAGCATTCCACTGACCGCCTTTTTTTTTTTTTTACGTCACTTGACTGCGAATAACTTTACATCTGAAGCGTTTAAAGACTAATGTATAAAAGGCTCCATTACCTTGTACCTCACGTTATGGCTCCGTAGCAGACGTTTTTGTAAAAATACGCTAACGATTGTGTCATAACTAAGTGACTTACTGTCGCACAGTAGAGGAATTACCGTACAGTACAGGAGAAGCTCGCAGGCAGTTTCGACTTACATTAGCTGTTTAGGTGTAATTACTAATGTTAACTAGCATGTTAGTTAGCAATAATTAGCCTGTGCTTATGTTATCTCCTTACATATACCTACGCTCTCCATCTCTGTAAGATTGGGAATGATTGAGATTTCTCTTGGCACAGCTACCAGAAGACTTACAACTTTCAGACACGTTGCTCACGTCACATCTACGTTGTCTCTGTCAGTTGGAGGCTGCGCAGTAAAGGAAGAGATCACCGGAAAAGTGCTTCTAATAGCCTTCACTGGTCTCCGTCCAGAGCAACGGGGTCTATTGGTCCATTATATATATGTCAATGGATATACCAAACTAACTTTTCTTCACTTTCCTGGAGCACGAGCGGATAGCTGAACACAACATCGCAACTGTTATCTCTCTCTCTCTCTCTCTCTCTCTCTCTCTCTCTCTCTCTCTCTCTCTCTCTGCACACACCCACACACACAGTCCTGTTCTGGTGGTTGATTACAGGGATTAAAGTTCTCCGTCGCTACGACAGATTTCCATCAATTTGACTTTAGAAATGCCATATCTGAGATCGATGCAGGTCCGATGAGGAAAAAAATGTGTGTGGGGGATGTAGCCTATTATTGTTACAGTTTTTAATCAATGCTAACGTTATGTGTAAAGCGATGCACTGGGTACCCGCCGGTTCTTAAATCTTAAAGGTGCTCTAAGTGATTAGCGTTTTTTAGGCTACAACATTTTTCGTCACATACAGCTAGTGGTGCACGATATATCGGCCGCCGATATAATATCGGCTGATATGGTCATTTTTTTACACATCGGTATCGTTCCGATGTCAAAATAGGGACGATGAATAGGGCCGATGTGAATCATTCCCGTGTATTTGACGTGTGTGTGAGAATGTAGATCTAAATCTGACCTGTGGAGGGCAGTAATACGTTGAACAGCGTCTATAGGCCTACTGCCGAAATCAGAAGAAGAAGAAGCAGCAGCAGCAGCGAGTCTGGGGGCGGGGATGTTGGTTTTTGCCAGACGGAATCTGCCGGCGAAGTGGGACACTGGAAAATTTAGTAGACCACCGGCCCTCGGTGTGCGGGGGAGAGAAGAATTTTCGGAAATAAGAGGTTGCTGCTGCCTGCCGTACAGGTTAGTTTGACCAGCGGGCAGCAGCGGCGGCCGGAGAGGGCAGTGGCCGGGGCGGGCAGCAGCGACGGCCGGAGCGGGCAGCGGGCGGATCGGAGCGATCATGGGGGGACAGTCTGAGCAGTGAAACGCAAACGGGGGCTGGAGTATAGCTAACCTAGCTAGGTGGAAAGCTAACGCTAGCCAGCCACCTGTTCCATCAATGCTGCTTGCAATTGTCTGCTCATTAGACAAACTGGACTACATCCAACTTCAACGAAACTCCCATCGCGAGTTCAGACTGCTGTTTTTCTTGTTGTGGAAACATGTTGCCGGGTAAGAGTGGAGATGGGCTGTGTTAACACGGGCTTTAATTAGCTGCTTGTATCCAACGAAATGCTAACTGCTGGGGGAGTTTGTGACTAGTAAATGCCGACCATTATACATTTCATGCAAATTTACAACTGTGTTTATAATCCGCTACATTTAGCTATTGCACACACACGTAAAGTTCAGCTAACGCATACTAGCATTAGCGCTTGGTGGACTGTAAACACCGGTTTCGTATGTCGTTTTTATATATTTTAAATGTGTAACCATTAGAGCCACGTTGAAATGTTGTTTCGTGTATATGGTTGAAATGACAATAAAACACATTTGGGTTGAGTTGAACGCTGCCTCACTGTCGGTCTGTAAACGGTAGGCATGGCTTGGGAGTTGAGTCTAAGCAGCGAAGCAAGTGCATTCTGGGATTTGGTGTCCATATGAGCCAAAAACACATTTTCTGGCTTATCTCGGCCTAGAAGGCACCGATTTCTATAATTTTGAGGGTTAGGCCTAACCCTAAAGTACTTGGCAGTTACTGTACTTACAGTTCAGAAGACTGTAAAAGCCAGTGTCTGTTCAGTCCAGTTTGTTCTGGCTCCATTTTCACATTTTACCTTTTTCAATACTTTTGGCTTTGGCCATTTAAGGCCTACTACTGTACTTTAAAGTTTTGAACTGTTGTACAATGTTCACAGAATACAGTGACTCAAGTGAGTTAGGTGTTTATTGTGAATACTCATGACTGGTTGGCTTATTCATAGTGTGAATTCAGGACACACTTGTATCCTTTTTAAAAATTAATGTTTATATAAATATTTATTTTTTCTTCTGAAAATCTGATGACAATCATATTTTGCACACAGGTAAAGGTGCCCAATATCAGTGATTTCTTAAAATAAATCACAAAAGTAAAAGCAATGCGTTTTGGTAAATAGTTCTTTATTTGATTATCATAAAAATGTGTTTTCTGTACAGAGATATCGACATCGGTAAATATCGGTATCGGCCATAACAGCAATATTAATATCTGTTATCGATATCGGCCACAATTTTCACATCTGTGCATCACTACATACAGCAAACATCTCTGAACACACTGTAAAAAAACGCGGTCTCTGTAGACAGCCCAGGCTCCACAAACGGCAACAAAAACAAACTGCGGGGCAGGGGCCTGTTTCACAAAAGCAGAATATCTAAATCCAGGATAACTGATAAAGCGAGGCTTGACCTAGTCTAATCTGTGCATCCTGGCTTGGTGCGTTTCACGAAGGCCAAGCCAGGCTGAGGAGGAGCGACTAGGTTGAGCCAGGCTGAAGTAATTCAGATAGATGCGCGTCCACGGCTTTCCTCAAAAGACCGGAGGGGTCGATCACAGATTTAGTGCTGCCAAAATGGAGAATACGTATGTGTACATACTTTATACAGAGTGAGCAGCAGCTTCTTGTGGAAGTATGATGAGCGGAAACGATGATTTGTATAAAAAGAAAAGAAACACGGCCGCTGTAATGAAACAGCGAGAAAAAGCGCAGCAGACGATCACGGACCGACTGAATGCGTAAGCAGCCTAATTAACATAACTAACCACTGCTCTGAATTGAAACCGTCATAATCATACCATTCAAGGATTAGGCTACAAATCATTTTCACAAATTAGCAGTTGCTCATTAATAGCCTTGAAATTTACCATCAAGATCAATTTTCTACAACGCTAAAATATGATGCGTAAATATCTCTTTCACTCAGTTCCTCCCTCTCTTTTTTTTTTTTTTTTTTTTTTTTTTTTTTTTTTTTTTTTCTTCTCTCTCTCTCTCTCTCTCTCATGGGCTAAAATATAAATTTCCTAAGTCATATTAACTTCCACTGCTCGCTTTTAATGCAAAGTGTAGCATACAACTGTTCGTTTTTGCAAATGACAGTGACTCATTGAATGGTTTCAGTTAAGAGCAGTAGTTCATAAATTTATTTATTATTTATTTATTTTATTTTGTATAGAGGACGAGTTTCTTTCTCTACATATTAAATGCCTTGCTCCCTCATATACTGCATGGACATAGAAAATAAAGACACTGAAGAAATTGGACTAAAATCTAGAAACTATAAAGATAATTAAGTGAAAAAGTATATTCATCAGTTATTTCCCCCCAGCAAAAAAGTTCAAAAACCATCGAGTTGTCCTCTACCTGTTGTTATATGAATGTACAGTAGCCTACATCACTAGATAGTTACTGGTCCAGTGAACTAAGACTATAATTTGGGAGGATTGTACAATAAGAATATGTTCTTAAAATTGTTCAATCCTCCCAAATTATAGTCCCAGTTTACTGGACAACACAAATTGTGTGCTAAGAATTCCAAATACAATGCACATGAAAGAGGAATAAACACGATCCTTATTGTTAAAGAATAATAAAAAAATAAATTCTCAACTAAAATAATTCAAGGTGCATTGGTCAACTATAGAAATGTACAGCATTGTATATATTACCCTTAATAACAGACTTAATTTGAAACACATTTGAAATTTTATCAGCCTTTTCTAATCATCTCAAAAACTGCTATAATATATTCATCAAACTTCTAACAACAATATGAACATCAGTCTTCATACAGCAATATAACAGTAACAATGACTGTCACATGAATTATTATAAAAAATAATGGTCACAACTTTAACTAATAACTTTTCTTAAATGAACAGCAATATGCTGTATTTTAATCCAGGCTGATAATAACAATAGGGTAAAACCAGTGCTGGGTGAACAGAAAAGGTTCCAGGATTAAATAAATCCTGGCTGTTAGCCTGGTCAGGAGCAGGCTAGCTGCACAGAATAAATCTCCATGGTGATTTATGTGCCTCCGCTTTTGTGAAACCGAGTCAAGGCTAAATTGAGCCAGGATAACTGGGAAATCCCGGCTTAATCCCTTATCCTGGTTTTGTGAAACAGGCCCCAGGTTGGCAGTTTGTTTTTGTTGCCGTTTGTGGAGCCTGGGCTGTCTTCAGAGACCACGTTTTTTTTACAGTGTGTTCAGGGGACAGGCAGCTAGCGGATAGTGAGGAGATGTTTGCTGTTTGTGACAAAAAATGTTGTAGCCTAAAAAACGCATCACATCACTTAGAGCACCTTTTAAAGAAAATGGTCTTAAATTCAATATTCTAAAAATAAGGCCTTAAAAGTCTTGAATAACGTTCACAAAGTTTAACATTTAATTTACAAAAGGTCTTAAATTATGTCTTGTCCTTTCGTAGGATGAAATAAATACCATAACGTCCTAAATAAATTGTGTGTGTGTGTGTGTGTGTGTGTGTGTGTGTGTGTGTGTGTGTGTGTGTGTGTGTGTGTGTGTGTGTGTGTGTGTGTGTGTGTGACACAATTTACTCCGTGTGACTGGCAGTGTTGGGAAAGTTAACTTTCTACATGAACTAGTTAAAAGTTCAGTTCACAAATTTTAAAATGTCACTAGTTCAGTTCATTAGCCTAGAAATCTAGAAGCACCCTAGTGGCAGCAAATGTAATTTGCAGCCAGGGGGGTCTAGGCACTCTCCGTTGGCTTGCGAGCTGGAAAAACCCAAATCTGGTCAGGCCAATCACATCGTGTATAGAGTCGATGGGTGGGCTTATGGCTGCTGCCACTGGGAACAGCGGTCTTCTGGAAGACTTGGAGTTAAGCTTTTCTTTGAGAAAAGAACAAAGAACGGCACAGAAATCATTCTTAAAGGAAGATGTGTTCAGAGTTTTGCCGACCGGATACGGCAAAAGTTTAATCTATCAACTAGCTCCGCTACCTTCTTCGTTGCTCTGCCTGGTTGTAGCGCTATCCTATTGCGTGCAGAGGGAATTTGAAAGACAACCGTTTATCCCGCCCCTCGGATTGAGCTCTGTCAATGGTGAGTTCCCAGACCCAATATCTGGATGTGGGTCTGGCTAGTCAGGCTATCAGTTCATAGTTCATACTTCAAAATTTGTAACTAAGTTCACAGTTCCAAAAATGAACTAGTTCATAGTTCTTTTTTTTCCATATGTTGCTTCAGTTCAACGTGCCGTTTCAGGTTTGCTGTGGATGTGACTGAAGTGCAGATTTTCTTTTTGAAAGCCGGCTGGCAAGTTTGCACAGAATTGTAAGATTTTTCCCATTCTCACCGACAATGTCATAAAACTTGTTTAAATGATCATACGACGCCTCCTTGCTGCTTTGTCGCCTACATGCTGCTGTCACCTCCGTGCTGCTCTTTGTTTTGATGACGCATGCGGCGGTGCGACACTGGTGGCTGGTTTTGCCGGATTGGGTGTTTTTTCCGCTACATATTAAGGCCTGTTTACAGTGTGGTTTAGCCGGGTTTTTGGCCTGGAAGGCTCTAAAGAAATCTGGCACCCTATTGAACGAAGTTAAACTGAGAGAGCGTGCCTGTTGAGGGTAGATGCAGTGAGTAGCCTTGAGCAGGTATTAACACTCAGGGTGAGGCAAAGGTGATGTGAAAAAATGATGGGTTTTATTATCAATGACCCAATTAAGGCCCATGAGCAAAAATGACAATAGAAAAAATTAACAAAATTAAGGAAAGCAACTAAAAAGCACTTTCAAAAAAAGATAAAATTAAAATTGACTTGAGTCAAAACAATCAGAAGTATAAATACACAACTATTCACTAGTAGACCTCAAATCAGGTTTAACGTGGCGATCATCCAGCAGACTTGCGTCCTACTACCTTCACGTATACTCCAGCTCTGTTCCCCTGAGCAAACACATGGCCACCCTATATAGCCTGATGCCAACCCCTCAAATTGGAACATACCAACATGTAAAACTCAGGGGTGGCTCAGGTGAGTAGGCCGTAATGGCTTCATACAGCAAACATAAATATACAACAATCTAAATAGATACAACATATAATTTATACAATTGGTATTACCATTAACCACAGCCACAAGGTATCTTGTTAGCTGAAAAATATAATACACCACAAGTCATGTTTGTGACAATCTATAGCTTTTAAACAATAAACAATGATAGATGCATTTAGCTAGGCCTATCAAATAGTAAATCACCGCAGCAATAGATGTTAAAAATTTGTGCACAAAACTACGGGATTAATATAGGGAATTCGATAAATGACAGACAATATAAACCAGTATAAATAACCGGACATATAGACAGTCAAACAAACATGTACAAGCAACATTCTTCACTCAGTCTTTGAGATTAAAACAGGTAGCGCATCGCTACCGTGACGGCAGCTATGCGCCCCGTCACAGTGCCGTTCACAGACACCAGAATGAACGAGTTCACAGTAACGTTCATCAGGCAGTAATACAGTATGTTCACGTTCGCCCAAAATATGAACGAGTTCATGAACGTTAGTGTACATTGATGTTAAAATGTATACAGATTGGCAGGACGGTCTGAATGTTTTGCACGGTCTTTGTTTGTTTTGTTGGTAAATGTGAGATGTTTGAGTCACGCACGTCTCTTCTTCATATCAGAAACATGGAAATGAATTTGGAGACGTATGTGTGTTATGTCAACTTGTTCTAACTCCCGCTTGGTCAGTGGCTCTCAGAGTCACATACTGACACAAAGTCTGGCACGTGGGACTGGTGTGATTGGTTGAAGTCGCGGGAAACTCCGGTTATTGGTCAAATTAAGCTGCGGTGATTGGTCAAAATTGCGAGTCACACAGAATTCTCGGTAATTGGTTGAATTTGCGTAAATTGTTGTGATCGCGAAATCTTGGAGGGACTGTATAGTAGGCGATATGGAGAAAATCAGATATCACATTATTCTTGACCAAATACCTCTATCGATATTGCAGCGATATTCTAGGGTTGACAATTGGTGCTTTAACAAAATACCTTCACACTTAGATTTTAGATAAATAATCATAAGTGATGTGGACATAATGTCTAAGTGGGGCAAATAACAGAACAGTTACAACAGTCTAGTAAGTTCAGAAAAGTACATCACTTAACTGTAATGCAGCCTTTAAAACCATGTAAAAGACAACACCTATGTCATATTACGATATCCACAATCTAAGACGATATCTAGTCTCATATCACGATATCGATATAATATCAATATATTGCCCAGCCCTACTGTATAGTAGTACAATGTCACTCTGTCACGTAGAAGTAGTCTACACTGTAAGTCAGTAGTAGGCTATACAGTGGAGTTGCATATTAAAGTGATGGTTCGGAGTAATTTTACCCTAGGGTCTTTCTGCGGACAATACCGCGCAAACACTTTCAGCACTTTTACCTGGGGAGCATTGGGAGTTAGAAGCTAGCAGCGTTATCAGCTGAATAGCTTAGCGCGGGGGCTAATGGATCCAGTGATGTATCTCATAAATGGACCCCACTAATAATGCCCGAAATGATACCAAACGTCTACAGTAGTACAAATAGGTTATGTACTCATAAAACGATGGATTGGAAAGTTTGTAAAAGTGCCCAGAAGTTTATGAACACTTGCCTGCTCTCTTCTGCTCTCTGTTGCTGCCGCTGCTGCTACCTGCAGTTACGAGTGCTTAGGGCCGTACTGAAATATACTACACCAAAAGAGATGCAACAAAAATATTTATTAATTTAATGATTAAATAAGGTAATGTCTCCAAACTTACCTCAATTACAACTTGTCTCCTGCTAATTATACTACAGCACTTACTTAAAAAAAAAAAAAGTTAAATTAATAAATATTTTTGTTGCATCTTTTTGGTAGTGTTTTTAATTTGTAGAGGCGCTAAGCACCGCTTACTGTAGTAGCGGTAGCAGCAGCAACAGCGAAACGAAGAGCGAAGCAGGGGAAATCACTGGCTGTATTTACAAACTTCAATCTACGTTTTCTACACTAACCTTTTTGTGCTAGTGTGAAGTTTGGTATCATATTCGGGCCATTATTAGTGGGCGTTATGAGATACATCACTGGATCCATACCCCGCTAACCTATTCAGCTGATAACGCTACTCTAGCTAACTTCTCCCAATGGTCGAAAAGCTGAAAAAAGCGGTGAAGTTTGGCCGAGGTCATGTTGGCAAAGTACCCTAAGGTGAAATTACTCCGAACCATCACTTTAAGTGGTTTGGGGTCCTTCTGTAAATAATTTTGGGGTACAATTTGGTTTTTGAAGAATTCTACAAGCAGCAATACCACAGGCCAAGCAATCGGCCCGTTCCAAGCAGGCACATTTTCAACAGGCAATGTATTAGTATTACAAAAATGTGGAATAACACAAATGATAATGGCCACATTTTTGTAGTGACAATTTTTCACACTTTTCACACATGACCTTTTTCTTCTTGAATAAAGTTCAGTTCTGCTTTTGATGAGGCTTACGTTTTGGTGGTTTGATTGTATCCATTGATCGGGGGGAAGTGGATTCCATCAACCATCCAGCTAGCATTGCAGTCACTTATCTTGGTAGTCCCACAGAAAACTGAGCAGTTCAGCTTGATCCCAACGCCTGGTAACACAAGTTTTCATATCATAACTAGTTAAGTTATTCATGAATATTTCTGGGTGAGCAGGATTGTCATGCACTTAAAGATTTTCATTTTCCAAATTTGATGCATATAATCTTAAGAAAACCGTGTTTCAGTGACAATGTTTGTTGAAATACAACCAGCATGTCAAAGTGTTTGCTTTTATAGTAAAATAGGTTATCTCCACATCTTCTAAAGGAATTAGCTCAAAATTTGTTAGAAACATTCATGTTCTACAGACGATAAATCCTGCTGACTTTAGTGAAATGTCTCAACAACTACTGCATAAATTGCCGTGTAATTTGGTATAGACATTCATGTTCCTCAAAAGATGAATTGTAATGTCTCCTGAACTGTATTTTAGATTAACTGCTTGTCTTGACTTCAGTGGGGATGTCAGTCTAAAATCCTCTGTGTACAAGTAGGTGCCTTTCTGATTTTGGAATTAAGTATTTTACGAAACTCTTAATGGATCTCTATTAGGGATCGACCAATACTGGTTATTAAGGCCGATACTGCTTATTAGTAGTTTATGAAACCGATAACCGATATTTGGAAGCGATATGCATTCACAGTGAAAATGATTTTGTAATGTTACAAACTCCAACTTTCAACATAATGCACATTAAAAGAAAAGTGTTGTGGGCGGGACATTAGGTCACACTCGGTGATGAGTGAAACCGGAGCAGAGGGACAGACACTTTTTAATTTAACTTTATTGGTTATCAGGCAAATAAAACTCCAATACAGATAATCTGCAAACTGCCAAAAAACGGCCCGATAATCGGTTTATCCTTAATCTCTATTAGCATCTACCAAAGTACCTAACAATTCTTGTTTTGATTAAACAAAAATACAGCACAATTCTAACAGTTCACAGATATCTCACTGAAAAAGTAAGGTGTAAGTGGTTTAGTGAGTACCGGAATTGTTGTATTTGCAGTGTTATGACATCATTGTGGTATTATTAAGGGAAGTTTTCCTACCTTCATCAGCCAACTGCTCCTTGTTGTTCGGAGAGATGAACTTTAACCCACGGTTGGCAACTTTATCTGCAGGCAAGCAAAAAAAAAACAACAACAACGAGTCCTCCTTTCCGTTCTCTTCTTTAGGACACGTCAACGATCACATTCCAATATTACAACCCTAATCAATCGTTTTCTTACCTGATGCACACACAAAAAAATAGTCAAAACTCTTAAATTCTGTTGTCTTAACACAAGGGATCTACAAAATATTTCTAATCACTGTTTAATCTATATTGTCAGTCTATAACTCAACATACTAGATTTATCAACTGTTAATTGTGAAATGTTGCATGCACCCTGCAATAATAATAAATAAACCCCAGCGTTGGAAAACACCCTGTTTTCCAACGCTGGGGTTTATTTTATAGAGAACATTGGTGGTTTGTTGCAAAATCCACAGAGACTGCAACAACACTGTTGTAGTCAAATTTGTGCAAAAATATGACTTCCTGTTCTGTCTAAAACTTTTTAGCTGATAATTAGTCTAGCTTACTTTTAGCCTAGGTAGCTTGCTGTAACCAACCTGCACATACCTGTCAACCCTCCCTTTTCCCCCCGTGATTCTCCCTTATTTAGACTTATTTCCCTCTATCTTCCCATTTAAAAATTTTCCGTCATTATCCCGTATTTTAATACTCTTTGCTTAGTTCATTGTCATGCACCGAATGATTATTTTGGATTAGCCTAAGCAACGCAGTGTTAGCTAGCTAGCTAGTTAGCTTTACTGCTCCACTACCAACATTCTTTCATGGCTACTGTTTTAATTAACGACACATACATTCAAGTATAGCTTGCAGTCTTATATGCAACTTGTGTGAAAAGCATTAAGATATAGAGGTGTATAATCACTGTAAAACAAATCTTACCTTGACGTTGTCTTGCTTAGATACACTAGTCTCTCCAGGTTGTATGTAGACTCATGGCTTCAGAATGACGCCATTTCAACGAATAACGTGATTGGCCAAATCAATTCAACAAGGTAACGACACAAGCTTTGTTTGGATCTCACTCCGGCCAATGGTTATGATCAGCTAGCGAAATTAAATCTATTTTTATACTTTAATGTGCAACAATTGGCGTTGGAAACAATCTGTAATCTTTTTGTGAATTATTCATACAGCCACATTTTAAAAATGAGCCAGACCGCTGCTGGGTATCTATCAAATCAAAAACTAATGCGATAGACTGACTTGGCCCACTGCCTACTTGTTCACCTCCTTGTTCTGAGTTATGTTAGTGTTCTGTATAGAGAGCCGAAGTTACGCCCCTTCCGGTGGACCTCATGGGACCTTAAAGCGTCTTATATACTAGACGCAGCCCAGCTGGCTGCTCTTTCTACGGACTACAAGAAGAAGAAAAAGGTAAACAACGGCAGGACTGGCAGCACCTTTTGCTGTCAATGCTTCGATTTGATTCAATGACCTACTTCGTCGGATCAAGCCTTCCATTCACCATAAAAGAGCTCATCTTAACCAAGTAAGTTTACATGAGAGACTTGCTGTCACTGTGAGAGTCCTGACATCCGGTTGTCGGCGAACTCGTTCAGGCCTCCGGTTTCCGCTTTGTTGCGCGCCGCTGAAAAAAAAGAGCAATGCTCGACCTCGGCTCGCACGTGCTGGCAGGTTATTATGTAATTTTGACGTCACGATGGCGTGCGCTACCTTGGATGCATCTAGTGTAAAAAAAACCTTAACTCTGGAAAAAATATGAACGGTAGTGAACGGAGAGAGGCAAATTATTTTTTGATCCCGTTTGAATTGACCCTTCGCTAAGCCACGCCCGAAAACCGCCACAGGCCAATCGTGGCTTAGCAACCGTAACTAGGCACGAGAGGTCTGTCAAGCTTTCAAACGAGGGAAACACGCCAAAGCGTTGTGCAAATCCGATAACCGGTATCCTAAAAGTTTGGATAGGGTGGTGGAATTTTTTTCCCTTCCCGAAACTCAAAACCCAAGGGGAGAAATGCCGGGCAGGGATCAGGCAGTGTGGGAGGCCCTATTCACAACTAGCTAAATGTCGACAAGATTAACAAAAACACCTACGTTTGCTCCAAGGCAAGAATACGCTAATGTTAGCTAGCTAGCTAACTCAGCACAGCATTGCTTGGAAATAATGACAGTTCTTTGTTCATAATGCATATATTTGAACGTAAAATAAAAGGACGATTCCGGCACAAAATGAACCTAGGGGATAATAACAGATGTATACCCACTCGATCTCTCTCTGGGACATGTTTACATGCTAATCGAATGTGTTCGTAGCTTGAAAGAAGCTAGCACGGACCGCTGATTAGCTTACAACGCTAGCTAGCTAGTATTCGGGGCACGCTATTTATACCACTAAAAAGGCTCAAAATATCACCAGACTTCAACAGTAGTATAATGAGAGTCCCTTAATGTTAACTGAAGCATTGGGAACTGTGTAAGTGTACCAGTTTATTGAACGAAGAGCTGCGGGAGCTCCGTGAAAGGGCGAGAGAGAGAGAGAGAGCTACCGGTAGGAGTAGCTAGTAGGTAAGTACAGCCCTGTTTGATATCGGGTGATGATTCAGAAATGATGTAGGGAGACCTCAGAGATGACGACCAGTCCGAAGAGTACAAATCAAGTGCAGCTTTATTTAAACAGTGAACAAACTTTCATGACACTGGGACAACCATGAGCATACAGACACGTCTGCCCAAGGATGAACCACATGTACATCATAGTGAATACCTTTTGTTTACCAGAGAGGGGAAATCTTCAGACTGTACAAAACACTGCGTCTCTTGGGTGTTGCGACGCAACAGGTCCCATTCCATGCAACGCAGACACTCCTGTTCGGTGGCCATAGCTTCACAATGTCCGCAGGTACACCACCAGTTTCCCAAAGTACGAGGCTGTGTTGCCGCATTGACTACCGGTAGCTCTCTCTCTCTCTCTCTCTCGTAGCCCTTTCACGGAGCTCCCGCAGCTCTTCGTTCAATACACTTACAATGTTCTCAATGCTTCGGTTAACATTAAGGGACCCTCATTATGCTACCGTTGAAGTGTGGTGATATATTTGAGCCGTTTTTACTTTCCCTGTGCCCCGAGTACTAGCGTTGTAAGCTAATCAGCGGTCCGCGCTAGCTTGTTTCAAGCTACAGACACATTTGATTAGCATGAAAACATGTCCCAGAGCGATCGAGTGGGTACACATCTGTTATAAAGGTTTGTTTTGCGCCGGAATTGTCCTTTAAGATTATTAAAGGCAAGACGGAGGCTCACTTTGTTAATCGCTAAAAATATAAGCAGGAGAATGTTATCATTGCAAGTGTTCAGGCTAATGTCTTGTGTTTATTCAACAAGACTGGATAAGATGTTTTGATTTATAGTTATTAGATTATTTTCAGATTTCACTTACCCTGCTGTGCATAAACATAGCTGTTCTTCAATTTGTGTGTTTCCCATTTGAATGGTCAGCGTATGAGGCGGCTCACATTATGGCATGACCATGCTTTAGCTTCAATTTTGATGAAATTATTCTCTAATGGGTTGCATATTATGTCGTGGATATATCCCTCAAATGCATACTGCAGTCCCTTTTGTCTTGCTCTCTCAGATATTTCACCTGTTCGCCAAAAATGACTAATTATCTCCTTGGGAATGTCTGACACCGGTGCATACATACTGTAATAGACGTGCCAGGCACGAAAGCTTGTCAGGCGTAGCAACAGTAACTAAGGAGTGCGGGGCTTAGCGAAGGGTCAATTGAGCCATGGATTACAAAGTACCACTTAGTTTTGGGTGAAACCGCTCAGTGAACTACATCTCTCGTCTCCCACAATTTACGTTGCCTAGCTCGATGCTCAACTTGCTCGCTAGCTAGCTAGCTTAGCTCTGTTCCACAAAACATGTAACATTATCTTACCTGCTGTGTTTTATCCAGTAAAGTGTTTTCAGCAAAAGAACAAGCGAGATCCTCTGCTCATTTGAGTAACGTTACATCCCCGGTACGGTACACACAGACATCGTAGCTTCAGCGAGATGTCATCCATGAGACATTGAAGTGTGTAGTCTTTCTAATTACGTATTTTCACAGTCTTATACTTCAACAGTTTAACAATAATCAGAGACTTTCTTTGGTTGAAAAATGTTTTAAATTGACAAACATCATATTTGTAATCCATGGCTCAATTCAAACGGGATCAAAAAATAATTATCTCTCCATTGATTCTCGTTCATATTCTTTTCCGAATTAAAGATGAACTGAACTGGAATTTGAGTAAAGGTGATATAACAGATGTATTTTATTTCTTCTCGTTGGTACAATGATTAAAATGGCTGAATTTGTTAAAAGGGATAAAATGGTACATTGAAAGTGTTGTTGTTGTTACATGGGCGCCGCCATGTTGGAATTCCACAATCAGCTACGTCACTGGCATGGTAAGCAGCCATAGAACGTAAACAGTCTGAGGCTAACGGACATGGCTGAGGAAACGGCAACCAATATGTCTAGGGGGGGTCTTACTGCATTGCCCCTGGCTGCAGTAATGAACTGTATAGGGCTAAGGCAGCTGGGGTTACAATACATTTCCACAGGCTACCTTTGACAAGGAAACCAGTCCTCAACTCATGGCTAGCTGCCTTAAAACTGGCTAGCCCTCCAACAGCCCCTGGAATTCAAGTCTGTAGCGACCATTTTTTAGCGACAGACTATTGCGAGAGCTGTACTTTTGATACAACATGGTCACTGGTGAGGGTTAAGTCCAACAGACTGAAACCTGAGGCCATACCCTCAATTATCGACTTTTCAGACTATAGTACAGGGCAGACCGATAGACCGGCAAGAACGGCAAGTACTAACACCACCGATGCCATCTGCCGCAGAGACGGCGCTGAAACGCTCACATCTGGCAGAGGACAAAGAGGGATGTTTAGCTGTTATCCAGCATGCTAGCAAGTCTACTAGTCAAAGGGCTGGATGTAACGTTGTTGTCACATACACAAAACACGTACATATTCACTTTCACACGCAAATAAAGCCTAACGTGTAGGCTTGATAGCGTTCAACAAAACTGAGACTGACACACTGGGTATTCATTGAAATTGAGTCACAAAACCAAGCTAGATACCACACGATCCAACCTAGGGAAAGGGCTAGCAGCTAAACATTTTGGAAACACTTAAGTCAAACTCCACATGCTAGCACTCCGACCATAGATTGTATGAATAAATCCTGACTCAGACGATATCACAGATCAATAATAATGCGTTACTAGCTGCTAACTAAACCACAGCAGGTCTGTAAACAGACTCCAATGTCCCTTTCTACTCACCCTGAAGCTAGCTGATGTTCACCGCCTCAGGGCACACAGTTGATGCAGAGGGAGTTCAACTCACAGAAAAAGCTGCTACTTCCATAGTAAGAGGTATCTGTGCGGTATCCATTTGTGTAATATCCAACGACCACAAGGAAAAAATCTGCCAACTCTACACTAGCCTAAAGTAAACGGCAAAACTTGTGAATCCTCTGTGCATCTAGGGTTAACCTGGGGTGACTCTCCTACGGGCAGAACTATTTTTTCTTTTTTCAAACTTTATTTATTTTGGTTTTAACATTTTGCGTGCAGGTAACTTAACAAGCGATCCCATTGGATGAATTCGTCCAATCAGAGATGGATTCAGTTGCAGTGTCCATGCTCCGGCAGCGCCGGGCAGCGCCGGGCAGCGCCCACACACACACACACACACACACCAGTCACTTCCCCCCACACGATCCTGTACTGCAGGTGGAGCCTGAAACTGATCATCCTCCATGTGGTGGTAGTCAGACACTGCAGGCCTGTCCCTCACAGGCTCAAATGCGTAACCTATGCCATTAAAATTACTCATTTTCATGTGTATGCTGCACTGTAGTCTATATACCTTCGCAGGTCCTACCATGCCAGTGATGTCATCGAAATTATCAGTGTTTTAATACTAACAAATGTAATTTTTGTGTTGCTTAAAAAAAGCTATATTGATTTTTATTTTTATTTTTTTTATTACATTTTTTTTGTGTAATTCATTTTTATTTGTCATAACCAACACATTATCAACGCAGATTATTTCAGTTCAGTTCATCTTAAAGTGATGGTTCGGAGTAATTCACCCTAGGGTCCTTTGCACCATGACCTCGAGCCAAACACCCCCCCAGAAGCTTTTTTCACCTGGGTCTAACATTGGGAGAGTTAGCGTAGAGTAGCGTTATCAGCTGAATAGCTTAGCGCAGGGGCTAATGGACCCACGAATGTATCTCGTAAGTTACCCCATTAATAATGCCCGAAATGATACAAACGTCTACAAGTAGTACAAATAGGTTATGCACTCATAAAACGATGGATTGGAAGTTTGTAAGTACACCAAAGTTTATGTAAATAACACTTGCCTGCTGGCTTCTGCTCTCTGCTGTTGTTGTTGCTGCTGTAAGACGAGTGCTTAGGGCCGTCTACAAATTCCAACACCGAAAAGAGATGCAACAAAAATATTTAAGTAAGTGCTGTAGTATAACTAGCAGGAGACAAGTAATAATTGAGGTAAGTTTGGAGACATTACCTTATTTAATCATTAAATTAATAAATATTTTTGTTGTATCTCTTTTCGGTGTAGTAATTGTAGACGACTCGCTTCGGTGCAACTGCAGGTAGCAGCAGCAGCAGCAACAGAGAGCTGAAGAGAGCGAGGCAAGTGTTAAACTGCTGGTGTACTTACAAACTTTCCAATCCATCGTATTATGAGAGCATAAAGCTATTTGTACTACTTGTAGACGTTTTGTTTCTTTTCGGGGTTTTTGAACTTACAAGATATAAATGTGGGTCCATTAGCCCCTGCGCTAAGCTATTCAGCTGATAACGCTACTCTAGCTCACTCTCCCAATGTTCGACCCAGGTGAAAAAAGCTTCTGGGGGGGTGTTTGGCTCAAGGTCATGGTGCAAAGGACCCTAGGGTGAATAACTCCAAACCATCACTTTAAGGTCCCATGGACCAGAAGTAGAAGGGCATGACATTGGCTCTATTGACCTTTTCAATGGAATTCCATTGCTAGGCAACAGCCTGGCCCCTTGTTAACTTCCTGTCAGTTGATGCCATTCACATACACTGCAACAGGAAATCAACTTTAGAATGTTTGTTTAAAACTGTGAAATGGTCTGACTGAAGTCTTAGCATTAGCTAGTGGTATGAACAAACCGCTAGGAAACCCATGGATGATCTTGGTCTATAGTCATCAGTTAACAGGTAGCCTAAGTTAACAAGCTCCTGAACTCATTTTGATTCTTACTACCCAAACTAAAGGCTTAAAAAAACCTGAAAATGATCTCTCACCTTCAACCTTTAGCTCCCTGGAGGCTGACGAGTTGTACTCCTTGCCGTTGTATGTCCAGGTACAAATGCACGTGTAGATTCCCTCGTCATCTTTGCTAGTATTAGCAATCCAAAGATGATCTCGATCGTGACCTTGAAGGGGTTTGTTGTCCTGCATTTTTTGAGGCATTGACAATCATTTTCTGAGCGTTCATGTCTATGTTGGCATGTTGGAATAAACTGAATGGTTTTACAAAAAGAAAGAAAACTGATATCACTCTGAATGTAAATGTTGTGCAATTTAGCATATCCAAAATATTTTCCAACAGCTTTTTTTCAAAACTCTACAGACAATCCCAAAACTGCACACACAAAATGCCTCACATCTTCAAAATGAAACCCTGCATTCAAAATGTCATAACCACATCTCAAAATGAAGCATCTGCATCAAATGGCAAACACTTTTTTCATAATAGTAAATTTTTGGATAAACCACGTACACACTGTTCTAACTCTGAAGCTCTTTTGTCTTTCATAGGCCTATATCTACATTACAATGTTCTAGAGTGAAAGTAATCTGCTGAGAGTGGTTGAAAAGTTACAGAAAATATTTATTGGGAAAACATTACATTTGTAAGAGTAGCACAGTGTTGTATACAGTAGCATGAAGCAAGAAAACAAAACTACCAACCTGTAAACCAAAGGTATCATTTTTAGAATAAAGAATATGTGTGTGTTTGTGGGTGCTTGTGTGTCGGGAGGGGGTATGTATGTAACAAAGTCTTATTATTAGAAAGTTTCATGCCTTTTCTCATTTCTGAAGGTTTGAAGTATGGACGCCACTGTAAAGCCTATTCAAGATGGGCTTCTCTCATGGTCAGTCTGTGGTTGATCACATGAGGAATAAGTATGGCCCTGATCTCATCACAGATGGCTCTCCTTTCTCTCCTCCACCACCTCCTCCTCGTTGTCATCCCCTGTCTATTCCTCATCCCCTTGCTCTCTATCTATTATTGGCATCCATTGTTCAAAACAGGTAATCTCACCTTTGACCTATGTATAGGCTTATACTAAAGCAGTGATTGGGTATTGTTCAGTTAAAGCTGCTGTAGGTAAGATTGTGAAGATCCAGGACTGCCAAAAAATTTGAACATCGACAACTTCTCAGTCCCTCCCCCCTTTCTGCTGAAGTCCAAACCGTCTCCTAAGCCCCTCCCACACAAGGGAGTGTGACAGAACTGCATGTCAGACAACATTTTCAATAACTAAAACACTAACACAATGTTAACTTTACTCACCAACATAACTCACCAACAGTAAAACGATGCTAACTAGCAGGCTACTCTTAGCCATTTCAGCATCATATCAGACCGACCACTGTGCAAACGTTACTATTATCCTCACCAACGTAGCTTTGTGGACTTTTGACTACTAATAACCAAGTGAAAGATAAATCATTCATGGTAATTATGTTACCTGTCGAGAAGAAATGTGGCTACATCTGCATCGTTCTTCAAATCTTTAAAATCCCGGAGCTCACGCCACCTCTGAAAAGCCACTTCACCACCGGAGTTTTAGGAAACATTTCTGCAGCTCGTGCGCGGGGGGAGGGGAGAACGCTCTTATATGCGTGTGCGTGCCTGAGCAGTGATTGACAGGCAGATAGACACCCCCTGTGGCCCTGATTGGAGAAAATCAACCGGGAGCGGTGGAATTTTGCCAATCGTACTACAGGCGGTGCCAGAGGAGATGGATTTTTTTTTTTATATTACATAATTCATGTAGTACTACTGGATCATAGGGTCAGTTTCAGCAAATATGACAGTTACTTTTATAAGACTTACCTACTGCATCTTTAAGCATAATGTGTTTGCACATGTGAGGAGTATTTGTGTGCCCTGGTAAACAAGTGTAGCATTTTGATTGGTTGTGTTTGGAAAAGGAAAGCAAGTCACTTCCTGTTAGATTTTTGTGTCTTAGCTAGATAATTGTGTATAGTGTTTTGAAGAAAGTGTTTTATGCAATTGAAAACAGAATAAAAGGCTGAGAAATAGCTTATGGTTTTGGAGATTTGGTGTGTAGTTTTGCACTTTGAGTGAGAGGTTTCAAAAATCGTGTGAAATGAAAAGATTTTGTGTGTAAGCAGTTGGAAAAAACTGTTAATAATAATGTAATAAAAATGTATAATTATTGATTACTTTTCAATCCAATTTGCCTTCTAAAACGATGTTAAATAAAGCATAATTTATTAACCATTTCCTACAAGCCCACTGATATGTAATATGTATGGTATTTCCTCAAAGATTCCTAGGAAGAACAACTTACTTGGTACTATCATGGAAAAGAGATAGTGTCTAGTTGGTATACTCAGGAAGTACCCCTAATGATGTAGGCGTTAACAAAGAATAAAGAAGAGCACAGCCGAACATTGACTACAGGAAGTAAAGCTTACATGCTCAGCCTATGTGTTCTGCATTTGAGTCCATGCTACTCTTAACAGAACTGTTGGTTCTCTACTTTACTACTACTTAGGGCTGCACGATAAGAGGAAAATATCTTATTGCAATTATTTTTGACGCATACTGTGATTGCGATATGATTCACGATATTGAAGGGAATGATCATTTTTGTATCACTCATTTTCATTGAAAAAAATTAAAATGAATTGATTATATTGTGATTTTTGCGAGGATCTGTATCAAACAAAGATTCTTAACCCTTGTGTTGTCCTTCGGGTCCCAGTGACCCGAAGGACAACACAAGGATTATGTACTTCCGTTTACTTTGTTGAGAATTGCTCTCTAAACAAGGGTTAATACAGCACCTTAGTTCTTGTTTGTACAGCATTTTGGTCAGCTTAAACAGTGTTTAAATGTGTTCTAGAAATAAACTTTACTTACTTACTTTACAAGAAACAGGGTTTAGAGAGCAATTCTCAACAAAGTAAAGGGAAGTACATACCTTGTGTTGTCCTTCGGGTCACTGGGACCCGAAGGACCACACAAGGGTTAAGTCTCTAGGATAGGATTTGTAGGCTGGGAGGTCACTGCAGCACCATAATACTTTAATTCAGAATGCTTTGACACATTGTATTTTGCCTGTAGCAAATATTGCGCCCTCCTCTGCGATTTGAATATTGCACTAGTGATTAATTAAAATTGTGATTAATTGTGCATCCCTACTACTACTACAACATGTATTTTAACTAGTGCGGTCAAACGATTAAAATATTTAATCTCAATCGCATTAATGTCATAGTTAACTCGCAATTAACCGAACATTTTTATTTATTTTAAATGTCCCTTGATTTCTTTTTGTCCCATTATTATTTTTTTTTTTTCTCATTTTAATGCTCTTGTCAACATGGAAAAGTGGATCGGCTTGTTTTGTGCTTTTGTCGCCTGGCTTTGACTATGGAGCTAGATTTGTTTCTTTATTACATGCGAGAAAATAAATGATCTGAGAGGAAAAAAAAGTTTGAGAGCAAAGGTTATCACACTGATAGCAAAAAAGCATTTTATGAGAGAAAAAAAAATATTTGAGAGAAAAAGTTTTCATACCAACAGCAAAAAATAATAATATTTGAGACTAAAAAAAGTTTTGAGAGAAAGTATAGAACATACAAAAATATTAATTTGAAATTTTTTAAATTATTTCTGAGAAAAGAAAATCTCTCTCAAAATACTTTTTTAAACTCTCAAATATATATTTTTTGCTATCAGTGTGAAAACATTTTCTCAAAAAAAAAAAGTTTTTCTCTCAAAACGTTTTTCTTCTTGCTCTCAAAACCTAAGTCTTTGCTCTCGATGCAATTTCTTGCTCTCGTGTCAGGATTTTGCTCTCGCTGTGAAAATAATGTCATGGGCGGGGCCACGTTCCTATTGGGCAGTCGGGTGAGCACCGTCTTGTCTTGGGAGTCGAACTGAATCATTACACTGGCTGAGCAAGCTCAGCATCACTGAAGATTAAACATTAAATAGACTAACCCTAAATGTAAGCTAGTTTGCCATTACTGATGCGTTTGTCAGATTGACATGGACAAAGAATAGCACTCATATTCATGAATGTGTATTATATTATTAGCATGCTAATTGCTAGAAAAGCTAATCACTAATTAGCCATCATGCTAGGTAAACTTGCAAACTCACCTGGTTTGTACCATTTTTAAATCAAATGCCAAATGAATATGTTGATTTAGATAGTTTCACTCCTTATTTAGTGAGGTAGTTTCTACCTTTGCCCTTGCTAGCCTCAAAGCACCTGAAGAGTAACTGCTTGATCATCATATACAACCTCCTGTACAACTTTCAGCTAGTCTGCATGGAAGGTGGCAACCCTATAGCTAGCCAACGTTAGATAGTGATTGATATACCGTTTGAAAGTGTCCCACCTAGTTTTGTGTAAAATAGTCTTTGTATGGTTGTTGCACACTATGGTTGTTGAAAACATACCCCTATGAAATGAGACGCCACTTGGGTACATCATCATATATACTTAGGTCTGTTTGCAATCAATATTTCTATACACTGCATGGTGTGTTTATCTGTTTCAGTTATCACTGTTTTGAATGTCATTGATGTTCAGAAACACTTTTTGTTAAAAAAAATGTCTTTATTTCCCAAAAAAATAAACATAACATGCAAAAACATTATAGAAAAATGTAGAGAACCATTATCAACTATTAGAACAATAACTTAGATGTCACACTAAAAAAGGCACTCAAATGTATAAAACTAAAAGACACACAAGACCACAAACAAACAAAACTACAGCTATTCTGAAATTCCAGACCATAGTGTGATGCCTGTTGGCCAGTAACCTTTCTCTCCAACCCCATTTCTTTCATTAGTGTCCTGTATCATAACCAACAACAATGTACAGGTACATGAACAGGAATGAATTCAAATGATTACTGCTCGTTTTCAGCCAGAAAGTGGATCAGCTGCTGGGTTTCCTCCGGTGTCCCTGTGTGATACAGGACGGTATATGTAAAGCATGTGTCTCCAAAGCAAGTAGTGTTATGCACTGATATCAAACGAATTTCGCTGCTAATGGAGTTTAGTTAACAATGTAGACATGCATGCAGTCAAGGCAGAGAAATGCGGGACTGTTGTGCAAATAAGCAATGTAACGTTAACGTTAACGTTAGCATAGCAAGCTAGCGATTTTTAAAAACGTTTCAGTTATAAATATAGTTGCAAATATCTATGTACATGATTGTGTAGAGCACAAAACAAGACTGTCGTAATTTTTAAATCAATTCTTTAAGCCGAAAATACTTACATTTATGGGTCTCTCTGGTCGACCTGGCAGCCATTGTTCCTTGTTGCGCAATGTATCTGGATACCCCTGGCTGGGATTGCTCAGCCAGTGTAATGATTCAGTTCGACTCCCAAGACAAGACGGCGGTGCTCACCCGACTGGCCAATAGGAACGTGGCCCCGCCCATGACATTATTTTCACAGCGGAGCAAAATCCTGACACGAGAGCAAGAAATTGCATCGAGCAAAGACTTAGGTTTTGAGAGCAAGAAGAAAAACGTTTTGAGAGAAACACTTTTTTTTTTGGAGAAAATGTTTTCACACTGATAGCAAAAAATATATATTTGAGAGTTTAAAAAAGTATTTTGAGAGAGATTTTCTTTTCTCAGAAATAATTTAAAAAATTTCAAATTTATATTTCTATTATAGTTCTATACTTTCTCTCAAAACTTTTTTTAGTCTCAAATATTATTATTTTTTGCTGTTGGTATGAAAACTTTTTCTCTCAAATATTTTTTTTTCTCTTATAAAATGCTTTTTTGCTATCAGTGTGATAACTTTTGCTCTCAAACTTTTTTTTTCCTCTCAGATCATTTATTTTCTCGCATGTAATAAAGAAACAAATCTAGCTCCATATTTTGACGAGGGGGCGGAGAATTGGCATCAGCTGTGTGCTTGGCCATCAAGTGGTATTTCAGACTGGACGTGCTGCGATGATAGCTCAGTTCACAACGACAAAACACAAAGATCACTTTGGTCTTGTCAATGGAACAATTTGGCAACTTTTTAAAAGTGAACTTTCCATTCAGAATCTTATTGGCATAAATTTCGGCATCTCACGCTTGCATCCACTCAAAACGTAACGTTAGCCTACTACTCTTTGGCCGGTTCGCAAGCCCAAACAAGTGTGTGCGGCATGCCTGTTGTTTTGTTTCCTGTCTAGCTAGATCCGGTGTGGTGTTGTAGTTTTTCTAACGTTACTAGTTGTTGCAACAGCATGTGAAAAAAAATGACAAAGTTTGCTAGGACAAAAAAAACGTTAATCTCGCGATAAAAAAATTGACACCATTAAAATGGGTTTGCGTTAACGCTTTTAACTGACAGTACAAATTTTTAGGGATGCATGATGATATCGGCACGACATTGGTATCGGCCGATAAAAGCTTGAAATGGTCATCGGCATCGGCAGAAATCTGCCGATGAGCCATGCCGATAGGGTGTCTTGTTTACTATGCGCACATGACGACCATGAACGTAGCATGAGCGCCAGCAACTTAAACTTCCAACATGTCGGCTGTGTGGAGGTATTTCGAATGAAAAACAGATAACAAACTTGCTATATGCAGTACTTGTAAAGCACAAGTGATGCGAGGAGGCGTGTTCCACACTACAAATATGATTACGCATCTCAAGAGCCATCATCCTGAGCAGCACCGAGAAAAGTAAGAAGAAAAAATGCCGGCAAAAACCCATCAGCAGCCTCTACTTCAGTCCTTTGACAAAGCTAGAAAATACAGCAGCGACCACCCAAAGGTAAAAGTTGAATTTTGAATGTATTGCTCTTGATAACCAGCCATTGAGCGTGGTGGAGCCGCGGTATGCTATGCCCAGGCTATGCCTGATGTGCCGTTATCTGAGCTCCAGAGTGTTGTTGCCAGTCACATTGAAAAGCTCCTTGCGGCGCTAGTCACATTAGCTTTACCACGGACAGCGGACATTTGGACATCAAGCGTGAGTCCTGTTAGCATGTTGAACCTCACTGCCCAGTGGATAGACGAAGACTTCACCCTTAAAAAAGCTGTCCGACCTACACTCACAGGAATGCTCCGGTTCTCACACAGCAGCTGCAATTGCATCTGCATTTGATAATACGTTTGTGAAATGGAAAATAGAAAGAGAACGAGTGCATGTCGTGCTATGTGTTGACAGTGAACGGCTGTTTAGCGTTGCCTCTGATGTAAGGCATTTGGCAGACCTGTTCAAGTAGGAGATGAGTTACATTTTTTATTTGAAAATTTATTTTTATTTATTTTACTCCTAAGGACTGAAGTTTGAAGTCTTAACTTAAAAATAAAATGTGGCACTGGCATATAATTTATTCTCCTCCAAGTTAAATAATTTAACTATTTTTCAGGGGTGAATGTCTGTCTACATTTGTAAAATGATACATTTATGGTAGAATCAAATGTTGTTGGTCTTTTGTATTGCCTTATCTACAACACATGACTGTAATAAGGTAAAGGTAGTACAGGAGAGATACTTGGATTTCTCTTCAGTAGAATTAAAGTGAACAGTATATCAGGGGAAAAATGTGTATATACATCGGTATCGGTATCTGCATCGGCCAAAATGAGTTTGAAAATATCGGCATATCGAATATCAGCCAAAATCCAATATCGTGCATCCCTACTAATTTTAACAATACATTTTTACATCACACTTTAGTGTCACTGTAATCACACATACCTTGTTCCACCTGAATTTTCCTTTCAACCTTTGACATGTTTTATTGACAGGATCTGGACATGGCATCATTTTGTTCATGTCTGAGTTTTTGATTTCTCCGTAGAGCAAGTTCTTCATATAGCTTGATTTGACGACATTAACTTCCACATCATATTTGTAGCACTTTCCTGATGATGGGTCTGTTTCCCTGGAGAAGAAGCAATAGTTTTCTGTTATTCAGATCAGGGGCTGTATTAACAGATCATTAGGTAGAGTTACCAAAAGATAATGAATTTGAACTCCGTTGCCAAAACGTGTAGACAGAAGTATCCTTACCAGGCAGTGTAATTGCCAGAGTTCTCAGGGAGGAGGTTTAAGAAAAAGAGTGCTTCACCATGGTAATGTACATTCTCGTTCTTGTCAGTGGGGATTTTTGTCTCATTTTTGTACCATTCGATATCTTCATCAGAGAGGCCGCTTGCAACATCGTAAGGCTCTAAATAAAATGCCTCCCCTTCCAACAGGGTGTATGACCTCTTGTCCATCTTTTGGCATTTGGGCTCAGTTGTCCCTGAAAATGTGAGAGAAGATGATAGAAATAATGGTGATAAACACAATATTATTAATTCCTGGTTATGTAAAAAAAAGAATCTTGAATAGGTTCAGTACTAACGCAGAACAAATTAATATAAGTAAACTGATTAATTTGAACTTTAACTAGTAAATAAAACTACATCACATTCTCCATTCTGTGTGTGTAATTACGTCATGTACGTAAGCATGGAAGTGAAGTAACAAATGTACTCTTTTTCTACACCTAACAAAGTACTTTTTGTGCCTATTCCTAACCAAAGTGTGACTATTTTGCAATAACATGTCTAAAACCGCAACCGTCACGTTTAGATATGAGGACAGAAAACACTCCTGTGGGTCTTGTTTCTAGTGACAGAAACACTGTGGTCCGATTCTGATTTAATAAAATGTTATCAGACCCATATATCAGCTTGTACACAGTCTCCAGTTGTTTTTATTATGACAGAGTAGCTGTCAAAATTCTCTACATGCGATTTGTTGCTGATTTTAATTAACATACTGTAGATGATCGGTAATCTGAACAGATTTAGTCTCTCTGACTTCTAAACTATCAGCCACACAACATGTGTTCTGTACAGAATAAGCTTTTAAATCAGAGAAATCGCAGTTAAAATCCCCCCGATTCAAAATCAATGAAAAGTTTATATAAAACGTTATCATGTTGAGTCAATTCTGAACCAATCAGCTGTTTGATCAGCTGAGAGGCCGGCGTTTCCCACCATGTCCTGGGTCCGCCTGGCTCTTGCAGTCGGTGGAGGTGGAGAGCAACTGCGGCACCTGGCTGTAAAAATTGCGGCCGCCTTGATCTCGTGAGATTATCGTTGCCCACGTGTGCATGACGTCAGACCAAGTCGGGATCTATGGTCGGGATCAAGTCGGACACAAATCTAACCGGCATGCATCGGGCGGCGATCGCCAGTGATCGATTCTTTTTTGAATCATTGACAATAATTTTTGTCAATGGGGATATTTAACTGTTACTGCCAAAAACAAGTAAAAACAAAGATCATTAATTTTGTTATTATATTTGAAATATATTTACTGAATGATGATGGTTTAATCATTTTATATTAGTTTTTACCTATTTTTTGGAGCCCCTGTCAGTCATGGGCCCTTGGAATTGTCCTAACTTTTCCCCCCTATAGAGCTCAACAGTCCTGCCCACAGCGGGTTCCGCAAGTAAAAATACAATGCAATTTCTCCATTGACAAATTGGAGTATAAGCCATAAAATGATAACCGTCAATGGTAGACTTAAAACCAGCATGCCGACGTGACTAAGCGATTCTATATAATCATATAGATGCCAAAAATCATGGGGCACCAACCTTGTTTTGAGATAAACTTCTTTTATTCGCAATGTCTTGGATAAGTACTTCATTACCCACAATCCCACAGTGATGGCTTTGATTGGTGGAACTCATGCTGGGAGGAGGGGGAGCTGCCTACACGATCCGTCACGAGGATTTACGACACTGCACAAATCACGATCTGTTCCACGCTTCTGCCGTTAGCCTCCCTCGGGAGGCTAACGTTAGTTTAGCCAACAGCTAATTCGGCTAACCGCTAGCTGACAGCTTGATTCAGTCTAAAATAACGTTAACTCAAACTAAACACTGGGGGAAGCAGGCTACAGCTGATGTCACAGCCGTTAAATATTTTAACCGTTATTTTCAGGTTTTATTTTGAGGGGCTTTTAAAGTTATTACATGCTGTCTTGGCTAGCGGTTAGCCCAATTAGCTGTTAGCTAAACTAACCTAGCTTCCTTTATTCATTGGTGCGTGGTGGTTTATGGGATGAGTAGTTCCTTCGCTCTGAAATGACGATATGTACACAGTCTTGTACCTTTGTGTTTTTTGGGATTTTCTGTTCGTTTTTTCACTCGAAATGGTACGTTGTATTGATATGAGTCACGTACCATCTGGTTAGCCTAAGGCAGGGTTCACCAACCTTTTTGAAACTGAGAGCTACTTCATGGGTATTGAGTCATATGAAGGGCTACCAGTTTGATACACTCTTCTGAAATGACAAATGTGCTCAGTTTCCCTTTAGTTATATATGATTATTAATGATTAATGATACTCATCTATGTGAAGACACTGATCATGTTAATGATTTCTCACAATAATTATCAACAATGACTTAACAAGGTGGGAAACTGATAATATCAATATTCAATTTTCATTTTTAGAACTATTTTTAGAAGCTACTTATGTGGTCCTTGGGGGCTACCTGTTGCCCGTGGGCACCGTGTTGGTGACCCCATGCCTAAGACATGGTCTAAAACTCTTTATGTACGGATTTTTCCAGACGTCAGTGGGAGAAATGAATAGGAAATTTACTTCCAGAACCCAAGGTTTCTCAGAGGAGGGGCAGGACTGTTGAGCTCTATACGGCGCCCTCGCTGGTGGGTATTGAAGGACACCAGAGCACGGAGCCGACGCGCAGCAGAGCTGGTACGCAGACGTTCTGCATTTGTTGGAAATCCCCAGTTAGCTGTCTCTCAATACTCAACCTCAATCCATTTTTTTCATACTGAACACATAAAACCTTAAATATATATATTATTAAACATACAGTGCCTTGCGAAAGTATTCGGCCCCCTTGAACTTTTCGACCTTTTGCCACATTTCAGGCTTCAAACATAAAGATATAAAACTGTAATTTTTTGTGAAGAATCAACAACAAGTGGGACACAATCATGAAGTGGAACGAAATTTATTGGATATTTCAAACCTTTTAAACAAATAAAAAACTGAAATATTGGGCGTGCAAAATTATTCAGCCCCCTTAAGTTAATACTTTGTAACGCCACCTTTTGCTGCGATTACAGCTGTAAGCGCTTGGGGGTATGTCTCTATCAGTTTTGCACATCGAGAGACTGACATTTTTGCCCATTCCTCCTTGCAAAACAGCTCGAGCTCAGTGAGGTTGGGGATGAGCGCGTTTGTGAACAGCAGTTTTCAGTTCTTTCCACAGATTCTCGATTGGATTCAGGTCTGGACTTTGACTTGGCCATTCTAACACCTGGATATGTTTATTTGTGAACCATTCCATTGTAGATTTTGCTTTATGTTTTGGATCATTGTCTTGTTGGAAGACAAATCTCCGTCCCAGTCTCAGGTCTTTTGCAGACTCCATCAGGTTTTCTTCCAGAATGGTCCTGTATTTGGCTCCATCCATCTTCCCATCAATTTTAACCATCTTCCCTGTCCCTGCTGAAGAAAAGCAGGCCCAAACCATGATGCTGCCACCACCATGTTTGACAGTGGGGATGGTGTGTTCAGGGTGATGAGCTGTGTTGCTTTTACGCCAAACATAACGTTTTGCATTGTTGCGCCAAAAGTTCGATTTTGGTTTCATCTGACCAGAGCACCTTCTTCCACATGTTTGGTGTGTCTCCCAGGTGGCTTTTGGCAAACTTTAAACACACTTATATGGATATCTTTAAGAAATGGCTTTCTTCTTGCCACTCTTCCATAAAGGCCAGATTTGTGCAGTATACGACTGATTGTTGTCCTATGGACAGAGTCTCCCACCTCAGCTGTAGATCTCTGCAGTTCATCCAGAGTGATCATGGGCCTCTTGGCTGCATCTCTGATCAGTCTTCTCATTGTATGAGCTGAAAGTTTAGAGGGACGGCCGGGTCTTCGTAGATTTGTAGTGGTCTGATACTCCTTCCATTTCAATATTATTGCTTGCACAGTGCTCCTTGGGATGTTTAAAGCTTGGGAATTCTTTTTGTATCCAAATCTGGCTTTAAACTTCTCCACAACAGTATCTCGGACCTGCCTGGTGTGTTCCTTGTTCTTCATGATGCTCTCTGCGCTTTACACGGACCTCTGAGACCATCACAGAGCAGGTGCATTTATACGGAGACTTGATTACACACAGCTGGATTCTATTTATCATCATTAGTCATTTAGGTCAACATTGGATCATTCAGAGATCCTCACTGAACTTCTCTGGAGAGAGTTTGCTGCACTGAAAGTAAAGGGGCTGAATAATTTTGCACGCCCACTTTTTCAGTTTTTTATTTGTTAAAAAAGTTTGAAATAGCCAATGAATTTCGTTCCACTTCATAATTGGGACCCACTTGTTGTTGATTCTTCACAAAAAATTACAGTTTTATATCTTTATGTTTGAGGCCTGAAATGTGGCAAAAGGTCGAAACGTTCAAGGGGGCCGAATACTTTCGCAAGGCACTGTAGAGTTTCCGCTGGGCACTGTAGTTTTTAGCAAACGTAACTCAAACAGGAGTAAATGGTACATCTATAAGAACAATTTTCAGCTGTGGATTTGGTGCTCTAGTAAGTATTTCCAGCAGCAGGACGGCATGTGTAGGATTTAATGAAAATAAACTACAGTGTTGTTTCATGGTAATGAAGGAACATGTGGCTCATTGATGTGTTTTTAATAGTTTCTGAGCAACAATGGAGCTCTATGGCATAGACAAATAAGATGTATAAGGTTTTGGCTACACAGACTGGTCAGATACCTTCATTGTTGGTTTTGGTCTTTTCGTTGAACTTGTTGACAATAAGGAAATTAAATAGACTATTACAACCATATCCTACAGGATCAAGTCCATTACATTCTGGCCTTGTCTGCTGCAAATATTTTCTTTTTTTGCTTTTGAAGTGGGTACTTCCTTCAATATGTGCAGCCTCAGCAGTATGAGTCTATATACTGCACCCACAAGTGTGGTTCAATGGGAATGGACTTTTCACATGGTTGCAGCTGCATAAACCATTAATGCACACTTCATCATAATGAGTACCCTACCTGAACATTCAGATGTAGTTATCACCATGAAGATGAGGAAGAGAAGTCGGGAAGTGTCCATTTTCTGAGAGAGACAGTGCACATTCAAAGTTAAACAACATGGTTTTGCTTCTTATTTCATAATTAACATGGCACACGTTACATACTGGTCTTATTCAGTCACTCCTGCAGGAACCTTTAACCACAGTGCTATAACTGCTGACTATCTTGTCCCTCAAGGCCACAGAACGATACGATCATGAAAGTTAGAAAATAAGTCTCATAGGAAATTCTTATCATAACAGATGTGGCCTAATGGGACATCATGCAACCATGACTGTCAGCAGGATTTGAGTTTGCCCTGTTACATTGCTTAGTTTATATTTAAAATCTTATTGCATACAGATTACATGCAACTGGCTGCACTTAAGCCTAGGATTGTCTTAGTTACATGAAATATACAACATGGCTCTTGGCCAAAAAGATGCCTCCTGTATTTTAAATGGTAACGGCTGGGCTAGAGGCAGGACATGTGAAATACTTTATGATCGAGAAGTGACTGCAGCATTTACAACAGTGTTGGACATGAGCAGTGAAACAGTATCTTAATTAGAGCTAGAACTAAGGATTAGTTTTACCACAGAATCATCTTTTTTCAGGCCTACTTAAAATATCTTTTCCCTCATCTCGTCTAACAGTTCTATATTATATATTTAGTGTAATTTTATCATTCAGGACACAGAAATTGTGAAGAGTAGGTAGATTATAGTAATTAACTTGTGTTGTCTTTTTTCGAAGTTTTTTAACGCCTTTATTTTTAACAGTTTTGTTTTTGCTTTTTCCAACATTTTAAACAGTAAAATTTTTTCTTCTACACATTTTCAGCGTTTATTTCTACGTGCCATATTTTCTGATATAAAACAAAAATTGAAAATGGGTCAGTTTGACCCGAAGCCAACACAAGGGTTAAGGTAGAGTTACAACTTTCCCTGTAAAGTGAAATATATGTTTGTCTAAGTGAGAGATGCAACAAGCATGCATCGGCAGTTTGCACATGCATGCAGTGGAAGATATGTTCTGAAACGGTATCTGCATAACACAGAAGGATCTTATCTATCTTTTCCTCTCCTGATATGACTGCGGGTTCAGTTTAACACCGATTAACACACAGTTAAACACGAACAGTTTTCCATAAAGACATCAGCAACTTTGAATAACCATTTAATTTAAAGAGCCATCACCTCGATTTTAGATTTAAACAATCCTATGTGTCATAAAGAGTCATATGTTTTAGAAAGCCGCTGCCTTAATATTCATACTGCTGACATAAAGTGACATTGACATTCACTTAGACGTGTTTCTGTCCATGCACCTAATGGATGTAAGTCCAATCCTCTAATAATTCTTTTAGCTTGGGTGTGGTCTCCAACCAATCTTGGTCTTTGGCTGCTAAATGCTCCACTATATGTTTGCCAGCTAATTGTTTACTTTGTCTGGCAGCTGTTTGATGCTCAGCAGGTAGTGTAGGTTTATTTGCTGCCTTGAGAGGGTTGATGAGAGTGGAGTTTGCCAAAACAATGACCTATTACAGCTTCAACAATTGCTTTGTGTAGTTACTATGGATATCATTAAAATAAATAACCAAACCTATTCCACACAGTCTGTCTCGCAGGGCTGTTGTAATGGCAACATGCAATAAAACTGACATATTGTAAATGTACATTCATGAAAACACTGTGTGATGTTACAGTATTTTATAGATGAGGCCACTGAAAATATTTAATTGCTGCACTACAGCTGCAAAACAGAACCAATATTTAAAAATATCTAAAATGCTCTCTTTTGGACCATCAGAATGAATGGATTTGAAATGGTATAAAACAAATGTGTAAGGCTATATATTTTTTTTTTTCTTTTGGTCACTAGATCTGCTGCAAATATTGGCTGCTGAGATGGTACCCTACCTTCATATAGCAGTCTTAGGCAGGTGTAAAAAAATGCTGTAAACTAAGAATGCTTTCAAAAATATAAAAAAAATATTATTTTTATAAATTTACAAAATGCAAATTGAGTGGCCAAAAAACATCAAAATCAAATCAATGGGCCTCATTCACCAACCGTTCTTACGAAGAAATGTGTTCTTAAACCCTTACGCACTTTTTACGAAGATTATGGCATTCACTAATGTTTTCTTAACTTGGATTTGTTCTTAGCTAAGAACAAAATCTACGAACACTGAAAAGCACTCTCACGCACATTTGAGTGATGACAATTTGCTCCAAATGATTGGTTACTGCATTTTATTTAATTCTACAGTCGTTTACAATGATAGTATTGTACTGTAATGTATTTCTGATCATTTGTTGAAAAAAAAAATCATATTATGCAAAAAAACCACTAATACTGCGATTTACATTAGCAATTAAACTGATTAAATCCTGCGTTATTTGGTGATTGATCGCTATTTATAGGGCCAAAATGCAGTGGTAGAATGTAACAAAGTACAAATTCTTCGTAACTGTACTTAAGTACATTTTTCACGTATCTGTACTTTACTTAAGTAGACTCAATAGTGCATAGTCAACTTTTGACTTTTACTTTGTTACATTTTGCAGCAATTATCTATACTTTCTACTCCACTACATTTCTACAATGTTCCGTTACATTTTCTGATCAGTTTCCCCCCTGCCAAAACGTCTTCCTGACCGTCACACGTTTGTCTCACCAGTGAAGTTTTGTTGCCGTAGATATATATGGGGCACCGCCGATCCAAGCCGGCTCCGGTGCTGCACGAGCCCTGGCGCAGCGCTGCTGACCCTCGGTAATACAGCCTCCGGTAAAACCGAAAATGAAAATGTTTGTTTTTTATTATTCCCGTTTTTAAATCATAGTTACGTCTCTACAGCGTCGTTTACTTCTCCACCAGGCTGCATAAGACGCGTTCATATCTTATTTATTTGGCTGGACCTCTTCACATCTCCCCATTTGCGCTGCTTGACACACTTTATTTGCTTACTTGCATGGTTAAAGAAAATAAAATACATCCATGAATTAAACCAACCACATTCCGATTCTAACAACACAACAATTTCCGTTTTATGCTGGTTAGGATAGGAACTTCTTATAAAAGCCAGGCCTTGTTTGTGGTAGTGGACATCTTCTACTTTTACTAAAGTAAATATGTCTTTGGTTATTTGTACTTTTATTTAAGTACTGACATTTAGTACTTCCTCCACCGCGGCTCCGACCATCTCTAACGCAGTCTCCCAGGAGGTGCACAGGTGTTTTGGGGTGTTTTCTTATGCTAATTAGGAACAACAGGCACACGCTTTCAGTTACAAAGACGTGGGATTCATCAATCCTAAGAACACAGGTGCGAACAATTCTGCTGTTTAAGAACACGTCATGAATCCGACGTAGACCTTTCTTAGGAACCTTCTTAAGAACATATTTAAGAGAAAACTTAGGAAGATATTGGTGAATGAGGCCCAGTATTTGCTGTTACTACCCTTTGCCTTCAAACCAGCATCAAAAAAAGACACTGCAAAAAGTCAGGGAACGTTGAGGATCGTAGACGCAGTGGTCGGCCAAGGAAACGTGATGAAAAACACATGAAGCTTATGCTTATTTCCCTTCGTCCAGAGTGGGACCCATGTACACCTATCTACTGTCTGGAGAGGAGAAGTCTGGCCCGAAGTGGTCTTCATGGAAGAGTTGCAGCCAGAAAGTCATACCTCTGACATTGAAACAAGGCCAAGCGACTCAACTATGCACAAAAACATAGGAACTGGGGTGCAGAAAAAATGAATTTAAATATTTGGCTGTAGCAGAAGGCAGGTTGTTTGCCTAAGGGCTGTAGAGCAGTACAATAATGAGTGTCTGCAGGCAACAGTGAAGCATGGTGGAGGTTCCTTGCAAGTTTGGGGCTGCGTTTCTGCAAATGGAGTTGGAGATTTGGTCAGGATTAATGGTGTCCTCAATGCTGAGAAATACAGGCAGATACTTATCCATCATGCAATACCATCAGGGAGGCGTATGATTGGCCCCAAATTTATTCTGCAGCAGGACAACAACCCCAAACATACAGCCAAGGTCATTAAGAACTATCTTCAGCGTAAAGAAGAACAAGAAGTCCTGGAAGTGATGGCATGGCCCCCACAGAGACCTGATCTCAGCATCATCGATTCTGTCTGGGATCACATGAAGAGACAGAAGGATTTGAGGAAGCCTCCACAGAAGATCTGTGGTTAGTTCTCCAAGATGTTAGGAACAACCTACCAGCCGAGTTCCTTCAAAAACTTTGCAAGTGTACCTAGAAGAATCAATGCTGTCTTGAAGGCAAAGGGTGGTCACACCAAATATCGATTTGATTTAGATTCCTCTTCTGTTCATTCACTGCATTTTGTTAATTGATGAAAATAAACTATTAACACTTCCATTTTTGAAAGCATTAATTTTTTTCATACCTGCCTAAAACGTTTGCACAGTACATATATATATATATATATATATATATATATATATATATATATATATATATTTTTCATACCTGCCTAAAACGTTTGCACAGTAATTATATATATATATATATATATATATATATATATATATATATATATTCCGACAAGACCTGCACTTTATTTAATCAATGTTTTTTTTTATATATATATATATATTATATATATATATATATATATATAAAACATTGATTAAATAAAGTGCAGGTCTTGTCGGAAATTAGACTGTTCAGTGCAGTTTCAAATAAACATGGAGGAGTACAAATTAAACTGCTTGCTTACCTTCTAAAATTGTGCGTTGACAGCTGTAGTGGATTCAGTCAGACTGTCTCGTCCGTCTCCTCTGCTTGGTTTTAAATCTTCCTTGCTAATCAATGATCTCTGTAGATTGGTTGAGAGCAAGAACTCTCTCACACACACACACACACACACACACACACACACACACACACACACACACACACACACACACACACACACACACACACACACACACACTTCACTAGAATATCCTTAGAAACCTCTCTATTCACAGCAGTGTGTCAAAGCATTTGTGTGGGTGGGTGCATTTTACTGTAAGTTCATTCTAAGCGTATCAGAGGAGGTCAGCTTGTCGACAACCCTTTGCATTGTAACATCAATATTTACATATTATCTCTTTCTGTCTCGCAGACCGCTTGTGATACAACAGGATGTGAAGTACATTTGCAGTAAAAGAACAAGAAGCTGTATGTACACCGCTGTTCGAATAACATGTTGACAAAACTAAGACTCTAGATATTCTGAAAGTCATATTTTGTAGGATGAAATTGTGACATCATATGAACAAAATAAACTAACTGATTACCAAAACGAAAAACACGACATTGAAAAATTACAACATTGGACTCAGTTCAATTATAGAAAATACTTTATTGTCCCCTTGGGGAAACTTTTCTTCGACTCCGGTGCTGACAACCTTAGCTGCACTTACAATAACAAGCACTGTTACCAGTAAGACTTATAGCAGCTAATGGACGTGTAGATAGAAAACCTTTTAGGGAACTAGGCCTGATGAACAGCATGTATAGTGTGCTTTGTTTTTTTCCTTGAATGCTATCAGAATAATGTGAAAATGCTTTAATCTAAAATATTTATAACATAGTAGGCTATTAAACTAGATTATACTTTCCCTGTTTCCGTCAGAAATTAAAGCTATAGTGTTCATTAATATCAAAAAGTTACGCACTAAAGCTTTAATGTGGCGAGACACATTACTATAACTCAGTCAATGATGCCCAAATCGATACATACACTAAAGTTACTCATTATGATAACGCCTGAGTCGTGAGTGCCAAGGACCTGAGTTAGAGGAATAAGGTTTTATAAAGGTTGCGGTCAACCTCAAATTTCCGGCTCGCCTGCCTGCTGTAGTTTGTGGTCATATGAAGCCAAAACCCTGCTTGTTCCCCTGATCCTATCTGCTCAGTGGCCACCGACAAAACAGTTTACTCTGGGATCTCAGTGCTGACAGTAATTGCATGCATGAATGTGATGTAAAAAAATAAGCTTCATGCACTTCCCATAATGAACTTGTAGATGGCTTTACAGAGAAATACATCTTCCCACTAAGTAGGAAAGTAGATGTAAGTGCTTTTCTCAGTAAGTAGACGTGCTTTTCAACATTTACGCACAGTGACTGAAGTGTTTAAAGATTATTTGTTTGGGGCTTTTCCCTTAATTATAGTGACAGTGGATAGACATGAAAGGGGGAGAGAGATGGGGGATGCCACGCAGCAAAGGGCAGTAGGTCAGATTTGAACCCGTGCCACTGCAGGACTCAGCCAACATGGGGCGAACGCTTTTACTGGGTGAGCTAGAGGCCGCCCTGATTGAGTGTTTCATAACAGGGCTGCTCATTTTCTGTTTAGCCAGATCAGTTTCAGAACAACAGCACAGCATGTTTGTTAATCGTCCACTTTACAAAATGTGTTTTTTAAGTGAAGGACTTGATTTAAGTCAGTGGTATTCCCCGTTGAAATTAGGGATATACCGATTATCGGGCGTTTTTTTTTGGCAGATTATCTGAATCGTGTTTTATTTGCCTGATAACCGATAAAGTTAATGAATTAAAACGTGTGCTACTTTGGCTCCGCTACAGCTCTGTGTCTGTCCCTCTGCTCTAGTTTCACTCACCGAGTCTGACTTAATGTCCCGCCCACAACACTATCTGACTGTCTTTTACTGTGTATTATGTTGAAAGTTTCTTAATTATTAACTAATTGCTTACAGCATTTAAACAGAGTTTTGTGTTGAATTTTGTGACATTCCAAAATCTTAATTTTGACTTAAATATTTTCATTTTCACTGTATATGCAAATTGGTTCCAAATATCGGTTATCTGTTTCATTAAGTACTAATAATCGGAATCGGTATCGCCTTGAAAAACTTGTATCGGTCGATCCCTAGTGGAAATATAACAAATAAATATAAACGTATGTGCAACTAAAGTGTGAAATGTTTATAGGACCATTTGTGTGACATGCTGTTGTTTTCTTTAACTCCCCCAATTATTGTTTTCCGTCAGATCGTTTAAAGATCTCGACATTTCCAATCGTACTTAAAAGCAGCTTAATTTCACGGAGAAAGAGAGATATAAAAAAAGAGGAGGAAACCGTCAGCTGTTACACAAACTGTTAAGTGCATTTGTTTTGTGTTTTTACCCTCATAGTGTTTAAAAAACATTCTTGTGGTATTGTGTCCCTGCGGCCCAATCGCACCTCAGCCCGCAGCAAACACTCACGTTACCCCCATTCCCAGTGAATGGAAAGACTGCTTTTTCGCCGGTCCGCCTGCATGTGAACGCAGCCACACAGCTCGCACGTTAGGATAAAGATGTGATCTCAGCCCTGGCAACCCATGAAAGACATTTGTTGTTGAGGTCTGTGTTTTGTTCCTCACATTTTGTACTTTGTACTACGGTTTGAGAACACTCAAAGGTAGTAACGCAGTTTTGGAAAACATTAGTGAATAAAACCTACTTCACTGTAGAAATGAGACATTGTTTGGAGAGTAAACAGTATGTTGGATGTGTGAGACTTTCCTCCCTGTGCTGTAAAAACAGTCTGGGCCAGAACAGATCACCAAAAAACTGAATACATATTTGTCACAGGAAGTCCATAGTCATTATCTTTCCACAAAAACGCACTGTACGCCAGCGTGGTTAGAGTGTATCGGTCAAGTCAAGTCAATCAAGGGAAACCTAACCCTCTTTAATCCTTCATAACAAGCAATACTTCACACTATTTCTAGTCTCGCTTTGCCAGACCTTCCTCCAAAGCACGCTTGAGGAGGGTCTGGCTGGATGGGAGGAAAACATGCTCTGGTGTATTGGCATTTCTTTAAACCAATCACAATCGTCTTGGGTGGTGCTAAGAACTGGAGAAAAGCCGCGGTGCCGCTGCAAAATAGGCTCGGAAGGAATTTGTTTTGGTGGAACATGTGTATGTTTAAAAGTTGTTATAGTCATGCAACAGAAAACTCAGATAGGACAGATAGTCTAGCTAGCTGTCTGGATTTCCCTTGCAGAGATCTCAGAAAAGTTTAACCGTAGTCCTCATAAATCCACCAGAGTTTAAAATGCCAACACAAAGGAAGACGATCTGGCGATTTTCCGGCGGCAATGGAGCAATCCCGGAAGTGGAACATCAAGGATATAGACTACACTATGACTAATGCATTAGAAGAATTATTAAAGAACCGAATGTCTAGAGTAGGAAAGTAGTCTAGTAGAATCTGGCCTAATTGCATTTTAATTTTATTTTAGAAGTTATCTGTTGTAGTTATGGCTGTTACTGGGGCAGGGCCATCACAGAAAAGAAGGAAATTAAACGAAGAACAACTAAAAGCTAAAAGGGGAAATGAAAGACAACGGGTAAAACCAGGTCAATCTCGGTCTGGCTTTTTACAGATGGAGACAATTACGGATTGTAAATTATGATTAAAAAAAAGTCCCGAATTGGCCCTCAGGTATGTAATATGTCTATTTCATTCATAAAAAAAAGTTCACAATGTGCAATGTGGTTGTAAGCCAGTAGCCTATATTATTAAATTGCGTTCCCCTTCCATTTAGCGCACTCTTTATTCCTTTTAGTCCGTGTTTGTGTTGGCTTACTATTTTCTTTTCCCTTGTCCCCCTGTACTTGTGTAATGTCCTTGGGTTTCATGAAATGCGCTATATAAGTTATTACTACGTTGGTTGCTACAACAATCTCTTAATGCATTGGCTCTTGACACAGTGACAGCGACAACATCACCCGGTTTAACTCACGATACATCTAAAGTGGGCTATGTTACCGTATGCAGCACTTGAAACGCAACGATGCATCCGTAACTTATTCTCTTATTGTAAATGAATGATTTTCTGTCTGAGTTATACAGCACCGTAAAGAAAAGATCTTTAAGACAGCAGGTGTGGTAAGAACACAAACACTTTTGTTTCATACTGAAAGTTACATATAGCCACTTTAAACAAACATTTGAACTGGTGGACATATGCATGGCAGGTTATTTCAGTGCCACTTCTGAGCATTCCTGCATGTGAACGACCGTGTACATTGGAACGTTACATTTTAATTGAAAAAATACATACCTTGTGATTTATGTCCAATGCCAGCATGCAGTGCCAATGGAGGAAGTAGTTTGTGAAGCAGATTGTAAAGGTGTGAATGTTATTGTGAGAAATGGGCGTGTAGCTAGTCCAACTTACATGCAGGAGATCAAGGTTCACATCCCATCACAGAAGTTTGAATTAACGCTTGCCTTTTTAATTCTAAGCACAAGTGCTTTTTATATATATATATATATAATTGATATATATATATATATATATATATATATATATATATATATATATATATATATATATATATAATTGATATGCTATAACCACAAATCCCTAACCTTAACTATAACATATGTGCCATGTGCATATGTAAGACATAAAAGTAAGTTTTTGTTTTGTTTTGTTTTTTAAATAACCTCCTTTCCTTCTTCCCTGGAGAAGACAAGTAAAGTGAAGAGTAAGCTGTTTTTGCAGGTATTTGGTCATAAATCAAAAAGAGATGAACAAAAATGAAACAAGTAAAGGTACAGGATGCTAAAGATATAGTGAGATAAAATGACAAAGATAAGAAAACAAGTTTCCATGAAAGGCTGAACAGGAAATGTTTGTGCGTGATTCATAGAATCTTTCAGGAAGGGTGATTTTGTTTTTTGAAGGTTCTAACTTAAAAAGCCTGTAGGAACAGACCGAACTACACAATTCTGCTGAGTGGATTTGGATATCTAATTTTAAAACATTCTAAAACAAACTGTGATTCAATACTCTGTTAAATTACCCATTAAACTTTTTATGTGGTGTGTTTGTAGCCTGGCTGACACCAGACCCTTCTCAGTTGTAACTGAGAGTGGGTCTGGGAAAGGTTCATTGACAGTTCATTTCCAAAGGGCACCAACCGACGCCGCTCAAATGTCTCTGGGCGCATTGGATAGCGTCACCAACGATCCGGGTGACGCTGCGCTTAAGTAGCCGTCATATTGAATGTAAACAAAAAGCTGCTCGCCGTCGCTGTGCTATCGTCGTCGCGTAAAGCCCACCTCAACGGTTGTGATTGGTGTAAAGCCCGCCTCAGCGGTTGTGATTGGTGTAAAGCCCGCCTCAGCGGTTGTGATTGGTGTAAAGCCCGCCTCAGCGGTTGTGATTGGTGCCTCGAGCTAGTGTTTTGAGCCTGTGTTTGTCAGTCAGTGCGTTTACATGCAGTTTAAAACAAATGATTACAGTCGTGTTAAGGCAATACCCCGATTTCTCTCAAACACCATGTAAACACCTTAGCCCGGTTAAAATCGTAGTTAGCATAACCCGGTTAACAGACCTAGAGAACTCCTTCAGTAACCGGGGTATTCCTCCATGTGTATACCTTAACCGGGCTATGATTGGGTTAATCGTTTGTGCATGCTTCAACTGCCCCTTCCCACTTTTTAGTGGTTTTTGGACCCAAAATGATCTGTCAACGCTGTAAGTCGTAGTCATTGTTATGAGACCATACGACAAAACAGCAAAAGCCTGCGGTCCATCTGTTTTAATACCAACGCTGTGTCTCGGCAAAAAAGTGGAGGGACCGAGCTGCCCCCCCTGCGCCCGCTGGCTAACGTTAATGTTAGTTAGCTAACAAAATTAGCTTGCTAATTCCACCCTGGTTACTGATATGAGCCAAACAAGTTGTCAGTCATCTGGTGAGAACACCGTGCTGGCCTACGCTGATGTGTAAATTTGTTAGATTTTACTAATTTAGTGAGTGTAATTTTGACCTGGGTCAACCGGAAGAAAAAGCCAGTTGTTTGTTGGCAGAGCGCCACCTACTTTACCGAAGAATTACGCCTGTCATTCTTCCCGTTCATGTATACTAGAACTGGCATAACCCGGTTATTCACTTAACCGGGGTAAGACCATACCCAACCGTGTGCATGTAAACACATTGTGTCTGGCATCAGACGTTTCTCTTGTTACCAGCTGGAGATAAAAGCTTAGAGATGTGATGCACTTCAACTGACCCCAAATACATAATGACATACTCAGATGCAGCAGCTGACAGGATGGAAAGGGAGAAGCTGTCCACCAAACGTCTCCTGGTGGGCAGGTCTCCAGTGCACTGCACATGCTCCTTACCTTCCACGACAGCTTGATATCACGAGATCACACGTGAGATCTCAACTCTTGTTGTTTTAATGTGCTATAAAAAATAAAAATTACTTGACTCACTGTCCGCACAAGCCAACACAGTTCTGACAGTAGGTTTAATCAGGCAAAATCACTTAAAAAAAAACATCTTCACATTATTAGGTCCTGATGTTTCCCACATCTCCAAAGGATATGATATCACAAAATGTTTCAGTGATCAAAAGAATCCACTTAAAAAATACGGAATGATGTCCAACCCTAATAATTAAGGAGTTACAGCTGTGGTTTACACATGGATTCGTTGATGTAGATGCAGAAATTGAAAGGCTCCACTTTGTGATCGATCCACATCTGGCTGTTGGCTGAACAATGACACAAAAGCTATTCTTCAGTCTCACTTCATCTTGTTTTACACTTAAATGTGACAAATTATAGTTAAAAAGAAGAGTAGGTACTGAAGACACAGATAACTTGGTAGTGTGCTTGAGTAACAATGTGCCCTGTGAGTTAAAAAAAAGTTAAAACAATGCTAATCTTTAATATCAATGTACTTTTATGTTGTATTCACAATGTACGCTGCAGCTGAGTTAGGCAGGAAAATTGCAACCCAATCAATATCCTTCTATTTCATACTGATTCCACTTGAGCAGTAAAAAATTAGCTTCTTCATGTTAATTAAATCATGTCTTTTTTCACATGGCAGGAAGAAACCTTTTGTCTATCAGTCTTGCAGCCGACCCCTGCTGATGTGCAGACTAGATTTAGAAAAAATATGTTTATTACTGTAGTTTGAAAATAATTGACACCCAAATGGTAGGATCTCGTTTGTGACCGGAAGTGACCTCAAAATACATGGATTTGGAAATAACGCCTTCTTTTGGGGGGACGACGGACCAATGGAAAAAGTTGTCATCCAAGGAACCGCGTTCCACAAGGAGTCCACAAGGGAGAAGCATCTTTTTAAGTCTGCTGCAGCGTAAAACTTGTTTTTGTCAGGGCATTTTCTTATTAAACCTGTTAATCTTCATTGGACCCAGCCTCTCTTTCCTCAAAATTCAAGAAAACCTGTCAAGTGAAACATAAGTTGTATATAAGTGAGGCATTGGTCAGTTACCAGCAACAAGCATGCAGCAGAACTTTACATATGCATGCAGTGGAAAATATGATTCTAAAACAGTATCTGCATAGACTAGAGGGGGGGATGATCATATCTTCTATACAGCAAGTTCCTGTCCTGATATAACAATTTGCAGGTACAATTTAAAGCATCATTATGTAACTATTTTACCTTAAAATAACATACAAAATCATGTTTATGCTACTCTGACTACTCGTCTCTCTGTGATTTCATTGATCTAACAGTTGGGGGGATAATAAACACAACATTTCTGAAGACCAAAGGGGACACAAATAGTACAGCCACAATTCTACTGGTAAAGGACATGGATACACAGAGGAAAGCCTTAATACTATCATTAGTATAGCATGGAGACTGTACCATTATCCTTCTTTTCAGTGTTTCTCTTGATTCAATGTAAAAGCTGACTAAATTGACCAAAACTATTCTTCTTTAAAACCATTTATTTATTTTGAAGTTGTTTACAATCAATCCACACAAATACCTTAAAACATAATGACTTATTTTGAAAAAGTGTCCCCATAAAAGAAATACAATGCTTTTGGACACTTGTTAAATTAGCTGATCATAATGTAAATTAGTGAGCCGATGGTAAAGCTCATCCGCTCACCCTGACACCTCCAAAAATATGATCTAAGCTCAACACGCTTCCCTGAGATTGTCCCTGGTCTCCCTGTTCCTCACTTCTTTCTGTCTCTTTTGCCTGTGACATGGTGACGTTAGTATTTCCATAAGCACCCATTCTTATAAAGATGTTACCAAATGATCTTGATATGAGGACTTATTGTACTTACTTGGTATTTTGGTGTACTGAAAAAAGATCTTATGTCTGTTTTTCTTTTCTCTGTCATTTTGTCTGGGCAACAACAACACAAATCTTTAACGTCAGATGTCTAAATATGAGTTAGGTTCATAGGTTCACCATGCGGTCATATTATAATTATAAAATGATCTTGCGTCCTCCACATAAATATTAGGTTTTGTCTGGGACAGAGAATATATATTTAACTGCAGCAGAATATATATTTAACTGCATCCAAAGCCACTTAACAACATATTGAGCAAAACACAACCTGTAGATCTTCAATATCCATGAAAAGCGCTATATAAATTCAATTTATTATTATTATTATTAATATCAACCCTAATATCAGTTCACACACATAACGTTAGGCTTATCGCCATGTTGATGTCAGTTGTAGTGGGGGCATTTCTATAAAAACAAGCTATTAAACAAACTAGGTAACGTTACATTATATTACACTAACATAGCAAACTTTTTTGTCATGACTAATTTATTAATTACTCAGCATCATTTCTATTTGAGAAAAGAAAAACTTCATCCGATGTTTAATGTGAATAAAATAGCCTTGAACCGCCTACTTACTACATTCCTGTCATTACCCGATGTGAGTCGAGTGCAGATGGGTAAAGGGTGAATTATACTGGCCGTTCCCAACCTGGCGCGCGCCATCGTGACGTCAAAATGACATAGATCTTGCCGGCGTGCGAGTCGAGGTCGGTTTTTTTTCTTTCAGCGGCAAGCGACAAAGCGGAAACAGGAAGCATGAACGAGCTCCTGGGCAACCGGATGCCAGGACTCTCAGAGCGACTGCAAGTCTCTTTTGTAAACTTACTGGCTTAAGATGAGTTCTTTTATGGCGAATGAAAGGCGTGATCAGACCAGGTAGTTCATTGTATCAAATCGAAGCATTGACGTCAATGCTGCTGCCAGTTCTGCCGTTGTTTATCTTTTTCTTCTTCTTCTAGTCCGTAGAAATAGCAAAGTTGGTAGACTTTCCTCATTAGCGCCACCTCTGTTCAGGAGAAGACAGCAACTAGTGTTGTTTCTAAGTATAAAAAGCATTTTTTGGGGTTTGTATTGTTTTAGATATTTTAAGTATACATCATTATGTTATTTACAATACACAGCATTGTTTTTAATGATATTTCTAGGGTGGGACAAGCCTTAGATGGGGGGGGGGGGGTCCTGACCCCCCCCAACCCCCCTGGGATTTATGCCTATGTCCGCTGTATACGGCACAGACATACACGCGGATAGCTCAAAATGCGTACAGTTAACACACCACTTGGCTCTAGAAAGTGCCGTGTATGTTTACGCGAAGTCATGATTTCACGTTGCTTGTGTTGTTGCACTTGCTTGATATGCTGTGTTCGCAAAGTTGTTGACTCACTAGTTTTGAGAACCAGTTTTAATGGCCAGGTAAGTGTACATTAAACACATTTATTAGGCTCCGGCTTTTTGTCATTTTTGATCATGATTAATGTAATAACAAATGCATGTTTACAGCTGTCTATATTGACAACAACTATGTATAGGTGAATTGCACTCTTAAACTGTAGGGGCACTATATAACAAACTTTTTTTGCTTTAAGTCAACTTCATGCAAATGATGCATTCAGTGGTATTTCATTTGCAGCGCTGTTTGTGTTTGTGGGGAACGGAAAGGAGACAGCACTTTATCATATCAGTTATGTCGAAAGTGCATTTTGCCATCACTCTGCAGGTTCCCAAACACTTGTTGGCTCATGTGAGTGTACGTAAACAGGGCTGATTCCAGAAAGTTGGATTAGTTATTCAACCAGGTGTAATACAAAATCAAAACCTTCTGGATTTTTACGGCTTAAGAACCAGGCTGACCTTTTCCTAGAAACCAGTATCAAGATAAGAGTCAGATATTATGGCAACAGCGTTCACATAAGGTCACACACTTAACACTGATGACAACCAATCGTGTAGCATAATACAATAACATAAATACATTCATATCATATCAGTGTCAATGTAAGGAAAATAAATGTTTAGGCTGCTGTAAACCAATCCACTGCAATCTTATCAACATAAACCTTAATATCTAATAAACACTTGGAGAAAGGAGGTGCAAACTGCAACATAAGCAGGCCCACACGAGGATGTTGACTTTGACATTATGTCTCAATAAAACATCAGACAGTTGTCCTATATTAAACACATGCAGTATTTTCAAAACAAAAGTAATGTCAAATCAGTTTTTGCAGGACAGAGACACTGAATTAAGGCATGGATACTCGACCCGAGGCCGACGGGTCCCGACGGTACCTGACGGGCCGGGCCGGGTTCGGACAGATATTTAGAAATGATGGTTTCTTTTGTAAACTTACTGGCTTAAAATTAGTTCTTTTATGGCGAATGAAAGGCTCTGTCACATCAGCGCAGTAAGGCATTTGTTTTAAAATGGTGCTGCGGCTCCTGAGAGCTCAGTGTGTGTGTGTGTGTGTGTGTGTGTGTGTGTGTGTGTGTGTGTGTGTGTGTGTGTGTGTGTGTGTGTGTGTGTGTGTGTGTCTGTGGTAAGTGGGCAGAAGAGAGATAGAGAAAGAGGAAGCAGACATGTTGTAGATGCAACCGGAGCAGAGTTAGTGGTTATTCATGTTATAGCCTAACGTGGGCCCTGGAGGTAATGAGTCTCCGCTGGTTTTCTGATCATGGTCGGAAACGAAGCGATCAGGAAAGGTTAACACATTGAACATTTTAACAGCTTATTAACGTGCGCTTGTTGCCCCGTGTGCGCTGATGCGCTCATCTGTTGACATTTCCGAATGCCTTCCTACAGTTGCTTAACAAAAGTGGGCTTTCCACACAAACAAATGTAGCCTACATGTGTCATTAGTATGAGGAAAAAAAATTTGATTTTAACTATGTCGGGCTCGGACACAAATTTCTTAATACCTGTCGGGCTCGGGCCAGGTTCAGTCACGGCTCTGTCAGACGCGGGCCGGCCTCGGACAGAAAAATTCAGCCCGATCCGGACTCTACACTTAATGCATAAAGGAGTAAAAGGCAGCAGAAAGTGTGCTGATCCTAATCAACGTGCCTCCTCACCGTGACTGTGTAGATATGTGCTCTTCACATTATGTTCTGATCATTATCTTACAACTGAAAACAGATAAGCAAAGCTGTTCTTTGGAAGGAAATATAAAACAAATTGTGACTGTGGCAATTACAAACCACAGCAGCCTTTAATATACTGTAAACAACATATGCAATGCATAAATATTCTGTAATCTGTGGAACATAGTATTCCTGTTTTGTAGAAATCTGCCGTTTGCAAAACAAATGTAATGCGACACATAATCTGCTGGGATGTAAGAGCATGTCCACGATGGGTGACGTTAGTGCTATGAGGACGGATAAGGTTATGTAGGCTGCATGACTGATAGACTGGGAGGAAAAAAACGATACCGAAAATGCATCTATAGTTGGGGCCTCAAAATCATCTCCTGACATATGTTTAACCTGCAAAGTAATACATCTTCTTCATCAACAGGATCGTCGACAAAAGGAAATGCCATGTTTTGAGAAAAAAAAACAGTTTGCCTAACACGGTTAATAAACCAACACTGTTTTTTTATTCATGCAGATAACAAACTGCGCTAAAATGTGCCTGATACAGACTGACTGGATGAATGAATGAGGAACTGAAAGAGCGCTGTGTCAGAGGGAGGAGACTGAGAGAAACTCGAGGTTTATTGAAGAAAACCTGCTCCCGATCAGGTTAGGTTCTCAGACTCAGTTACCATAGTAACTGACTCAGAGGTTAAGTTAGCTCTCTTTCTGAAACAGGCTGGAGTTACCCCTCTCTCTCAGGTTTGATTATCCTCCCTTTCTGAAACAGAAAACCCAGAGTTTCCCTCATCTAAGGGTTAACACACTCAGTTTTCTGAAACGGACCCCTGATGTAACGAGTATAATGTTCATGTTGGATCCTACTTTTCACTTGGTTTAGACAAGAGTCTGGAGTCTCCCTGCAGACACTGAGGGCATGTGGTACCTCAGATTCTTCCAGAAGTTTCTGTTTGAGCGCAACTTGGTGGGTTTGTGGGTTCCAAGGGAGGGTTTCTTCCACTTCAGAGCCCCTTGTTTCCCCTTGATATAGCGCAGAGACTCTGGCATGCAACTGTAATCCACCGGACCATCTGGTAGAATAGAATACAATGTTGACCATTTATTCAAACTAACATGTTTAGAATCAGCTTTAATGGCCGAGTTAGTGTAAACACATCTAACACATCCGGCTTTTGTGTTGCTCTCAAAGTACATACATAAAAATAGACATACCACTAAAATCAACAGGACAACACTGAACAAGGTAAACATAAACATTTGTACGGTGGCCGGGAAGTGCAATGCAACATTACAAAAAATGAAACACTTTTACAAAGCTCAAGACAAATTTACATTTTGGAAAACAAATTTACATTTTAGAAAACAAATTAACATTTTGGAAAACAAAATAACATTTTAGAAAACAAATTTACATTTTGGAAAACAAAATAACATTTTAGAAAACAAATTTAATAATTTACATTTTGAGAAAAAAAATTTACATTTTGGAAAACAAAATAAAAACAAAAACAAATTAACAAGATGCAAAACACTTTTACAAGTGCCCAAACAAATTTACAAATGACAGATTCTTCACGGAAAGGGAATGTACCACATACCGGAAGTGATGAGGTGTTGCGGTGTTGCTGGTGAGCGCAGTCAATTTGTGTTGTTGTGAGTATATGGCGTAAGGAAGTTTATGGTGACTTTACGTGTGGTCGGTGTTTGGAGTTTTTATATGACGCGGACCTGACAGAAACATTGGGAAAAACGGGGAACGTGATCGACAGCGCGGCGCGGATCGAAGCTACAGCGGGGGCAGCTGAGTCCGTCTGCAGCTGCAGGACCTGGAGCTCACTGCCCATTCCTGGGAGCCAAAACGACACCACGCAGCTGGAGACCCAGGCCGTATTGCTGGGCCCGCTGGAGGGAATGGAAGCCCGGAGAATCAGATCCAGGACTGAGCGGAGCGGACTGTCACAACCTGCTGAAGTTTAAATCACAGGTTTCCTAAAGGGAGTCTGGCGGGACTCGGACTCTGGACGACGCGAAACATGACTTTAAGTCTTGTTAAATGAATAACTACATGCAGAAATAAATGAATCATTAGTGGGGGAGTGAGCCTGGACATTTCAGTCTGTTTAAACTTCACTTTGAAGCAGAACCTCTTAGTTCAGAAGGGTGAAGTTTCCGTTTGTACTCATATCTGTGAACTGATTATAATAAATATTCTTTGTATTAACACCTTAATTAGTCTCTTTGTCTTTTGTTTAAAAAACTACAACATCGCATGAGATTTTGACGATTTATAGTGATTTTATTTCCGTTAGACCTTTGCCTACATGTGATGCTGGGCATTAAAGACGGCCCATAGACAGTATATAAGGGGGGGCCTCCCCCCCTAGCGCTCCAAGATGGCGGCTCTGCTGGACGCATTCGATCCATAACTGCCGTAGTCAAGGCGACATGTATACAACACCTCATCACTTCCGGTATGTGGTACATTCCCTTTCCGTGAAGAATCTGTCATTTGTAAATTTGTTTCAGGACTGGTAAAAGTGTTTTGCATCTTGTTAATTTGTTTTCTAAAATGTAAATTTGTTTTCCAAAATGTAAATTTGTTTTCTAAAATGTAAATTTGTTTTCCAAAATGTTAATTTGTTTTCTAAAATGTAAATTTGTTTTCCAAAATGTAAATTTGTTTTCCAAAATGTAAATTTGTTTTCTAAAATGTAAATTTGTTTTCTAAAATGTAAATTTGTTTTCCAAAATGTAAATTTGTTTTCTAAAATGTAAATTTGTTTTATAAAATGTAAATTTGTTTTCCAAAATGTTAATTTGTTTTCTAAAATGTAAATTTGTTTTCCAAAATGTAAATTTGTCTCAAGCTTTGTAAAAGTGTTTCATTCTTTGTAATGTTGCATTGCACTTCCCGGCCACTGTACATTTGACTAGTATGTACAGAAGTTTGTATACACACTTACATATGAATACACTTATACATATATGTACATATTATGTAAACAGAAAGCTCTGAGGATTATGAACAGTAAATCAATAGGGCAATGCGAAAATGCAAATGGTGCTGGAATGAATTAGCTATTATAAGTTGGTGATATGATAGTATATGCAGTGTATGTTTGACAGATATTTACATGTTTAAATGTGTTTAACGCTATAAAATACATAATTTACTGAAAGGTGAATGCTTGGTGTTACAGGGTTATTGCACAGGGATTGATCCTGACACTAAGGACTGGGGTTTAGTGTTCATCATAGTGACGGCCTGTGGGAAGAAACTGTTCTTGTGTCTGGTTGTTTGGGCGAATAGTGTTCTGTAGCGCCTACCAGAGGGCAGAAGCTGAAACAGGTTCTGCCAGGATGTGATGGGTCTGTAGTGATGCTTAAATGTGATGTTAAATGTATTGACATATTTAATAATTATTAGTGAGATAACTTTAGCATGCTTGCCAATGGCACTTTTCAGAGCTCCTGGCACTTGCAGTTGTCATGGCTTTTCTTAACTTTGATTGTAGTGCAACAAACCAAGAGGTTTATACCCAATGTGGCTCATCGATATTACACGGCAGGAAACTAAACCGTTAGATGGATGAAAAATGAAGAGGGAACATTTGCTTATTTTTTGAAAGGACAGTCCACAATTTTAGAAAAACTACTTATTTACTTTCTTGGTGAGACTTGAGCAGATTGATACCACTTTCATGTTTGTTCGGTAAATAGAAGTCTGTCCTCACCGATTTCCACCAGAATCACTCTTGGGTCGTTCTGGGTCAAAGCGTCGTAAAGGCCAACTTTCTGCTCATAGCACAGCTGGTTTTGGTTGGCACGCAAGGGCTCTTCATTGCTTTTGCAATCAGAGGAAGATTTGATCTCAGAAGACAGGATGATTATCAGTCTTCGGCATTGGCGCACTGTAACAGCGATGGCATCATGCACAGCTGGAAGAGATTAAGCACAGCATACAAAACAAGTCAAAATAGAAAATAACCTTTTTTATTTCTTTTTTTAGATAAAGGCCAGATATTTTTGACTTTATCCAATGACAACCTAATTACGTAAAATACAATCTATATTCAAAATACAGCTGGCCATTCTAAAGCAAATCATAAGCTCTTCATTAAAAAAAAACCCAGTACATTATATATATATATATATATATATACATATATATATATACATATATATATATATATATACATATATATATATATATATATATATTCAGCAGTATAAGAAATTCTTGGATGCAAGAATGTCCTTAAAAGCATTACTAAAGAACTGAACAATTGAAGAAACGCATGACAAAATAAAACAGAAAAAAACAGAATTGGTTTACCTCTAGGCCTGCACGATAAATCGTTATAAAATTGCAATCTCGATTCACCCCTGTTCACAATTTAATTTTTAATTTCTTCGATTTTATAAAAAAAAATTCTCCAATGAATTTATTACATGCATTTGACATTGACATGTTTTAATTATGTAAAGACATGTTCAAGGAGTTCAGATAGAGCCTGTATCAGGGCCATATTTAGTTCAATGTGTTATGTGTCACTATTTTTGGTAGCCTACTGGACTTAAATGGCCAGTATGTACTTTATTTTCTTTATTCATTGAAGCCTCTATGTTTACAGGCTTGTGGTGATGTGCAATGTGCTATAGGTGCCAAAAAAAATCTGTTTGGTACTGCCATTTTGTTTTGTTTTGTCATGTGTGCAATAAACATTACACTTCATGAGAAAAAAAACAGAGAATCGTGACATCAATTCTAAGCTAAAAAAAAAGTCTTGATTCATATTTTTCCCAAAATCGTGCAGGCCTAATTACCTCATACCTCCAGAACAGCGGCGGCGCCAGGGAGGGGCTAGGGGGTGCTGTAGCTACCCCTAGGTTTGCCATAGCACCCCCTTAGCACCCCCAAGAAATTGCTGTGGTTGATTTATAAATAAATAAAAAATCGTTAATGTGTAAATAGTATAATTTGTATTTGAAAAATGAATAAACACATTAATAAAACAAACGATTATTTTTAGGCTAAAAAACACAGGTGATCGTATTCGGCCAAAGGGTGCAGCACACATTGAACTTTTATTTAGATATATTAAGTCACTACAGATATGACTGCATTATTTTGACCATATGTGCAAGTGTGAAAACTGTGTGAGAATACATGCGCGTGTGTTTTTATGTGTGTGCTTGGCTATGTGTGGTGTATTTGGCCTGCTGCATTACTCTTCTGAGCCAATGTATGAGAGCTGCAGTAATGATTGTTTGAACCCGGCTTGTTGGCTGGTATTTGAAATACGTTTGGTGGGCTAATCAGAGTTCTATGCTGCTGTTGTATCGGCAACTTTAAATCAATCTCTCTCGTTTGCTCGTTTACCGCGGCGGAGGTGGGTGGGCATCTGCGCGAGTGTGTGTAGCCTATTTGTGCCAAGGGAAACTCAAAATTTCAGAACACCCTCACTGAAACGTCCAGCAACCCCAAAGCACCAGCAAAAGAACATCTCTGGCGCCGCCACTGCTCCATTTTGAAATCTCTGCAATGTGATGCACATGGTGTTTAGTGAGAAATACTACATGTAAACAAAACTATGTTTGCTTCCAGGGAAACTCATTACATCTTTAAATGTGAACCAGATGAGTGTCTGTTCCTGACCTTCTCCAGGGCAGTCGTCCCGTCCTCTGATGTACAGGGAGTAGCCATGTTGTTTCTCCAGCACCTCAGGAAGGACCTGCAGGGCTAAGCTCGCCGTTTCAGATGAACACCAGTTGTCGGAACGGAGGTAGCTCACATAGGCGTCGTAGAGCTTCCCATCTGGAGCTGTAGAGAAGACAGCATTGTCTCTGTAAAGCTTCTGACGAACTGAGGATTACCATCATTGTAGTCTCGCTTTGCCAGACCTTCCTCCACAGCGCTGCGGAGGAGGGTCTGGCTAGTCCACAAAGCATTCTGGGATGGGAGAAAAATGTGCTCTGGTTTATCAGCATTTCTTTAAACCAATCACAATAGTCATGGGCGGCGCTAAGCACTGGACAGAGCCATGGTTCTGCTGCAACATAGCTTCTGGTAGAACTTATTTAGGTGGAACACGAGTAAGTTCAAAAGTTGTTTAAGTCGTGCAACAGAAAACTCAGATTGGACAGATAGTCTAGCTAGCTGTCTGGATTTACCGCGCAGAGATCTGAGGAGCAGTTAACCATAGTCCTCAGAAATCCACCGGAGTTTAAAATACCAACACAAAGAAAGCGGAAGGTAACGGACATCCGGCTGAAAAAGAGTGACATCTGGCGGAATTTCAGACAGCAACGGAGCAATCCCGGAAGTGGAACGTCGTCGTGGATATAGACTACCATCATTGCATCTTTCAACTCTTAAAGATTGACATCAAATCTTTTAATTTGTCTTTAATTGCATTCTATTCCTGTTGGTTTTATCTGCTATGGAATGTGCTCTGAACTTAAGGTCCAGATGAGGTTTTTTGTTTAATTGTTGCACAATGAGGCAAACGAGAGAGTTCCCAGCAGTATCCAGTCAGAAAAGTCCACAGAAAAGCAACGCCTTCTACAAATAAAACACTCACCTTGTTGTTTGGAAAAATGTCTCAACAGTTTCCTGTAAGCCAACACCAAATCGACTTTAAAGAAGAGGAAGGCAGCAGCCAGGGCCAGAACAGCCAGGGAGGCCGCGAGGCACAGAGCCACGCTGGTGTAGAGGGCACTGTGGTCGGCTGGAGAGAAGAGGAGGCAGGCAGATTTCAACGTTTGGTTTGAGAGCACATATAAACAAAACGAAAAAAGAATAGAATAGAATAAACCAGGGCACTGGGAAGACTTTCAGGATTGTTCCATCCTGTGGAAACCTTTCTAGGAGACTAGCTGTTTATTTGTATATATCACATTTCAAACAGAAAGGCAATTGTATTATTCATTTATTTGCTATATTATTTATGTGTAACTAAATCTGTGTTACAAAAGTGTTGGCTCTCTAAAGACCTGAGGTACTGTATGTAGGAATAGGAGAGGGGGGGTGGGGAGATAAAACAATGTACATAAAAAAATAGTATAATGCATCTATTAGACAAACAATAATAATGGTTACAGAGCAGTTTTAGTGCTTTTATGGTGAAGTCCTAATACACTGTATGTCCAAAGGTATGACACCCGAACAAAAACGTGTAAACACCCAACATCACATAACATAACCTAAGATAACATTCATTAATCAGCTGCAGTGGTGAAATGTAACTAAGTACACTTACTCAAGTACCGTACTTAAGTACAAATTGCAGGTACTTGTACTTTACTTGAGTCTTTTCTTTTCCTGCCACTTTCTACTTCTACTCCACTACATTTCAGAGAGAAATATTGTACTTTTTACTCCACTGTATTCATCTGACAGCTTCAGTTACTAGTTACTTTACAAATTAAAATATTTGCACATAAAACACATGCAGTTTCTAAAATACGTTCTTATTGTAAATGAAACTGCCCAACAATATGTAGGCCTACGAGTCCAGCTGAAACTATTAGCCGATTAAACCCTTAGTTGATTGACAGAACCGTTTCCAGTTTCTAAAATGTGAGGATTTTTACTTTTTCATTTTAATCCATTTTCCTGATGATACTTACATACTTTTACTTAAGTAGCATTTTTACAGTGTGGTATTAGTACTTTTACTTAGGTAAAGGATCTGAATACTTCTTCCACCACTGATCAGCTGCTTTATCAGCATCCACTCTTCTGGTTTCAGTCCCTCCACCAGATTTTGAAACCTGGCTGCAGGGATTTGCTCTCATTCAGCCACAAGAGCATGACTGAGGTCCTGAACACTGATGTGGCTGGTAAGGTCTAAGGGTCACCAATCTTTTTGAAACTGAAAGTTACTCCATGGGTACTGAGTAATACAAATGGCTACCAGTTTGATACATTCTTCTGAAATAACAAATTTGCTCAGTTTGCCTTTTAGTTACATATGATTATTAATGATTAATGATACTCATCTATGTGAAGACACTGATAATATTAATGATTTCTCACAATAATTATCAACAATGACTTAACAAGGTGGGAAACAGATAATATCAATATTCAATTTTCATTTTTAGAACAGGCCTGAGGGCTACTCATGTGGTCTTGGGGGCTACCTGGTGCCCGTGGGCACCGTGTTGGTGATCCTGTTAATACAAAGGTATTGGATGGTTTGTAGTCAGGGCCTAGGAAAACTATTTATTTATGGACCTGTGCAAAGGTGTAAATAAGAGACTGCCATTCCAAAACTGTTGCCACCAAGGCTGTATATAGCTTTAAGATTTGTCCTCATTTGGAACTGCTTGGCCTAGCCCAAACCATGGAAAACAGACCCAGACTCAAAAGGACACAAAGATATTTCAATATATGTGGCCGGGTTGGATCAGTGGTAGAGCAGGCGCACATATACTGAGAGGTTTATGCCTTGACGCAGAGGTCCAGGGTTCAAATCGGACCTGTGACAATTTCCTACATGTCTTCCCCCTCTCTCTCCCCTTTCTCACCTAGCTGTCCTGTCAAAAATTAAAGGCGGAAAAGCCCCAAAAAACTAGATATTTTAATATATTGGATATTTATGAGTTTCCACATACTTTGGACTGTATAGTGTACAGTAGCCAGGAGGACAGATATGTCACAGCAGAAACATTTTGTCCTTTGAATTTAGTGCTCATAGTGAAAAATCCTTACATACTGTTTGCAATGTGTATATGTGTGAAATGTTACAACCTGCATTGTTGGCTGAAATGAGAGCCAAAATGTCTTTATGGCATTAGTTCTAACGTTTTGACCATTTTTGTTCTCCTTTGGGTTGATATTGTCTTTGATATTTCCTGCACAACACTGTCATGTGTAGAGAATAAAAAGAAAAGAGAAGAAAATACCTTCTTGGAGCCACACCACACCGTCTTTGCGTCCAACTGAGTTCAATACATTGCAAGAAATGGGGACATTCAGGAACTGACGAAGAACTTTAGAGATGGACAGAGTGGAATGCCCATACACCCTGCCTCGGTCGTGAATACTAAAGGGACAGGAGGATAGCATATCAATCAGTCAGTCAGTTAATAAATCAGGAAAACAAGCAAGAATTGAAATTCTGTCTTCATGCTTATCCTTTTTCATGCTTTGGCAATATTTAGCAACTAAGAGGCAAAAAGATAATTATTTACAGTTATTTAAATGATACTGCAATCTGTGCAAAAATGATATGGCCTCTTTGGAGTCCTGTTAATTCCCTCTTTTTACCCAAATATTACATTTTTTTACATTAGTTTTTCTCAATTGCTAAAACACTGCTCTCAAATCATAAACAAAGTGATCAAAATGATATGCACTATCAAGCAGTCAGTAAACAATACACCAAAAAATAGAAAACACATTGTTCAAAACATAGTTCTCAGGTAGAAGTCCATTTTTAATCTCAAAACAAATTTCATATTTTTCCGTCATTTTCTTTTGATGAACGAAAACACATTCTATCGTAGTAGTTTTTTCTTTTCTTTTTTAAGATAATTTTTTGGCCATTTTTAGGCCTTTATTGACAGGACAGTTGAAGAAATGAAAGGGGGGAGAGAGGGAGGAATGACATGCAGCAAAGGGCTGCAGGTCGGAGTTGAACCCGGGCCCGCTGCATCGAGGAGTAAACCTCTATATATATGGGCGCCCACTCCACCAACTGAACTATCCAGTCGCCCGTAGTAGCTCAAAATTGATCAGAAATTACTACTCTGCTTTGCTCTTTGCAATTGTTTTTGTTCTCCTTCTTGTACCCCTATTTTTTACAGTACTCTACCCTGCATCTCACAAACTCGTCCTTTGTCTCTGTGATACTGTAATTCCTGTTCTTTGTTAAAATGAACCTTCAACCAACCTGTTTGCTCTCTGAACTGGCTTATATTGGTTGTGTCACATTATTTGAAACCGGTGAAATCAATTTTGAGTGGTTGTGTTCAATCAATGACATGTGTTCTCTATTTGTATTTGATTGTTGCCACTTGTGTTTATCAGTTTGGATGACGTGTGCATTAGAGTGTGGAATGTGTTTTGAGAATGAGAATGTGTTTAGAGTTTGGCTGAAATGTGAGCTCTGCAAATTGTGTTTTACCATGTGAAATGGTTTAAGGTGTTGACAACAGACTGCACATTAGCTAAATGACTTCAGGCAACTCAAACAACATGCCCGGAAGCAGAAACTCACTATTTCCAGGACGCTGTGAGTCCCTCGTAGTCGTCAGAGTAATTATTGCCAACAGTCCAATACATTTCAGTCTCCTCATTCTCACTGACGCCTATGTAGGCTAAACACTGCAGCTCCACTCTCGTACCTGATCATCAGTGAAAGAACAAAGAACATGTCACTCTACACATTCTGATGTTTTGATCACTGGGAGGTGAAAACTCTTTTAAAAAAACCAACTAAATATTTCTGAAAACAAATTTGGAAAATGTCTAGAGCTTTCATATCTCCTGAAAGGTTGACTTCTGACTACATCAAGCCCAATCAATAGATGGCAAACTCCCATTTCAAAGGTTTTTTTTATGATCAGACATGATTTTATGCAAAACTGGACACGTTATGTCAAATTTATTGTCAATTTGCCAACTTCAAATAGGCAACATTTACAATGCCCAGGGGCCTGTTTCACAAAAGCAGAATATATAAATCCAGGATAACTGATAAAGCGAGGCTTGACCTAGTCTAATCTGTGCATCCTGGCTTGGTGCGTTTCACAAAGGCCGAGCCAGGCTGAGGAGGAGCGACTAGGTTGAGCCAGGCTGAAGTAATTCAGATAGATGCGCGTCCACGGCTTTCCTCAAAAGACTGCAAGGTCGATCACAGATTTACTGATGCCAACATGGAGACTACGCATTGTACATACTTTATACAGAGTGAGCAGCAGCTTCTTATGGAAGTATGATATCATGAAATACATTTGTATAAAAAGAAAAGAAACACGGCCGCTGTAATGAAACATTGAGAAAGCGTGGCAGACGATTGCGGACCGACTGAATGCGTAACTGTAGCCTAAATATATACATTAACTGACAACTGCTCTGAATTGAAACCGTCATAATTATACCATTCAAGGATTAGGCTACTAATCATTTGCGCAAATTAACAGTTGTACTCTTTGCCTTAAAAGTAAGCAGAAGATAATGTTACTCAGGAAATTTACCATAAAGATCAATTTTCTACAACGCTAGAATATGATGCGTAAATATCTCTTTCACTCGGTTTCTCCCTCTCTCTCTCATGGGCTAAAATATAAATGTCCTAAGTCATATTAACTTCCACTGCTCGCGTTTAATGCAAAGTGTACAACTGTTCGTTTTTGCCAATGACAGTGACTTATTGAATGGTTTCAGTTAAGAGCAGTAGTTCATAAATGTATATTTTTATATTATCATTCAGTCTGTCCGCTATTGTCTGGCACGCTTTTTTCGCGTTTTTTTTTTTATTTGATAGAGGACGAGTTTCCTTCTCTACATATTATATGCCTTGCTCCCTGTATATATGGACATAGAAAATAAAGACACTAAAGAAATTGGACTCTAAAATCTAGAAACTATGAAGATAATTAAGTGATAAATTCGATGCACACTGTAAACATGAATGGAACAGAGTGATATTCATCAGTTATTTCCCCCCAAATATAAGGTCAAAAACCATTGAGGTGTCCTCTCCCTGTTGTCATGAATGCACAGTAGCCTACATCACTAGATAGTTACTGGTCCAGTGAACTAAGACTATAATTTGGGAGGACTGTACAATTAGGATATGTTCTTAAAATTGTACAATCCTCCCAAATTATAGTTGCAGTTTACTGGACAACACAAATTGTGTGCTAAGAATGCCAAATACAATGTACATGGAAGTGGAACAAACATGATACTTATTGTTAAAGAATAAAAAAAAAAATGAATCAACCAAAATAATTCAAGGTGCATTGGTCAACTATAGAAATGTACAGCATTGTATGTATTGCCCTTAGTAACAGACTTCATTTAAAACACATTTGAAATTGTATCAGCCTTTTCTAATTATCTCAACAACTGCCATAATATATTAATTAAACTTCTAACAACAATATGAACATCAGTCTTCATACAGCAATATAACAGTAATAATGTCACATGAATAATTATAAAAATAATGGTCACAACTTTAAATAATAACAGTACTTAAATGAACAGCAATATGCACCTGTTGTATTTTAATCCAGGCTGATAACAATAGGGTAAAACCAGTGCTGGGTGATCAGAAAAGGCTCCAGGATTAAATAAATCCTGGCTGTTAGCCTGGTCAGGAGCAGGCTAGCTGCACAGAATAAATCTCCATGGTGATTTATGTGCCTCCGCTTTCGTGAAACCGAGTCAAGGCTTAATTCATCCAGGATAACTGGGAAATCCCGGCTTAATCCCTTATCTTGGTTTTGTGAAACAGGCCCCTGAATTCCCTATACTATGTTCCTGCAATAGAGGAAGCTGCAGTTTCAGGACCACAGTCCTAGGGCGGCATTTCTACAACCGCATTTCTACGACCCTAGTTACCGAACCAAACCTGCCTACTGCACAAGCGTCAACTCTTAAGTTAGCAGCTAGCTAGCTATAAAAAGCTAAGGTTCAAGTTAGGTTAAAAGACAGGTTGGATTAGTGTTATGGTAACTGTATTTCAGCATCTTCCTGAAGAACGTGGGTCCTTGATATGCAGTCCTATAAACTGCAGCTTCCTCTACAACTCCTGCATATTGGTATCGAAATATACAGTATTTTTGCACTATTATCAAGCAATGCAACCAAAGTTTGTGGGAGATGTAGGTGTTTAGTAAGGAAATTGAATATGTGAGGAAAAGGACTGCAGAACTGTATATAAGCACAAAGCACACTCTGCACTTCAGACCACACAACCTAAGAGATTTGTTGTCAGATTGATTTTTTATTATTAGGAATTAAGGAGGCCTGAAGAGGTGAAAGCAATGCAGTATTTCATTTATCACTTGATTTTCCTGGGCCACACGCTTTTCTGTTTGAACCCTGCTAAAAAACATTAGTTAGAAGCAGCACTGGGGAGATTACTGTTTATCAGTTGGTTTTACAAATCTCCTTAGATTAAAAACAAATAGTCCCATGGCTCTTTTCAAGCATAGAGTTCTAGTATGTCAGTGAGGAACTTTCTCTTGATGTTGGAAAATATTGTAGCATGTCCCGTATACTTTTCATATACGGTCAAACAAAAGTACCAGCCAGTTCATTTTACTTTCTAAATGCCTACTAGAGAACATGAGTAAACCTGCAGTAAGAAGTGAGAGTGAGATTTGCAGTAAGTGACACAACTCAAACCTGATTGAAATACAGTATGTGCGTGTTACTATGACAGTGGTTATTATTTGTGAGAGTGCTACTTACCCTCTTCCACCACAACCACTTCCTGTTGAGGGAACACAACCTCGGGCTCTACAAAAACTGTATCTGCAAGCACAATCATAATCAGTGTAACAGAAAACAATACCATTTATTTATTTATTTTCCCATTAGCTTGGTTGCAATAGATGTATCATGTTGTAATCTATTGCAACCGAGCTAATGGGAAAAACAACAAATAAGATGATCTCTTTGGGGACTTTACTGTAGCTATGGGAATGTCCCACAGGTAAATCAGAGAAAACAAAGTGGGAGTGAGTGTTACTAATTCACTTTCACAACCCACAACTTCCTGCTGCTCTGGCCTCCTTGCAACGTCTTGAAGATAATCCTAAAGTAACTTTTACAAGCCTGTGCATGTCTTTCAGATAAATGGCATTACAGATAATATAAACAATTTCCATAATAACTAAAGAGGTCTCTTGACCTAAAAAGCATAATGATGTCAAATCAGGAGAATATAAAATAAATAATTCTCCATCAGAGATTCAATCTGATGACACTTCAGGCTCAAGTGACCTACAGTACATACCATTGTTAATAGTCAGCTGGATGCTGCGTGCAGCGGTGTAATTCCTGCCATTCAATCTAATGTCTACAAAGCAGGTGTATTTCCCAGCATCCCTCTCTGAGGCTGCAGGCAGTCTCATTTGGCCGCTCTCATCCACAGAGATGGGCTTCCCTGGCCGCTCCACTGGGTGGCAGTCCTACACACACAAACACATGCTGGAATTATTTTTTACAGTGTGATGATAGGGACAATTTTTTTTTGTAGAGTAGGCCTACTAATAACCAAGTTACAAGTTTAGCGCTTTACACAAGGTAACTAATTAAAAGCCAAAAAAGTTAAATTAAATGAAAACATTGACTTGAAATTAAGTGTTGCATTTATCAAGCCAGAAAGTACAGGAAGTGATGCAGGAATCCAAAAACTAAAATCTATTTTCCAACCAGAAATAAGGATTACATGTTGACCCCTCAAAATGAATGATAGGAATTGGCTTATGTGATTTTGGCTCTTTCCATTCCTATGCTTTCACGGATTGTTCCTTTGTAGCCTACTGAACTGGGAGCTAAATAAAGCAAGAAGAAATAGAGTAGGGCACATACATTACATACAACAGTACATGGATATGACGGAGCTGTGCTCACCTTCATCCATCGTATCTTCCCTGTTTTTTTCAGTGTGAAAATCTCTGCCTGTTTGCAAGGAAGACTTCCACTGACTTCCCGGGTGAGGAATGTGGTTTCAGATGGGTCGGGACACTCTTCACTCGACACTGACACCTCAAACGTCACCCTTGATAATCCAGTCTTGCCCCTAAAGAGGAGACGAACTGTGAGACAGTTGCAAGACAGGCCAACCTGAGCTCCAGCAATATATGACCTTAGGTCTGATTTACGAAATGTAGATTGTTGTAGATTGATTTTCCATTATATCGTTATTCTTTCAATCCTATTTATTCACGTAAATGAAGTGGACAAAATATTAGAAACACTCATGTGTACTTCAGTACTGCCACAAAGCAGCATTGAGCTCTCTATGTAGTCAGGATCAGATGCAGTCAAACCTTCTAAGTCACACAGGAGTTTCTATACCTTTTCTCACAGGTGTAGGATCCACTATGAGACATCTGCACAGGTAGAAACCACAGTAAGCCATCCCTGACTTCCACTCCGGTGGGCAGGCTCAGATTGCGGCTCCCCTCTCTGCTCCAGGTCACATTGGTGTGGACGTCAACAAAGAGGCACTTTAGCAGAAAGAGGTGGCCAACACTCACATGGTATGTGTCTGCCGCCCCACTGTGGTCTGGATGTGACAGTACAAAAGAAGACCAGTCAATTGTCTTTTTAATGCCAGGGGTAAACACTTTAGCATTAAAACACCAGTATACATGGAGGACATAGGATTGACTTAGAATTTCTGGACTAAATAGGTAAGAGCGTGGAAGTAAATTGTGTTCTCTGGCTGAAACGAGCAATTTGCATGCATAAAAAGGGTAAAACAACCTTTAATGTGATTTTAATCCAATTTATTCATTCATTATCTATGCCATGGAGGGTTTTGGACAATGTGGCCAATTATAAAGAGAGATCCTAATGTTTTGACTCACTACTTTTAAACTTGAACATTTCCTAACATTTACTTACTGTATAGTGTATTAGATGATATTAGAGGATTATGCAGCATTGGTGGATGTACAGTATGCTCTCTGACTGCTTTCATATACTGTGATGCACAAGCTGCTTCAATATTTCCATGTTTGTGTACTTTCTAAAAAAGTTGAAAAGAATTTGAGTATGAAAGAATTTTGCTTACTAATTCATGCAACGTAGGAAAGTTTTTTTGCACACCTCTTTTATTGGGCAGGTGCGTAGGATATGATCAAAAGCAGCAGATCAAAAATTTTAGAGAAAATCCCGCACACTGACCATTACGCAAGCAATAATTTATTAACGTTTATAACGTTTCGGTCTCAGACCTTCATCAGGTAAATACTTACTAATTCATGGCATACAAATACATGTGTATCTATTTTTACAGTAATAATCAGCTGCATTGAATAAAAAAATATTTCTCTGCTGACAACTGAGTTTCACTTCTGCACACAAGCATGCAAGCATTGATGACAAGAGAAAGAAGATAATGCTCATTCAAATTTTTTTAACCAAAAAAACAGTTTAAGTCAAAGACTACAGTTACTGGAAACAGCAACACAGTTAATATATTTCTTTTTAAACAGTCTGAAAATGAATCATTATTGTGTGAGGATATTCATAATGTCAAAAAACTAAAACTTGAGGCAATACAGCCGAGGCAGGAAATGAAGGCTCCAGCAGCAAAAAAACATCAAAACGACGGTTTACAGTGATGCCAACATTCACAACCCACACCAACGACAGTTGTTAGGAGTGGAATGCCTTATTTTCTTCAGAGATACTGTACTGTAGCCCTTTAAATTATGTATATAAAGCGCCACCTCCTCATGCTTTTACTCTCACTGCCACACAGTGGCACTGCTGCACACACATTAATGCTGCATTCAGGTAAAGTCGGCATTATGGGAAGACCGATCGGCTGTTGTTACAACTTTAAAGGTGCTGTAGGTAGGATTGCGAAGATCCAGAACTTAGCCAAAAAATGTCAACATCAATAACTTCTCAGTCCCTCCCCACTTTCTGCTAACGCCCAAAACAGTCTCCTAGGCCCCTCCCCCTCCACAAGGGAGAATGAATGGTGTGCATGAGCAGTGATTGACACGCAGTTAGACCCCCATCTATGGATTTTGCTAATCGTGCTAGTAAGTGGTGCCAGAGGAGCCAGATTTTTTTTTTTTTTTAATTACCTAATTCATGTAGTATTACTCAAACATAGGGTCAGTTTCGGCAAATATGACAGAAAGTTAGTTTTATAAGTCTTACCTACTGCACCTTTAACTTGAATAAACCAAAAGATTAAAAGCAAATAAGCAAATAAAAAAGACTGGTGTGAGATAGTTATCTAGCTGCATCGGTTCTATCAGTGTTAATACTGGATTTTGTTGCCCATTTTACAGAGAGACTAGAGTTAACGTTACATATTATATCTATCATAAATTTCGCTTATCTCTTGTTTGTATTATTTCAACTAGCTAGGCTTAACCATAGACAGTATATAAGGGCTTTTCAACTCCATATTCCTATTTATGGTCTCACATGAACGCAGCATGACACAGACTTCAGATGGCGGGCTAACCGTAACTATTGCGGGCCAAACCGTTCTCTTAATACATCCAGGGGCCAAACCGAATTTGATCGGTTGTCAAAAGAATAACGTTACGAAGAGGTGCCCTGGGATTAATGGCTGTGGATAACTGCACAAAGGAAGGCATAGAAAAAAACAAGGTATGACAGCTAACTGACTTTATTGACAATTTATTTTTTATTGTTAATAGGTGATCGTTAAGAATGGTTTATCCGTTTCATCAAATAATCCGTAAACCATTAAAATGGTTTATGAGACCCGTTAACTTGGCATTAAATCGTGAAATAACAGTTAAACTGCTTAGTTGGCTCAGTGTTATTAGGTATCATGTTTCTCTGCCATCCACTGACATTTTTTTTTTCAATAGCTATTGTTGTAATGCTTAGTTTGTGTCACTACATGCCACTACATGTTGTTTTTTTTAGTCATGGCATCAACAGATGTACTGATTGCATTTACTGAGTAAATCCTGTATTGACACATACAGGTGCTTATGAATCAAGCTGTGCCTATGTGCAATGCAATGCTGTCATCTAATGTGTTTTGTTTGCACTGGATATCTTTATGTTTGTTGTTAGCAAACAAAGCACTTTTTTTATATAGATTACCTGTTTAAAGGACTACAGACCACAATCTATAGTTGATGGCAATCTTGCCATATGTTACAGTTCATCCAGCTCTGGATGTTAGGCAAGCTGGAGTTTGTGTGTTTCTCTGCATGCTTGTTCTTCAGTGACCTATGGACTGTTCACAAATTAACAGTGTTGCAAAATGGTATGACTCCTATTTCTTGCAGTAAAATGTTTTTGCTGCTAAAGTTGTTTTTTAAAAGGAAAACATCCTCTTTTACGGATTTTTATAACCGCAGTCTCCTATGTAAATGCTTGCCTTTTGTTGTAACTTCCTTTGTAATGCAATGCTGAGATCTGATGTATGGGACTTCCTGGAGACTTGACCATAAACGTATGATCTTACAGCCGTTGACCTATTTAATTAATAGAGGAGGCAAATATAAAGAACCTACTGACCTGACAAACGTTTGCACCCTAAAGTCTGTTTAAAGTCATTTTATGTCAAGAGATGAATGTAGTGCATGAGGCCTGCTTTTAGCTGCTCACCAAGCCATGTGTCTAACCTTTACACCATGGTCGGGCCGCTGTCTATATTTTCACACTGTCCTATTGATAGCCGATATGAGCAGGGGATGGACCCACTGGTTGTCTCAGCACGCTACCTTATCAGTTGAGCTGTCACTTGTCAGAGACATGTAGTTGTGCTACATTTTCCACATGTAGCCTATGTGAATAGACAAGACTTAGTAGGAGACAATGCAGGCTGCAGATGAGTGAGAAACGTATGTGTATTAGAATTTGAGCACACCCATAACCATAGCTTCCCTCAGACCACAAACCAAAGCTTTTGTCATTAGGAAAAGTGTTTGTATCAAATTGCAGCCTACCTGTAGTTTAGTTGTCTAATCCCCAAATTAACAGCACTATATAAGAGTATTGAGCAGGCAGAGTCTAGTGCTGGAGCAATACTTTGTCAGATTTTTGGAATTACTGAAGCACTCTCAACACAGTTTGGTTTACCCTATACCGGCATTAAAAGCCCCATCAACCATCAATTTGTTTGACTAAAGACCTTTGCTAAGGGAGCTGTTAGCCTGAAAAGCTACTAAACCTGGGGCTAAAAGTTGCCAGTGTTAAATGGGACTAATGGAATGTGCTGCTGTTAATGTTAATGTTAACATTAGTTAAATGTTCCTACTGTATGCTACACTTAACCCAGGGCTGGTAGACGTGCGGTGTGAATCGTATAGTCCTGGGCTCAGGCTTAGGTACCCTGGGCTGAGAGTTTGGGTGCATGAAATGTCTCGCCATGAAAAAGGAGAATTCAACTTGGTTAAAGAGCTAAGGTGCCAGGACGAGAGGTTCCAATCATATTTTAGGTTGGACAAGAATCTGTTTGATGTCCTCCTGTTATCTCATTGGTTATACTTTGAAAGGTCAGCGGCATTTGAGGTCAAGTTGAAATAATTTGAACTTTGAGTGCAGCACTCAGAGGCAATTTCGAGTGGTGTGCCACGCCAAGGGCACCGCTCTCCCCGTAGGAAAATAATGGCACAGCCAGCGCAGAGTGGTTTTACCGCAGATCATGTGTAGGCACCTTAAGGCATCGTATTGTGCTAATAGTGCATTCCACGGTCGTCTTGTCAGAAATAAAACATTTTCACCTTCAAATAAAGGATCCTTGTAGTTTTAAGTTGTAATATTGTGAGAGAGTTTTTCTATATGAATGTATTTTCTCCTCTTAGTTGTTGGTTTAGTCACTGATCACTCGGTTGCATTCTCACCAGGTAATGTTTATCATCAGTCTTTGCGACTTGACTCATTAAACTAACACAAGTGATGATTGTAATCTCCGCATCACATTTCCACATCTCTACATGTATACCGTTTCAAATGTACATATTGTAAATAAACTTTGATTTAGGTGTTCTAATGTGTTGTGTGGACAGGGACCATTTGTTTTTCTTTCAATCAAAATTTACTTATGCACACATTCGTGTAGTTCATGGGTTACTTTCTGGTGTTATTTTTTATTTCATGATATATTTTTTCATATTATTTGTGGATAATGCTGTTCTTATTATGAAAAATGTATGCTAAAAGGACAGCCAATCTTTTCTAGGGCTGGGTACTGAATTCGATACTTTTTAGGCACCTTATTATCGAGTATTGGGGGGGGAATAAAAGCCTTGTATTTCAATACCCAATGTCATTACCTGAGGAGTAAATCTCATCAGTGTCAGTGAGTTTTCACGTCCTAGAGACATGCAGGAAAACCACTGTTACGCACAAATTAGCACAAACTTAGTAGGAGCTGTAAAATAAATAAAAACATTTGTGCTGTAATGTTATTTCTTTTTGTTAAAATGGATTTTATAAAACTTGATATCGAAAAAAGTTTCGTTCAGGAACCGGTATCAAAGTCACGGTATCAATATCCAACATTTTTGAACGATACCCAGCCCTAATCTTTTCTGGATATCTCACTTGAAGGGTAACTCCTAACAATTAATGCTCAAGCATGTTGCTCAAGGGCCTGTTTAACAGGTTCTAAAGAGGAAAAGCAGCAACACAATCCCTGCGCTCTTTCAGTTTATTTAACAGCTGTGGCATATGTTCCTCTCCTATGAACTTTATATATCTTTCTACTTATTGGGTTAATGGTTTTCAGCTGTCAAACTTACCTAATTATTTGTCTTTACCTAACAAGTTCAAAAGTTTAGTCCCCCCTATCCATATAAACCATGTTAATTATTTGACTGGAAAAATATTGAAACTGAAAATGCTAAAACCTTAGAGTCAGCAAATATTTCAAATCAACAATCGCTCAACAGATTTATGTTACAGTATACATTTCCTGTGAAGCAAACTCTTTAGAAAGCATTTCTAACAGCAGAAACTTTTTCAGTCTGTAAAGAATAGAAGAATAAAAAAAAATACAAACAAATACTCACTGTGTGCCACAGTGAATGCCAGAGACAGCAGTGTAGCCAGCAAAAAGACCGAGCCTGCTGCTGTCATTGTCCTTGTTTGTGGGAAAAGACAGATTACATTTCGTTAAAGTCCTCTGTGAGTTCTCAGACATGGCTCGTGTTCTTAGCCGCACTGACTTTCTGCAAATTCTTGACACATTTCCTGACAAGTCTCTTGACTTGAAAAACTTTCAATATAGGGAAGTGAGAGAGGTGCAGCTACAAAGCTGACACAAGGAAGGCAGGGCCAAAGGCCAAGGCACTCCCAGTAAAGTCCCAGGGAGTTCCACTATTTGTGGTGGAAAAGGTAAACATTTTTAAAGGATATGTCTGTCTGTCATCTCGATCTATCTATCTATTTATCTATCTATCTATCAATCTATCACAACAACAATAAACTTATTTATAGTACTTTCTTCTAAATTGAGTTATTGTAGTAACTCATCTGTAATTTGCACTGTAGTCTACTTAAAAAAAAAATCCGCTTGATGTAAGAACTGGATTGGATTGGCACAAATATCCTATTAGGACACTAGAAAGGTAATGGGTTTTAAGGTATTCTTTTGATTTTTAATAATGATAGCTTAGGGAGGGGGGGGACAGCAGCACCATACATAGTAAACATGCTCTACCAGGTGAGCTACCAGGGTACCCCCCTTATTCCTTCTTTATAAAAAATGTCCAGTGCATTTTTATACATTTGCAAATATATAACACACACGCGCATAAATGGAAGGAAAACAGCGCTTTGTAACAAACTGAGCTAAAAAGCCTTGAAGTTAGAGCTGGGCAATATATCGATACACTAGGAGCAGAGTGGCCCCCAACTGAAAATTTTAGGGGCACAACCAGAAAATTTAGGGGCACACACCGTAAATCAACATGCCAAACCAAATATTCACATTTCTACTAATTTCCACTGTATTACTAATAAATACTTTGATAATAGATGCAGAAATTACAATATGCTGTTTCAAATTCAGTGTCACTTTTGAAGATGCAACATGGAAGGTAAACTGACGGCCCCATCGCTGTCATGACAGTAAAAAAAAGAAAATTATATATATATATATATATATATATATATATATATATATATATATATATATATAGCACTTTGAATTGCGTTGTTGCTGAAAGGTGCTGTAGAAATAAAGTTGCCTTGCCTTACAACCTCAGCCTGTCAGTCAGTCACCAGGGCATTGAAACCACTGTTGTGCCTGGCTGCTCGTCTCCGAGGAAGTGTAACGTCAACAGCACCGCGACCGCTTTCGGCTCGCCATTAATATCATAAACCGTGTTTCATAACTTCACCAAACGCTGTCTGCGTGAAGTTATGAAACACGGTAACCACACTTGAAACCACTTTATCGCCATTTCCATGACTCACTGTGACTTCAACAAAACTGCAGAGCCGACATAGTTTGCATCGTCTGCAGCTCTGCGTGTGTGTTTGTGTCAGAGCTCTGCTCTCTGTCAATTTTCAGAGAGGACAGATAAGCTTGCGCTTTCGCGCTCTCAGGTACCGAAATTTCGACGTTTAACATGTAAAAAAGGGGGGCAACTTCACTGGTCGCACATGTGTGACTGGATGTAAAATTCAGTTGCACATTCTCAAATTTTGGTCACAAATTGCGACCATTTGGTTACAGTCTAGAGCCCTGGATATTATATCGATATCGTGATATGAGACTAGATATCGTCTTAGATTTTGGATATTGTAATATGGCATAAGTGTTGTCTTTTCCTGGTTTTAAAGGCTGCATTACAGTGAAGTGATGTCATTTTCTGAATGTATCAGACTGTTCTAGCTTTTCTATTATTTGCCTTTACCCACTTAGTCATTATATCCACATTACTGATGATTTATTTATTAAAAATCTCATTGCGTAAATATTTTGTGAAAGCATGCATAGTCAACACTACAATATCGTTGCGGTATCGATATCGAGGTATTTGGTCAAAAATATCGTGATATTTGATTTTCTCCAGATCGCCCAGCCCTAGATGAAGTCCTTTTTATAAACAATTATAAGTATGTCATCACCTTAATTTAGATTCATCTAACATCACTCAGAAACTATTTTATACTGAACTAATTTTGGCCAAGATAATATTATATTTTTGCTCGCCTTCTGGTTTTTTTTTGTGCAAATGCCACAGATATCCCTTTTTAAGTAGGGCTCGACCGATAACACTTTGTTTGCAGGTGTTGCAGACTGCTTACAGAGCTGTAGCGGAGCCAAAGTAGCGCACTTTTTAATTAATTAACTTTATCGGTTATCTGTAAAATAAAACGGCCCGATAATCGGCCAGGCCGATAATTGGTCGATCCCTACTTTTAAGTATGCCTTACTTTGAAGTGGTACCTCACAAAGCGCTTTGTGAAGCCACTGATAATGTCTAGGCTATTCCTTATCACAGACAGTCTCATCAGTCCCTCCTATAATGAAACTGCTGAAAATAAAAAATAAACAATCTTAGGGCTTAATCAAATACATATTGAGACCTACAGACTGTGAGTATAGCAACAATATAATGATTCCAGTGGATTGAAAAACTGTAGGTTATACATTTAGTATTGAGTACCAAAAGTAACTAAGGGAATAACATCAACAGACTCAAAATGATACTCCTTAAAGGGCTACTCTAAGAAAGAACAAAAACATTTGATGGTAATTTGTCCTTACCAGGCTGAGTTTTGAGGCTTGAAGACAGCTGCTTGTTACCTGCCTTAACCTTCTGAAGAGCTGCTGGGTTTTCCGTCCTCTTGTCTTCACAGTATGTCAAACTGTTCCTCTAAACCCCTGCATGAAATTTCCACTCAACAGAAAAAAGTACGACTTGTTTTGCATTATAGGTGCACCGCAATTATTCATTCTCAGCTCAGTAGTACTTCAAATATAGGCCACTAGACCTCATTGGCTTAAGATATGAAAGTGACAGATGTACAGTATATTGCCCCAATGCAATAAAGACTTTTTATGTTATATATATATATATATATATATATACTGAATAACTAACTATTTAAGAAAAATAATCCTAAAATATCCCATTTATATTCTTGAACCTTCTTCTATAAGATGGAATTCTTCCTAAAAATAGAAAATCTTGATGGCCTCACACTGTGTGAATTGATAGCAATTAAACTTCTAAATAATAAAGCCATTGTGGATTTTTAACAGTCTCCCCATTTCTCTCCAAATCTAAAATTACATTTAACTTTTGTCCCGGAATGATTGTCACCAGGTAATAATAATCATTTAAGGTTAAACCATCATAAAAAATGAGATGCTGTTGTTTGCTTTGTGGGTTTGATTTCATAATATATTTTATGAAACCCTTTGAAGCAGCCAACCATAACACCTTGGATTAAATGTTGTATCTTTAAAGGCACCACCAATTACTGTTTCAGTAAAGTCCCTGTTTGCAACTATATTACTACATGGCGATTATGTTACTTGGACAAAAATATTACCAAAGTCAAGAAATTACTTTTCTTCTTTGTCAATTTCCATAGGATATTGAAATGAACTGGAACCAATTTTGGCCACATGTAAGGTAAAAATGAAAATCTGAAATTTGTAGGTTATGGGCTAAAACATGCAAAAAGACAAACAACTCAAAAATGGAAGAAGCCTTTCACATTTTCCTTTTGAAAATTTCATATTTATTGACAGAATATTCAAGCACAAATGGCAGTCCACAGTCAGTGCTAATTCGGAAGCTTTTGCATTCTGAGACATTTTTAACCTAGCACTTTTTGCATGAAATGTGCCTTTATAAATAACATTTATTAAAAATAAATACATTTTTAATAAATGTTTTCCTCCCTTAGCTTTTGCTCTTCACAGTTCCATTTACTTACATTTAATATACAGCTGTTTCCTGCCTGACCTCCTATAATACTGTAGAAAGGTATTTTTTGTTTGACATATTTACACTTTTCATCATACATATGTACATTTTACAGTTACACATGATCATTTAGGTTTCATCAGTCCTCCTTTGTCCACATTATTCTTCAGTTTCTACCTGCCAGGGAAAGTCAACAGTTCATATAGTGATGCAGGACAAACTCAGGATAGCCCAGACGCTGTGATGATCCGCACATTAGATGTGAGCTGCTTCCACCGTTTTTTTGGCTCCGTTACTCTGCCTTTAGCCTACATGTGTTGTACATGTTGCATTCATGGACCTGTTGCTATCAGAAATGTGCTAGCCTACTTGAAAAATTGAGGTGACATTTGCACCTGTGCTGTAACCTTGATTCAGAGCCAGGCCCGGAATGGAGCACTGGGGGAATTCACAGTGGCCTAGCTAGCTGATGGGCCTGGAGTGTGAGACCGGTGTTACTGTAACCCTTAGAGACCCGCTGGAGCGTGGGTGATTTCGGCCGACATTGTCTTTATGAAGCTGTAGCGGCGCTAATGAAATATTGCTATCAAATGAAACTAGACAATCTGGGGAATTCATGGATACCAACAATGTCATGCTAGCTTCCCCTGGGGTCACCTCCAAATATCTGGATAAGATATGGGAGGATGAGGATGTATGGCTTTCGGAGGTATATTGAGGGGGGTTTCTGAGCGGTTTCCAGAACAGAAGTGTTTGCCATCTAATCGCTGAAAAAATGCAATTCTTGCAGAAGTCTCAGAATGTCGTAAGTTTTTGATTCCAAATAACAGCATGGATTTTTCATGTGGTTTTCCTCAAGGTCTTGGTGTCTTAATGTGGTCTTTTGGAGGTGTGTGTGTGTGTGTGTGTGTGTGTGTGTGTGTGTGTGTGTGTGTGTGTGTGTGTGTGTGTGTGTGTGTGTGTGTGTGTGTGTGTGTGTGTGTGTGTGTGTGTGTGTGTGTGTGTGTGTGCGTGTGTGTGTGTGTGTGCCGTTTATCCAATGTACTTAATACTTGGTTTCCTGGGTACTCAATGAACTTGGGGTTTGGATTTTGGAGCAATTTGGACAGCATTGGATATTAAAAACTGAATAAAAGTAAATGGCAGAACAATAAAGGTTTAGGAAAAACTTTACGTAAAAAAACGCCAAAAGCCTGCTGACACAGCAGGCTGTGGGGGTGGGGGAGGTTTACCAGCTTTGACTGCGGTTCACTTTTTGTTGCTTCCAACGTTACAGATTGGTGGATATACCAAGCAAACTTTTCTTCACCTTCCTGGGGCACAAGCAGATAGCTGACAGGACTGTTGTGGTGAAAAAGGTTGGGGGGGGGGCGTTTTCAGTGTCTAACCGGCTTTTGGCTTTTCATTGTCTAACCCTTCACAGTAAAAGCCCAGCTTGAATTCACTCAGAGAAAAAGCCATTTCCCAACACTAAATATCAAACAAGCCTGACACTATATCCTATTAAGTTGCTGTGAGCTGTAAATTCACAACAACAACAACAACAATGCTGTACAATGCGAAACTAGCTCGGAGCTGACCGGGCAAAGACAGCAGTTTTCATCAAACTCACCCTGGGTCTGGTTGTTTTAAGTGTACTGCTAACTTTTAACACTAATAACATTAACTTCGGCAAAATACCCCGCAAATCAAATCCATAATATAACTTTAACCTTCACACCACTAAGCCTGTTTGGAAATGAACACCTCTGCTGAAGTGTTAAATTCGTTAGCGATAACAATGACGAGACAGGACCGCAGTAATCAAACGCTGACTGTGGCGATATCAACATACAATATTGTTGACGAATAAGACAATACTAAAAAGTCGTTATTTACGTTTTTTTTTTTTTTTTTTTTTTTTTTTTTTTTTTCTCTCTCTCTCTTTGTTTTTTTTTTTTTTTTTTTTTTTTTTTTTTTTTTTTTTTTTTTTTTTTTTTTTTTTTTTTTTTTTTTTTTTTTTTTTTTTTTTTTTTTTTTTTTTTTTTTTCTCTCTCTCTCTCTCCACACTCACAGTCCGGCTTAATGTGACATGTCTCTGTAGGCTACTCGTTCAGTTTCTGGTGGTTGATTAACGCAGAAATGTGCTGATTAGCTCTCATAATGGGCCTGGTGGGTACCACACTGCCATGAGTCCACGTGGCAAATGTCTGAATACTCCACATTTTCATTGTGATATTTTGTGATTAAATTCTGAATCTGCAACGTTCTCTGTCAGGTAAATATAGTAATACAATGTCTTTCTCTGATGTAGAAGTACACTGTAAGTCAGTAGTAGGCTATACAGTGGAGTTGCATATTAAGTGTTTTGGGGTCCTCCTTTAAGTCATTTTGGGGTACAATTTGGTTCTGGAGAGTTCTACAGGCCAAGCAAATCGCCCGTTCCAACGGGCACTGTACTAGATTTAGTTAATTCTCAAGTGGTCAAAAAGTAAAAGTTAAACCTGTTATATTTTGACCAAAACATTGCTTCAACAACTTAATGGACATAATTGAGCATGATAATGTCCAATATAAGAGTACACAGGAAACAAGTTGCAGTTTACTTGGGCTGTTGTGAATGTATTGGCCTGGACCGCTGTTAGATTCCCGGCCTGAATTATTATCCCAGTCGTGTATTATCGGAGCGTGTACTTCACAGCTGCTGGTCAGTGTTTCTGAATTGTCTGTGTGTGAAGGGTTTCTCTGCCAAACACACGTGTGCACTGGAAACCAGCTGCTCTCTGGTTCATATTCCCATCATAAGTTCAGCAGGGCAGTTTTCTCGGGGTACACTGCCCTCTTGCCCCTCACCGGCATACTATACCTCATCTCCTTCCAAAATCTAGAGGAAGGGGAGAGGGAAGGGGACAGCTGCGTGTCCTGTCCACCTTTCTCCTCGTCCTCTCTCCTCCTCACACATGTCCTCCACCTTTGCCTCGTTCTCAGGTTCTTCCACCAACACACGGCGCCCTGCTTCTTCCTCAGGTGACGTACTGACTCTGGGAAGAGAGCCAGCTGAGCCGGGCTGATCTCTTCCAACTCAACAAGAATTACCTGGAAAGCAGAGCTTAAATTAGAATCAGGGTGCTGTTTTGAGCATGTGGTCATGAATTAAAAACATCTGAAATGGAACTAAAGACATTTGAACTACACTACTGGTCACAAGTTTGGATCACTTAGAAATGTCCATTACAGACAAAATACCAGCTGAGATCAGTTGCATTGCTTTTTTAATCAGGGCAGCAGTTTTCAGATTACATAATTGCTGTTGTAGAAATAAGTTGCTGATTTTAATGCAGTATCTACATTGCCCATTATCAGCAACCATTCATCCAATGTTCCAAAGGCACATTCTGTTTACTAATCTGATATCATTTGAAAAGGCTAACTGAGAAAACTCTGGAGAACCCTTTTGCAATTATGTAAGCACATAATGTAATCTGAAAACTGATGCCCTGGTTAAAAAAACAATGCAACTGATCTCAGCTGGTATTTTGTCTGTAATGGACATTTCTAAGTGATCCAAACTTGTGACCAGTAGTGTAGTTCAAATGTCTTTAGTTCCATTTAAGATGTTTTTAATTCTGGTATTCTGTCTATAATGGAGTAGACTGTAAATTTCTAAGTGACCCCAAACTTTTGGGTAGTGTACATTAATCAAATCATCACAGAATTTACACTGAATGGTTTTCTTTCTTTAATTTAGAGCACTTACGCTTAGATACAAGTTGTGTACTCTGAGCGTTCTAAGGGAAATTAACTCTGGTGCTCCACTATGATGTTCACACAGGTGAAACCATAAACCCGCATTTATATTTTTTGGCAACAAATCTGCCCAGGAAATTTTCTATCATATCAATTAATTAAGCTTATAAATTTAACATTTTTAAACTAGGAACTTATTTGGATAAAGTAGCTGGTGGAAAAATAAGGTGTGCCAGATTCAGTAGGCTACAGCTGTTATTTTAATTTGTCAGGCACATTCGATTTTGGTAAATAGAAGTCAGATTGTACTGGTGATATGGCGGAAACCCATTAAACAGTTTACTAACTTTGTCTGCTATATTGTACAGTGGTTTTATATAGGGCTGGGTATTGTTTAAAATGTTTCGATACCGGTACTGTGACTTTGATACTGGTTCCTGAATGATACACCAATTTTCAATTTCATCAAAAAGTAATTACAACATTACGCATTACTGCACAAATCTTTTTATTTATTTTTCAGCTCCTATTACATGAGCCCAGTCTCTGTGAGTAACATAGAGTTTTTCCTGCGTGTCTCCACGGTGTGTAACGTTACACAGCCAATTGGCAGTATTATAAGATCTTGGTAGAAGCATGCTGCATGCTTATTGGCTCACTGATGCTGATGAGATTGGTACTTAATGACAAGGCATTTTTCAATACTTGATACTAAGGAGGCAGTTTGGTCAGTGCCTTAAAAGTATTGAATTCGGTACCCATCCCTAGTTTTTTTAAGAGCTTGTTTGCTGAGAACAGCAGCCTGTTGCTGCTGGAAATGGATCAATGAGATCGGTGAGATGAAACCATGAAGTAAATATTGACTAGTGCAGCTTTAATGGTACAATTTATCAAATCAAGTGTGACTGGACTTTATGCAGCCTGTGCATCAAATACGCAAAAACAAGTCTGTTTTCTCACCTTGAGAGATCCCTCCAGAAGTGCTCTGTGCATTGCTGCCATACACTCCAACTGCTGTCTTGAGTCGGGATAGACTTCTTCACTACCATCAGAACTCATGCTGCCACTGCGGTCCCCTGTCTTCCTTTCAATGTTATCACTGCTCTTAGAGATGTTGTTATTATTGCTACTAGTGCTGCTTGTGTGTCTTTTGCTGATGAAAGTAGAGGCGGTGTAGAGCAGAAGAAGGCGGCGACTGGCTTGTATGTTCTCTTCCACTGAGTCCACTATGGCTGCAGGGAGGAAACAGGATGAAGAGACACAGTGGAGTTGCATCAGAAAAACATGAGCTTACAAAGTAATGAGACCTAACGTAACTACGCAAAAAGGGTACATTAATGCACAAGTGCATAAACTTGAAAGCCCCTTTTACACATGCACTGCAAACCTGAAATGATTTAGCTATCACTAGGAGGAGCTGCATGTGAGAACGCAAATGTCTGGATCAGCTGAACCCGACATTAAACAGACTTTACCTTGCCAGCTCCCTAGTACAAATGGCGTGTTGATGACGTTTCTATCATCGGGCCTAACCAGAAGAAACGCAGAAGCCAATGAAAATGTCTAACTGGAGAGACAACGAGATTTGAGATCTTCTGTCAGTAATGGCCCACACCAAAATTGTCCAATAAATTGAAGAACGGCAGCAGACTGAGTTGTTTATGACCAAATTACAAAGCGGCTATGTCACTTTGGTGTAATTTGGGTCATGTCCTGCCTCCTGCACGGTCTACCCAGGCGCAAACCCTTGCCTAAACCAAACTGATTGTTTCCAGTAAGTGAGAACACGTCTGACACGGACAATCTACTGTTGTGTGCTACATGTGAGATTAAATTATATTAGACTTTCGTTGTTCGTTCCAACAGCCCTAGCCTGTGCTATTTCTGTATGTCGAAATATGGCACTGACATTCATTCAAAACCAACATTGCCTTCAATCACCACTGCTATGACAAAAAACATGCATGATGATGATGTATATATGATAATTGCTGTTGTAAGTAAATAAATAAATACCAGTAGTGATGACCTAAGAAAAGGTCCCCTACATCAACTTTTCTATATAACTTTGAAACTTGTAAGGCTTTTTCAAATAACATTTTCGTCAGTGCAGCGCAAAACCAATAGACACTTATCGCCCCCGTATCTGAGGCAAGTAATACTAGAATGCTGTCTACTGCCATGTACAGTAGGTGACTTACCCTTCCCAGGCATGCAGTCACGGCCTCCTATGAAGAGTTTGTAGCCGCAGGCATTTTCCAACACTTGGGGTAGTGTGCAAAGAGCAAACTCTTCCACTTCCTTGCTAAATCCAATAGCACAGGGCTGTGCGTACGCCACATAGGCATCATACAGCTTCCCATCCAAATCTGACAACGGAAAAAAAGAGGAGCTCATTAGGGGTATTTTAGTGGTGGTTCGGTCTGCACGCATTGCTCTACTCTTACTAGCAAGGTGCAAGAACAGATGCAAGTCAGATTCAGCAGTGGAGATTTGCCCCTGTAATGCTAAATACACACTACTTTCATTTATTCATTCACTTATTTATTGCCCTTATTACATTAAAGATTAATCCTCAGATGTTGAGGACTTGATACCAATGGTATGAGCTCTTCAAGCTAAATGGTAACATAAAGTCATGTTAAAAGGTTACTCTTTTGCATACTGTAAGCTAGCAGCAGATGACATTTCCTTAGAAATACTGCAGGCAGCCCTGTGGTTAGTTTGTTTCCTTTGTTTGCTCTTACTGTTGACACATGCTGTCAGGTATGGGGTAGAGCTTAAGATTCTGTGAGTTGTGATACACAGATATGTGTGGGTTGCAATGTCAAAGCATCACTGTGGGTTTTTCCATCTTGGAACGTAGTGCAAGAGTATTTTTTTTTTTTTGTGAACTGGCATTATCATTATCATGCATATAATAAAGAACACATAACTAATGACACACCTGCTGTGAAATATTACCTGTATTTGTGTAGAGGACAGGAAACGCTTTCCTGAACCACAGCACAATGTCAACCTTAAAAAGGTAATAGATGGTGACACTGACGATAAAGAGAACCGTCATACCACCGAGCACAGATCCAATGGGTATTGTGATGTTGGGATCTGAAGAGATAAACATCACACATGGCAGACATACAAGTTTAAGTAGGTATATGTGGGTTTAGTCTAGGCACCTCATTCATTCTTATTCCAAGTATCAAAAAAAGTTATTCAGGCTTTGGTGTTTTTTGCATCAGCGCCCTTCTCTGGCTGAGCCATTTGACTCCCCAAACACATTAATGACATGGAAATAAAAGACCTGCAACTTTGTTTGTGGCCACTTTGTCTTCACCAAGAGTTTGCCTCTACTATACTTTAAGTGTCTTTATTGAGGTGGGGAAGAAAAGTGTAAAACCTACACCCTCTACTGGTCATCTTTCTACCACAAAGCTAACTATTGCTAGAGCTAAAAAGATTAGTAGATTAACTAACTAGCCAGATTGGCATCTATTTTTATTTTTTTTTTACTTTATTTTTGTAGCACATTTAAAACCACCGCAAAAGACCAATGGCTTACTCTGTGTTTTTACCTGCGGGTAGCAGAGTAAAATATCCCTTGGAAGGGCCCCTGTCACTGGCTGCTTGACAAGTGTAGTTGATGTGGAAATCCTCCTCCCTTAGCTCAGAAATTATCAGCAGAACCTCCAACCATGCACCTTTAGGATCATCCTCCAGTCTGTTGAGGACGGATACATAATAAAATGTTACAGTACTGTGCTTTTTATATTTTACAAATATTCTCTTTCGTGCCTGTTGTACTAGATTCATTCTTTATTCAAATAACTACTGTATGTTAGCTGAAAAAGGTTGCTTATAATAAGTAACTCGACTATGATTTTTGTCAAGTTTATAAAAAAAAAAGCATGCATGTTCTCCTGCCATATTCTCCACATGATTTTGTATGTATTGAAGACCTTAAATCATTAAAATATCAAGCAGAGATCCTGCTTACTTTATTTAAAACTACCTTTGGTGATGAACATCTTTGTACAAACAAAACATACAGTGATTTCTGCAATGTTATACAGTAGCTTATAATTAGAAATATGAAATGTCTGATATTTTGAACACAGGCACCTCATAAACTTTCATAGATCTTCTCACTTGTTGTAACACAAAAGCAGTAGATACAAAAATAAAAGGGTGCTGACCTTAGATTTGACGTGGAGACACGGTCAGAGGGTTTGGTATCGATAATGTAATAGTCTCTGACCGACCAAGCGATCGCAACTGAGGGCCTCCCGACACCTGGCACAAATACCCGGCACCGCTTGCTGAAATTGGACCCTAAACACATAGACAAACAATAACACAAATTTTATTCAACAGAACTATTTCTTTCTATCTATCTATCTATCTATCTATCTATCTATCTATCTATCTATCTATCTATCTATCTATCTATCTATCTATCTATCTATCTATCTATCTATCTACCTATCTACCTATCTACCTACCTAATCGTGTTTCTCAAACAGACTAGTCTGGCTCAATGGATGTACATTGCTGGGATGAAGCCTGACATCTGGCGCGTCTCTCACGGATTTGCGAGGGCACTGCTGACGCATGGTGGGTTTAGCACCACCCTGGACTGTGTGAATGTTTTAAAGAAAACAAACGAGCCTGACCGTTCCCAAAACTTATTTTGGCAGCTTGTAACCGGGATCTAGCCTTCATGACCAAAGGTGAGGCTAGGAAGGAAAATTGACCGGTAGATCAAGAGCTTTGCTTTCCAGCTCAGCTCTCTTTTCGCCACAACGGTGCAGTAAAGCGAATGCAATAGTGCCCCCACTCCATTCTTCCCTCACTCACAATAAAGACCTGAGATAATTTAACTCCTTCGCTTGTTAAGTAAGTAAGTGAGTGAGTGAGTGCACCTTTCACAGACCGGCTCACAAAGTGCTTTACAATTTGCATAGACAATAAAAACATAATAGGCAAGCAATTCCCTATACAAAGTAATAGGGGTGGGGGAAAAAATCGATCCAGCATAGTATCGCGATATTTTTCGTGGCAATACTGTATCGATACACAGATGCCAAGTATCGATCTTTTATAACATATGTGTTGGTCAGTTTGTCTGCTTGACAATCCCATTTTGTAGCAATATAATTGAAGTGACATGAACAAACAGAGAAATATCTTTTTAGATAAGATGTTGACAAAATTGTCCTTTTGGGGACATCATTTGAAATTGGAAAAAGTTGGAAAAAATGTAATACCTTGCAATATATCGCAGAATATTGCAATATGTTTAAAATCGCAATAATATCGTATCGTGACCTAAGTATCGGGATGATATCGTATCGTGAGGTCTCTGGTGATTCACACCCCTACAAAGTAATCTATCCGAAATGTGCACTAGTTAGTTAGTTGATATGACTATAATTAAATATATGTTGTGCAGCCCTAGTTTGAACAATAGACGTTAAACTGCAAAATACTGTAATAAATTGAAGACAAGGACTCACCCATCTGTGCCTTGATTATTTCATTGGCCGGTTCGCGCACTTGTGGAGGCATAGAGTAACTATCTGAAAAGACGGACAAAATGAAATACAGTAACAGAGGTTGAGGATGTATAATCACGAAAATATACTGTATATGGAATGATACCAAAGACTTCCTAGCCCCACACACACACACACACACACACACACACTCTGTCGTTTTGTAGTCAGTTTAAGGTCATGGGAATGAGTTCCACCTATTGTCAGCCTGCAGTAAACCTTTGCTGTGATTTTTGTGCTTTTCACTAGTGTTGTATTGGAGATTTAGAAAAGTCCATTCCACTGTAGCAATATAATATTAATCATGTTGTAGACAAACAGCATAAAAGTCCCTCTCTCGCACAGTCAAGTACTGATGTTTGTTCTAACCTGAGACCGTTGTTTCAATGGTCTCTGACACTGATCCCGTAATGCCACCGAGAGTAAAGCTCAGAGAACAGGTATACGAGTCTTTTTCAGCTTCCACCCTTTCAATTTTCAGAATGGCCTTATCCATGTAGGTGAACTTGTCTGCCCCATCCACGATGAGGTCACAACCCTAGATGAGGAAAGGAAACATAAAAGTCAAGCTTTTTATGACTATACGTAAAAACTACTTTTTAATGAGGGTATACAGCCATGTGGTTAACAGAGTAGCGTGGTAATAAGAGTTGGGGGAGTCTGGAGATAGTTTTATTTATTTTTTCTATTATAATTGTGTTTTTAAAATGTTTTAAGTGCTACAACAGTCATGTTATTTCATCCAAAAGATAAACAATAAATAGCCTAGATCAAAATGTGTTTCTATGAGCTGCAGCCTTGTGATCGCTTAGCGGCTCATTGGTTCTGGACCTATGTATCTGACCGGACTGCAGAGTGTGGTGCATGTGAAGTGGCAGGTGCAGCAAAGGTGTAGTGGTGAGTGGGGCCCAGCAAACTTCCGTGGCCTGTCTCACTGCACACTGTTCCAGTTAAAGAAAGGACGACGCAAGTCAAGCTTCAATTGTAAATAAGAAACCTTGTATATGGATTTACGGCAAAATGCGATTCTGTGGCACCAAATCCATTGTGTGTTGTTTGTGGTGAAATCAAAATGAAGCAATGAAGCCGTCAAAACTTGGCACAGAGTTTTGTTTTTTTTTTTGCAAGAAAAAAAACGTGAGTTGGACGCTCAGCGGCAAGTTTTGATATCTTCTATCTGTTCTTGTGGCTGCCAAGCAATCCCTGGGGTCTCACTGATATGGATATCAGACTGTAAGTTGTTTTTCATTTATATTTGTGAAGCGGTCCTTTTTTCATTTCGTTTTATCATATCCTGGAATTTGTGTACATTGTTTTGGATGCATATATGTTGTTTTATCGAAGCCCAGGAAGGAACAGCTTGTCTTGTGCACCGCTAAAACTACAGTAATATCAACTAGAAAATTGCACAAGAAATTTTGTCGTCTGTAATCGCCAGAAGAACTAGGTAGCATGACAAGGAATAGCCACCACACTGAACAGACAATGACCAGGCCGACACCTACAGAAAATTAAACTTTAAAGGATGTTTCCAAAAAAGAGCTAGTTGAAATAGTGCCAGTAGATACAGTAGTAGTAGTAACATTCCCTCAATCCTTTTTTATTAAGGTAACTTGAATATATTTTAGATCACTTTGTCACAGTAGAATACACATTTTTAATTTGCACCAATGTTGTATCATATATCTACTAGATAGAGTGAAGCATTTTACTTCATTTAAGCCCCTTCAAAAATGTCTTATCATTGAGTATTTTGGTGTGCAATCCCCATTTAAGACAATTGGACAGTTGACTCAAGATTGTTCTGCCTGTATAGATCTGGTCCAACAAAACTGCACTACAACATCTGGAGTAAGGTTAATAAATATTTTGTGTCAGTAGCAGTGCTCATCAATCACCCATAACTCACTCTGTACCACTTGATGGAGGAAGTGATGTTGTAGCTGTCCAGTTTAGAGATGTAGTCCTTCAGAGGACAGCTCACTTTGTCAGTGACTCCCAATGTAAGCGTTTGAAAGGCTTTCTTTGGTCTTCTACACTGTCCAGCAATGGGCAGATCAACTACCAGCTTGATCCCCTGCCTGTAGCACTGAGAGGGAGTTCTGTTAAAAATTAAGAAGAAAATTAGCTTCTTTTTCTTCAGAGATTTTTTTTGTTCATGTTTAGCAATGAGTAGCTGAATAACATGTTGAATAAAACACCACAAAATGAAGTGGTGATAAGCACATACGTGATAAGCTGTATGTTATTATTTTTTTGTTTGCATCTGCTGTAATTATTTTAACACTAGCTTCAGATTTACCTAAAGAAAATGTGATACTACATTAGGGCTGGGCGATATGGAGAAAATCAGATATCACGATATTCTTGACCAAATACCTCAATATCAATATTTTTCCCCCGATATTCTAGGGTTGACAATTGGTGCGCTCGCAAAATATCTTCACACTTAGATTTTAGATAAATAATCATCAGTAATGTGGATATAATGTCTAAGTGTGGAAAAGGCAAATAATAGAACAGCTACAACAGTTTGGTAAGTTCAGAAACGTACATCACTTCACTGTAATGCAGCCTTTAAAACCAGGAAAAGACAACACTTATGTCCTATCACCATATTACGATATCAAAAATCTAAGACTATCTAGTCTCATATCACGATATCGATATAATATCGATATATCGCCCAGCCCTATACTACATCGGTCAGTTGTACTGTATATTCTTAACATTAACATGCACTTATCCACAGCACTGAAAACTTATGCCAATGAGTTGCTAACGTCTGAAATGTTCAAAACCTAACATTGTTGCAATCTCCTGCTCCAGACATGCACTCTTTTAAAGATTAGGTGCTACTTTTTCGGTAGTACACAGTAATTTCTACAGTGTTGACAGACACACAAACACATAAGATCACATTTTCTACTGGTTCTCTCATTTACCTTCTATTGATATTTAAATGGATGCTACTGTACCTTAGTATAGAAACATATTCTGCAATATCGTCCACCGTTACGTTAAGAAACCACAGAGTCTCCCTGTGCACCAGGATTCGACCGGTCTGGTTGCTCATTTCTCGACCGGTCTTTAAGTTGTACCAGGTGATGTTGTAAGGGACAGTTGTGAAGTTGAAGGTGTCTGAAGACACCAGAGTGCTATTCAGCATAGCCATATCCCCGGGAACAGAGTAAACACTCTCAAACGTTCTGTTGTAGTAGGTACAATTCTCTGCAACACACACATCAGTGGAGAATGGATTCATTATTTATTCAGCAAGTCAACGCTGCACAGATCACTTCACCCTCCCAAAACCTGAAACAATTAAAACTTAATTTGTAATGTGCAATTATGGTTATAAATCATTTCTAAAGCCGTATTGCTGCTTCATGAAGATTTAAAGTTTATAGGTTGTTCAGGTTCTAATCCCAGCTAAGTGTCTGTCCTGGATTAGAGCCAGCAACCTTTACATCTCGCATAAATCAGAAACACTGGGAACTGAGAAAACATGTCACTGCAGTTACACCAGTTGCCATTGGAGGGCGATACAATGCTTCTCTACAGACTGGAGGCAGATGTTAGACCTGGCAAAAACATGTATGCACAGTATGTAGGTAGTCTCAGAGCTCTAGTAGTGTTTATGTTAAAGAATACAATGTGACTCAGCTCACCCAGTTTAAATCCTGTACAGATCCCATTTAGCCAGAGGAAAAACAGAAGGCTCCCCACTGTTGAACGCTGGCCCATAGCTAAAAAAAACACACATACAAACAACAGTTGGACATGAATGTATACAACTAGCTGGGATAAAAGTGCTACTGAAGAAAAAGCTACAACAGACTGCAATCATGACAAACGGACAACAAAAACTCACTGGAACACTAATGTACAGTGACACTGACCGGTCACAAGAAGCTTCAAAATACAGCAATAATCAGCAAAAACAGTTTTCGTTCTCCTTTATGCCAAACTTAATAGTTTTTCAAAAGTTATGTCTGTCTCTTCGTCTCTCTGCTTCTCCCCTCCCCTCTTTCCCACCCTCCCTCTACCTCTTTCTCCTGCAGACATGGATGACAAATTTGGTATTTGAGGAGTAATTTCTTCAGAAACCTTTTCCAAAACGTGGAATGCGTAACGCCTTGGAACTGGAACGAGGCCCAGCATTCCGAAACACTGCTTTAACCATGTTAACGTTCCTACTCAGCCTTGCCTGTAAATCTGTACAGTATTCCCTCAAGGGAAATTTGTGTCCTGTTTGTCTCAAACTTGTACAACTACTACCGTCACTGTGCTGGTTGGAGTCAGAATGTTGGGTGTTTTTATATTTTGAGTTTCTTTTGGTCTCCAGTCCGGTTACATTACCTTTCTTTTTTCTTTTTCTTTTATTGGGTGGCTCCATTGTAATTAACAGCACCAGTCACATGGACACTGTTTTAACACACATTTTCTGATGTAAACGCATGTCATTTTTTATGTAGTTGGATAAACAAGGTGTAAGTCAAAGCAAATTTCGGTTTGAGGAACTTGTTGATTTTGGTAACTTGAGGTGTAAAAACTGAAAGGCAACCCCACTGCTGAGGTTAGATTTAATTCATCATCTATGCCAACCTGTGCACAGCACCGTCACTATAAGAGCTAGGAATCTTTTGAAGTTTTTGGTACGTTACTATTTTTCCGTACATAACAGTTTTTGATATTTGTTAAGCCGTCAGTTCCAAAAAGCTACAAGTATTATATACCTACCCCTCCTTCTGGTACCAAATAGCAATATAAAGGGAGCTAAAGGTTACGTTCCAGAAAGGATGCTAGTCAAATCAAAAAAGTAAATGACCATATTAAGAAAAGTGCCACAGGAACTTTTAACTCCTTCAACAGAAAAAGCTAAAATTTCATGTTGAGCTCTCCATAGAAAACTGTTATTGTGATTGCCTATTAACAACTAGTCACTATTGGTTGTTTTTGTAAATGACCAGTACCAGCCAAGCACCTTAACCAGCTCTGTATGTCATCTGGATGGACTGTAATTAAAGTATGTGACTAAAGCTGAAAACAGTCACTGACGTATGTGGGTGTGGACTGACTCAGTTAAACAGAACTCCAGAGTTTTTCACTTGATAGGTGACCCAAATAGGCCTGAGGATAGTTAGACTTAATTTAGAGGTAGTCAATGTTGAACAGACCCAACCAGAACACCTGCAGGATGGTAATGCATGATGATTTGTAATGTTTTAAAGGGGTGATAGAATGATTATATAGGGTATTTTACACTGTTCCTTAAGGTCTCCTAATGGGGTATGTAACATTGGTTGGGCTGAAAATTGCCCGAATGATATTTTATTAGGCCCTTAACTACCCTGTGAATATGGCTCTATTTGGAACAAGAGCTTTTCTTCCAAATATGGTATGCTCATGAATATTCAGAATGAGCTACGCGCTGATTGGTTTGAGCAAACTACATAGAAACACATGGGAGACTCTCATATTTCAGACACTGCAAAGTTATACATTGTTTATCGGGCTATTTCGTTATTAAATTCACTTCTGATACTTTTTAAGCGAGAAATCAACTATATAAAGCTCAAATATGGGCCGTTTACGAAAATTGATGGCTAATTGCAAATTTGGTAAGACTGTGTGTCGGAGTTCAGCCGGCCGGTGCTGCCTCTTCGCCCGGCCTGCCTTCCTTCAGAGACCCCGGCCTGCTATGAGGTACTTGGGCTCGGTCACGGCTGCAGCCCACAGCAGGGACTACCAACACCGCTGCCCTGACAGAGCTCCAGGGCCTTCAACTCCCCTCTTCCTGCTAGCTAAATGGCCCGTTTGTGAGAGTGAGCGCCGTCCAGCGAGCTTGTTACACCAGCAATCTGTTACCACGTTACACACATGTCACGCCACTTATACAACATCTAACTAAAGGTCTTATAAAGCTAACAACGGTTTCCGATTTCAAGTTAATGAATATTTGTGAAGACAAAGTGTTTTGTTAGCTGTGACTGTCCCTTCAATCCTAGCTATGTGTAGCTACAAACCACGGATAGTTAGCTTCCTTTTCGCCTTAATTCGAATACATTTACAGTTTGAATTTCGTCACGCCACTTACACAACATCTAACTATATGTCTTACAAACCTAACAACGGTGTCCGATTTCAATGTAATGAATATTTGTGAAAACTAGGTGTTTCGTTAGCTGCGACTGTCCCTTCAATCCTAGCTATGTGTAGCTACAAACCACGGATAGTTAGCTTCCTTTTCGCCTTAATTCGATTATATTTACAGTTTGAATTTCGTCACGCCACTTACACAACATCTAACTATATGTCTTATAAAGCTAACAACGGTGTCCGATTTCAAGTTAATGAATATTTGTGAAGACTAGGTGTTTCGTTAGCTGTGACTGTCCCTTCAAACCTAGCTACAAATCACGGATAGTTGGCTTCCTTTTCGCCTTAATTTGAGTATATTTACAGTTTGAATTTCACTCAACCACGTATACAACATCTCCTAAAGGTTTTATAAAGCTAACAACTGTGTCCGATTTCAAGATAATGAATATTTGTGAATTCCAGAGGAATTCTAAGAGGAGGCTAGCTAGCTCTCATTGATAGAGCTACATCCAGCCGCAGGCTCTATCAATGAGACTCGCGGACAAGCGGCGTTTATTTCCCCAATAGTTTGTTTAAATAACTCAACACATTATAATTACACACATTAAAAGATTAACTGGAACCTGTGGTAACAGATTGCTGGCGTAACAAGCTCGCTGACCGTGCTCTCACTCACACACACGGCATTTAGCTAGCAGGAAGAGGGCAGGCAAGCCCTGGAGCTCTGTCAGAGCACCAGCGTTTAGTAGTCCATTATCCAAAAACCGGTGACTTTGCGCGGGTATGGAGTGCTGTGGGCTGCCAGTCGTGACGGAGCTCCAAGTACCTCAGAGCAGGCCGGGGTGTGTGAAGGAAGGCAGGTCGGGCGGCGAGGCAGCAACACAGGCAGCACCGGCAGCTGAATTCCGGCACACAGTTGGACAAAATTTGCAATTAGCCATCCATTTTCGTAAAGTGGCCCATATTTGAGCCTTACATAGTTGATTTCTCGCATAAAAAAGTTTCAGAAGTGAATTTTGTAATGGAATAGCAGAGATATGCGCGACCTAGATTCAGAAGACTACCTGATCTCAGGTCAGTTGCGTAGCCTATGTAAATGTTGGGGCGTGACCGTTCTCTTAATACACCCATGGGCTGACAAAGGTTCCGGTTTTTGGGAGGTTGACGTCAACTTCCAGCTTTGTTGGGATTTGCCCGTTTTCAGCGGCAGTTTCAAAATATGAAATTTTCATAGTAAAGGGGTGTCAGTGGGACTTTGAGCTTCTATGTATGTCCTATTTACCCACCGAACTGTCGTTATTCAACTATGACAGGGTAAAATCGGTTTTGCATTCTATCACCCCTTTAATATAAAAAAAAACAACATAAACTGACCTGTGGAGAAATGGGATTGCGAAATGTTATAGGTTTGATTTTTGCTAGTCTCGCTTTTCCAGATCATCCTGTATATGCTACGGAGGAGAGTCTGGCTAGTCCACACAGTGTTCTGGGATGGCAGAAAAACATGCTCTGGTTTATTGGCATTTCTTTAAACCAATCACAATCACACGGAGACGCTGCCAAATAGCGGGAAGGAACGATAGTTACGCATTGTAACTCCCGATTCTATGAGTATAGGCATAGCCCTCTATGAACTGTTGCTATTGGGTTTATCCCTCGCGCATGCGCAGTCGTGAAGATTTCTTTTGCGCCCTTGTGCCCTGCACGGGCCTCTCTTACGTCCGCAGTTACTGTATATTACAGCTACAAGACCAGAGATCTGCTCCCAACATGAGCATTTTTCTTGCCAATGTTAGTGAAGCAGGTGGCCTGGGTCTTAGGGCTATGCCTATACTCATAGAATATGGAGTTACAATACGTAACTATCGTTCTATTTCGTATAGGTTGTACGTTGTGAGGCCCTGCCTCATGGATTCTGAAGGTGCTCCATAATTAAGATTAAAATCATCATTAATTAATTAAAAGCACATTCCTCACGGGCACTCTGGTGCAGGAGGATGGAGACATGGCATACCACATCTAATAGCGCATCACATGCAGTTAGATGCGGATAAGACAAGTTAATCATGGAGACACATCGTGCAATGAAAGCGGATGAAAAACGGCACGGAAATGCCCCAGGACGCCAGTTGATGTCGCGATGACGATACAAAAATTATATATTGTGCAGCCCTAACACTGATAAATATAAACCACAATATCTGTATTTGCTTTCTTAAAAAAAATAAACTGTGGTCATGGCTCTACATCATCTAGGTGAATCAAACTGCACAATCATAACATACGGTTAACCTACATGGCTAAGGGCAAGTGTGCAACAACAGCAGCTGTTGTATTGTGTTCAAGCTGGGTGTTAAACCACATTGAGATAAACTAGTCTTAATCAGATAGAAACTGATCTAATCTAACCACATCTTTCACCACAATACCACAATACCACAATACTAAAATCAAACATCGGCATTTCCCAACAAGTAACTCTTAACTGATCTTTCGAGTATATTCGGCAGCAGTGCTAGTGCTTTGCTGGCAGTATTGTTAATTCTAAAAATTGAATGTCTTAGCACAGGTGTGTAGCTACTGTAGGGTGTCTGTATTTTTTAAATACTGAGCATCACCAGGGACGGGTATCTAAACATTGCTTTGCCATATCAAAGATCTATTGTTACAAACTCATCTTGTGTAGTCACACATCTTTCAAACCCATAGAGCCTTTTTCAAATTGAAAGATACAAGATGCGTAAAGCTGAAGTTGGGGAAATCTAGAATCTTTCAGTTTCACAGAATACTGCAGACATTACATCCTAGCCTTTTGCTCAGTAGGTAGGCATCATATAGCTTTAATGAAGTGTTGTAACTAATAATAATAATAATAATAATAATGTATGTATTTTTCTGATTTAATAATTCAGGAGATATTTAATGGGAAAAATTAGGTGTAAGAGGTCTAACCCTGTTTGAGAAGTTTTTTCATGCTAAAAAAGTGTTTTTGTAGGAAACTGGATGCTAAGAAAAAATTGTAAAACAGTAAACTGTGAAGATACTAAATTCTCATAGAATCAATTTGCAGCTATCGGTTGAAGATAACGATACGGGCCCTCTTTTGGCAACAAGTAGAGCAGTTTGTGTGCGGTCAGCAGAGTGCTAAGACAAACAGAAGACTTTACAAGAAAACGGCAGCAAAAAAATGTGTGATACTGCTGTGGGGAGAAAACTATACCAGAGAAACATTTTCCCTACCACAGTATCTTTACTTTTCCATTTAACTACAGGAAGACGTGCTGCTGAAGAGACACAGAGGTTCACTGGCGGTTTAGCAGGCTGCAGTGAATATGAAGTGCTGCACTGCTGTGGTTAGACTTTGATTACCAACTTTTCCACTTTCAGATACTGTCAGTCAAAGGACAGATTCAACTGACATTGCCCTAAAAATAGTAATCTTAGGCCCCTTTCACACCTTTAGTTCAGTTCATTTTGTCCAGGCTAAAACAATGTTGCATTTAGTTCTGGTCCAGTACTGTATCACACAAGCTTCTTTACAAACAAGTAAATATGAAGTTATATAGACTGACGGGTTACTTATTGGTTTGACTGTCATATTACATCTTCAGGACCCAGATCTACTATAAAAATATTCTGTGGTCACTATCTATTATAGATTATATTTTTGATTAATGAATATGTCTCAGTCTATAAAAAGGTCAAGGTGATGTCTTTAAATGGTCTAAAACCCAGCAATTTCACAATCTAACCCTAACGCTACAATAGCTGGAACCAGCAAATGTTCAAGATTCATTGTTTATTAAAAATAGTTGCCACTTATTTTCTTGAGTAATCAAATAATTGACTAGTGGTCTTACCAATGGAATATAACAAACAAAAACAAAGAAAGCATTTTAACTGGTTGAGAAATGTTTTACCTTGCTTGGTGTATAGGCCCAGGAATACCAAAGTGGATAATCCAAGACAGCGTTCTTAAGTTAAAATAGTTAGGTTAAAATATGTATTCAAAAAGTTGCGTGTTTCTTGTCAAAGCACATTACCAAATAGCACTTGCGTATGGATGTGGTTAGGGCATACAGAGTCTAAGAGCACATAGTTTTACTCTGGGACAAGCCTAGGCGAAGGGGAACGTGGGAAGAGCTCAGCCGGTTCAGCGGGCCGTGGTAACAGAGACATGGGAGTAACACATGGGAGGGCAGGCTGAGGTGAACGGAACTGACTGAGTCACATGCAGAAGATAAACGTTTGGCATGTGCTTTCCTTCGCTACTGGAAGCCTAAAGGTGTTGGTGGTTGGTTGTGTAATGCGTTGAGCAGTGAGTCAGACAGTGTTGTGTTTTATACCCCTTTTGTTTTCCAATGGTCGGGTGACGGAGAACACATTTTTGTTTTTACTTTAATCTCATTTTATTCAGTATCACACTTTCGCACTTTGTAAAATGACTGGATACCACTTGTGGCTACAAGCAGCTAGTCATCTTTAATATTTCTCTTACTTTTGAGTATATATATATAAATACCATATATTACTGGTAAACTACTCAGCACTTAACTGCAGACAACAGCTAATGGAAATATGGCTTCCTGGCAGGAAACAGTTAAAAAGAGAAGAGGCTGGCCCTGCCAAGATTGTAGTGTTGTTGATAGTGTCTTTTTATATCCATGTCTGCTTTTTAAACCTTGAGGCTACCAACACTGACATTGCTGCTTCAACATGAAGATTCAGGTTGCAGTTGTGTACATACAGTTATTGTAAGAAAACAAGGCCATCACGTAAAAGAAGAACTTGCATTAGAGATGCACCGATAGACCGGCCATTGACCGGAATTGGCCGGTTTTCACGTGCTTGGCCATGACCGGCGACCGGCAGGTCAGTCTGACATATGCTGATTTCATGCCGGTAAATGCTACAATTAACTGACAACATAAGTTATACGAGTTTCAGTTCTCAAGGACGCACACACACACGCGACAGCACCGTCTCTTTTTCCTTTCTCTCAACTTTTCCACAGTGTGTCGCGCGTACCCACTCGCGGTGTGAAACGCGTGTCCGCGCTATTCTCGCACATGTAGGGAACCTTGTGAATTAACCTGCAACATGTCAGCTGTTTGGAAATTCCTCAGCGGCTAAAATCAGTATCGGCTGGCCTAACTCAAAGAAAATCGGAATCGGCCTAGTAAGTTGTAATCGGTGCATCTCTAACTTGCATCCTTTATCAGCTTTTAATCTACACTGACTGGATCCTCTAAAGGACCTGGCCCATGAAGGTGTCCCCCCATTATTATTAAAAAAGTTGCTCTAAAACTGTGCAGTGTTCAACAAGCTAAGGGCTGCTTTGGTAGGGGTGTGTTGTTTTAGGTACTGAACACACAAATATGATTCGGGTGGGCCGGTTTGAGTATTAGATTTGTAAGTCTGAAGGCTTATCCTATTTGATTGGCCAATGCAGTGTGTGTCGCTGCATGATGTCACATTGCCCTGTTGATTGGTTTATTAGTTGATTGCGCCAGAGGTGTATAGTCCAGGTGCCAGAAAGTAGAAATCCTGTCCAGCAGCTGTCCCAACCATCACTAAACCAGCTCCTCTACCAGGTAGATGAGCTCGTTAGTGAAAACACCTGTTCTAGATGTAGAGGCAGACCCAAAAACATGGCAGGATTTTTACTTTCTGGCACCTGGACTATACACCTCTGGATTGCGCCCTTGTCTTGATTCTGGAAGTACAAGCACAGGGCTCCAGACTGCGACCAAATGGTCCCAAAATTTGAGAGTGCGATTGAATTTTACATCCAGTCGCACATGTGCGACCAGTAAATTTGCCCCCTCTTTTTACACGTTAAATGTCGAAATGTCGGTACCTGAGCGCGTAAGCGCAAGCTTATCTGTCTTCTCTGAAAGTTGACAGAGAGCAGAGCTCTGACACAAAAGCACACACTCGCACACACACGCAGCAGAGGGGCAGTTTTGTTGAAGTCACGGCAATGCCAATAAAGTGGTTGCAAGTATGGTTACAGTTTTTAAAAACTTCACGCAGACAGTGTTTGCTGCGATATGATATTAATGGCGAGGCGAAAGCGGTCGCAGTGCTGTTGACATTACACTTCCTCGGAGACAAGCAGCAGGCACAGTGGTTTCTATGCCCTGGTGACTGACTGACAGGCTGAGGTATGAAGGCAAGGCAACTTTATTTCTACAGCACCTTTCAGCAACAAGGCAATTCAAAGTGCTTTAAATGAAACATTAAAGAGCAATTCAAAACGGTCATGATGAAAATAAAACAGGCTAAAATATAATAATATACAAATACAAGAATAAAAGTTACAGTGAGTAAGAAATTAATAATTATTCAATTTAATAGGTTGTAGGATTTTTATTTTTGTTTAATTTCTTTAGAGTGTAACATTCTAATAAAATAACAATGTTCTAAGTACATAGGATAAATAGGTTTGGAATTATTTTTACAACTGAAATAATTGTTTTGTAATTACAGTGGGAAAGTACCGAAAAAAGTACCGTTGGGTACTGGAACCGAATTTCAGGTATCGGTACCGATATTGGTTCAGATGCGAAAGGTACCCAACCCTAAAGGTAGTAGCCTAAACAATGCATGTTTAATTTTAAGTTGAATTCATTGTAATTGTAGACTAGAGCTGGTATATTTTTTAAATATTTTGTTTACTGTCATGACAGCAATGGTGCCTTCTATGTTGAATCTTCAAAAGTGACACTGAATTTGAAACACCACATTGTAATTTCTGCATCTATTATCAAAGTATTTATTAGTAATACAGTGGAAATTAGTAGAGATGTGAATATTCAGTTAGCATGTTGATTTACGGTGTGTGCCCCTAAATTTTCTGGTTGCGCCCCTAAAATTTTCAGTTGGGGGCCACTGTGCTCCTATAGTGAAAAAATTTAGTCTGGAGCCCTGCAAGCACCATAAATATTTCCCATCGACAATGTTGCGTGATTTACAGTGAAATTAAACTTTTTAAGGTTGAACCATCAGTATAAAAAATTAGCATTTGTGTTAAAAATATAATTTATTAAAGTCTGGATTTAAAGTATTTATTGAGATTGGACCAGTTTTGTGAGCATGTTTAATCCATTTAATCTAGAAATGTAGTCTTCAGAGGATCCAGCCTCTGGAATGGGATACAGGTATTATGAGCCACAGTGTCAGATTTGGAGAAAACTCTGCTGGAATCTTGTAAAGCACAAAACAAGAAGAAGAAGAAGGTGCTGTTCTTTCAGACCAATCAATGCTGTAACTTCTGTTTTCTGTTGGCAGCAGATGGTGGAAAGAGTGAGAGGCTGTTAATATCATTACTAATGTGTTAATCCTCTGCAGGGCAGGGGGGACATGGACAGGAGGCGGCAAGGCTGCTGGGAAATGTGGCACATTTTAAATCATGTTATTAAAGCAATAACTGCTCTCCAAATTTGATATACTTAGGATTAAGATGACACGGTGGTGATGTAAACCAAGACCTAAGTCAGTGTTGTGGAGAATGCTTCCATGGCAGAAACCAGATAAGCACTTTTGGGAAATGGGCCTTACTCACAGAACACATTTGTGCAATGTTTGCACTTACAGCAAACTGACAGAAAGGAACAAGTGTCCATTTGTTTCTGTTTGCATTTGGTTAAGTGTGTTGGCTGACAAATCTGCTCAGTTTTGCGAACTTTGTCCATCTGTTGGTGGGACAGTGGTTGTAACAGAGACTGAATGATCACAGGTTCAAGGTCCTAACTACATAAACCTCTACAGAACCGAGGAACGCTTGATAAACAACATGAAGTAGGGTTTTTATCCTCAACCTCATGTAATGTTGGCAATAAAGTATAGGCTACATGTAAAGAATATGTGAATGCTGCTTTTACTGTCACTGTAGATGGGTAATGTAATATAACAGAGTTTGCTTTATATTTGCACTGTTTTCATACTCTGATTAATGTGATAACGTATACTTGCAAATCCTCACACCTTAAGGTTAAACTGGAAAAAAACAAAGAAAAAAAACATGAAGTGGGGAGCAACCGTAGCAGTGATTTGGTCTGTGGTTGAATGCAGCCCACTGAGCTGTTAGTCCTGGTATGAGTCACCATAAACAGAAGCAAAATGCACTTTAACCTGCTGTTCTTCTAAACAGTTCACACTGAACAAGTAACAAATGTGCAAGAGTGGAACAACATTACAACAACAGTCTGAAACCCTAAAAGATATTTTAATAACACTGGTATTCTTGCAACTAACAGTTATTTTCATTGTTTAATCTGCTGTTATTTTCTTGAATAATTGATTTACTGTTTTGTCTATTAAATGTCAGAAAATAGTGGAAATGTGCATTGCAATTTCTCAAATTTTCTCTTGATATTATTTTTTAACCAAAAGTCCAAAAAGATATTCTGTTAAGTATCTCATGATAAAGAAAATCTGCAGATTTCTGAGGCTGAAATCAGAGAATGTTTGGTGTTTTAGTTTAAAAAATGACAAAATGTATTGATTACAAAAATTGCAGATTAATTTGATTAGTCGATTTGACTAATTGATTAATCCACCAATAGTTTCAGCTCTGAATGACATAAAGCATAATGCAAAAGTAAGGTCAGGTCAAGTTTCTATTACTTCCTTTCGACAACTAATTAAACGGTCTAAATTGAACTTTGGATAGTGTATGAAGAGTTTAGTGATCCAGCTCTGTTCATCCATCATCATTTGGTCCTATCTAGGGATCAGTTTGCTCTGTCTAGATTTGATTTTGTGTTAGCTTTCTTGTGGCCCCATCTGGATTCAAACTCAACTGAATTTGGTTTTGGGACTGATTTAAAGTAGTGTCAAAGTTAGGGCCGGTCTCTCAAAAGTACATTAAAGATCCTTCAAATGCTTTTAGAAAACAGGGCCCATGTCAGCTACGGGACTGTAATATTCTCATGTTCCTAGAATGATGAAGTGCTAAGCAAAGCAAAAAAAAAATTGAGGATGTGATCCCAAATGATGATGGAGAATTGAAACCCAGAACCTCTATGAATGTCCTCAATGTAAGCTGTAATACAAGCAACAACTTGCAACCGACACACCCTGTATGCCAGCGTACCAGTTGCACAATGGGTCAGAGCCATATATTGATCTACATGTTATTTTGCATTACAGTTAATGTGCCTTGACTCTGTTAAACATCAGGTCATGATTCTTCTCTCTCTTTGTTGATCGAAAACATGCTGGCCTCTGGAGGAACACTTTATGTCTGATTCTCATGTTCAGTTTATTTTTAACCATGTCTGAGAAATTAAAACTTGAAATTAAAGTTGCAGTATCATTGGGCAGCGGAAAGTTTGACATACAGCAGTAAATACTACTCTGCTGGAATTATTGGGGACAAAACAACGTGGGAATATTCCAATATCAATGACAGATTTCAGCCCCTAAGTGAGGAAGTGATAAAACCCTACCAAGGGAAGCTTGAATTAGGATTGATGGAGAGTTGAAGCCATTTAGCCTGTGCGTTATCATACCACATGACTCATTTATCACTAAAAAGGGAAGACAATAGGAGTCACCGTTCCCACAGCAGAGCCTGAGAATATGACCAGCATAACCAAATTTGATGTTTCACACTGAGGACAATGCGGTTGTTAGTGTGAGAGAAAGTACATTTTTCCCAGTAACGAACATGTTTGTTCTTTTTGGTTTTGTGGTGAGATGCTCTACAAGACTGCTGCAAGCTTTATTCACCTCTGCTTTTTCCACTGTTCTTCTGTTTAAATTTTTTTTTATAAACCACAATAAACTAAAAAAGATATGGTAACGGTGGTGCAGCAGCATGCATTTACAACATGCTGTAGTGGGTTGCATTTCCAACTCAAAAGGCTGTATAAATTAGCAGCAATGATAATCAGCCAAGTTTTCTGACCTGTCAAACCAATTAAACCCACATTGAACAACCATCCAAAATGCAACTAAATTAATCAATTGTAACATTGAATATTGAAGTTTTGTAATTTGGTTTTCAAAAATGATTTCAATGCCATGCCACTGATTTGAGGTACATTTCCAATGGTTTAATAGGAGAAAAAGAGCATCTATCAGTAGCTTAAAATTAGGTTCTCTTTACTGGATAGCAGGTGCCTCTAACACAGTGTAAAAGGAAGCATGACTCCTTTGTGGTTGGAATTACAACACACTTCTCTAATCTGAACTGATCTGAGACATGTTTTTTTGCCTTCAGTGGCATAGTTATTATGACAAAAGTAAGAAATTGAAAAGAAAACAAATTTCTAAAACAAAAGTAAGCTAGATATATTTACTCACCTCGGAGAAAGTGACACAGAGGCATCGAACAAACGAAGGAAGGATGAGAGAGTTTACATGGAACAGCAGTACTAACAGAGGAAACCTCAACTGTGACCCTCGCGTGCAGAGTGGAATCTCGACCATGCAGCTCAGCCAATGAGTCAATAGCTCTGTCCCACCTCCATTTGACAAAAGCACAAACAACACAAAGAGAAGGAAGGGTGTTTGGGTCGCACCTCTGAACTGTCTGTTCACCTTCTTTTGTATTTCAACACACTGTTAAACCATCAGCAAAATTTTCCCCTAACCAAAATAACTTTTACCCTCACCCTAACCTTAATGCCAATATTGTACACGCTACCGATAACCAAAATAATTAACCACCAAGTTTTGACCAGAAAGTTTAGTCACAAAACAACACAGTTCTCAGTGCAGTTTCATTTACTTAATGACGTGTTTCTAGAAATGTAGTAATGTTAAGAAAAATAAGGCTTTTCATAGAATATAACTGAAAAGTTGTGCTTTTCATTTTCTATCTCAACCACTGCAAGAATACATTTCTCTGATATTTAAAAGGGCAACACCACCTAAATTAAGAATTCCAATATGTTCTTATCATGGCCTAAGAAAGTTCATTCAATATTCGTGATCATGAGCTAATCTTTTTTTAAGATTATTTTTTGGGGCATTTTTCAGCCTTTATTTCGATAGGACAGCAGAAGACATGAAAGGGGAGAGAGAGGGGGAAATGACATGCAGCAAAGGGCCACAGGTCAGAGTTGAACCTAGGACTGCTGCGTCAAGGAGTAAACCTCTATATATGGGTGCCCACTCTACCAACTGAGCTATCCGGGCGCCCATCATGAGCTAATCTCTCTCAAAGTCAGAAACCAGAGAAGTAAGTATCACTAACAAGTCTGGAGCTGCTCCATAGACAATGAATAGGAAACTGATTTTGTGGACCCACAGAATTTTTTTTATTTTTTTTTTATCTGACCCAAATGAGCTTTATTCTATTGTCGTGTTCTCTCATCTGAAACAGAACATTTTCCCATATACTCATTCCTCTGGGTGCTCTGTCTCATCTATAACATCTTTCTCAATTCATAATCCATGGAGCTGATTAGGGACAAATTTAAGTTTTAGCACTTTAATTTTGACTTTGGGAGAGAATTCTTCAAATTTACTATTATGTTTGGACTGTCTTTGACCATAGGAATAACATGTATGAATTTTAAACAACAATTTTAACAACATCCACAGAGTTATATGAAAATGGGGCTTTGAGTTTAAAATTTAAAGAATGAATCTTCTAAAAAGAAATGTGTGTGTGTGTGTGTGTGTGTGTGTGTATGTATATGTGTGTGTATATATGTGTGTATATATATGTATATATGTATATATGTATGTATGTATATATATGTATGTATGTATGTGTATATATATATATATATATGTATGTATATATATATATGTATATATGTATATATATGTGTATATATATGTATATATGTGTGTGTATATATATATATATATATATATATATATATATATATATATAAAATTAGCAAATTACCTACACTTACAATTTGTGTTACCAACTATTTGATAACAATATTTACAATCTCATAATTTCAAAAACTAAAGAAACAAAAAGACTAAAAGTGAGCATTACATCTATCTAAGTGTTGGTTCCCATCATTTTAATGTTAAGCCTACCCAGGGCAATTACCCACCGTAAAAGCAAAGCGTGTGGTCTTGCAGAGGCATAAAGCCACTCCTGGGCTTCCCCGCTGGATAGAGGAATCCCCAGAAGACATGGGCATTTATTCAACTACAGAATGAGTTAGTCACCATCAACCACAATCCCTGAGTTAATGTCACTTTGTCAAACAGGATGCTTTTGCGGAGAACGTGAACTACATTCATAGCCACAATGTGGCAGTTAGAACGCACTTCCAGACATTACTAAGTGTTTCGACCACTTTTTTCTTTTTTCCCTACAGCTCATCAGAACTCAGTCATTGGGTTTCATTATTAGGATACTGATGCAATCTTAGTTGTTTGATATCTTTCCTTTCCCTTTATCTTTTGACTCTGTGGATAGCTGATGTACTGTATGTACAATTCATTACTTATACTATCATTAAAAGTCAGATATTTAAACTATTTTTATAATGTAAAGGGATTATTTTAATTGCTGAATTATCTGCCGATTTCTTTTTTAATTAATTATAAAATGACAAATGATTACTTGATTGTCAACAGATTATTTTCTGTCGATCGATTTATTGCTTAATCAACTGATTATTTCAGCTCAAGTAAGAAAATACTGTTGCTCATTTTAACACTGCAAATTTACATGAACTTTTGGAGTCAAAAGTTTAAATAAGCATTAATCAAATAGCTGATCAAAAGAAAATGAAATGGAGGTTTTGACCACTAGTTATGCTATGGAGCAGTGTTATGATGATCACATTCTGGTCATGTTTGCATTTTGTGCTCTACTAGCATGTGCACAAGGACGTATATGTGCACATGTGGGTGACTCAATATGACAATGCACGCGTAAACTTGAGGTTGATGCCCAATAAAGAGGCCTACTAGCGGCTGGGAAACGGCAAACGGGAACTTCTTGGGTATGCAGGAGCTGCAATGTTCATTCATGGACAAACTGTAACCTACAGTGTACATTTACTGCCACTAGACAACTCTGCTCCCATCGCCAAGGCTTTGAACTTGGCCGGAACCAGTACAGACATTCGCTTCAGTGTCCCGTGAACACTGTCGGCACATATGCATGACGCTGACTTGAGGTTGTTTGATGGTGGATAATTGTGGGGAAAAACAATGTGGTCAAAAAATCCACTTTGAATCGGTTAGGTTACTGAAAAGTTACGTTATTCCAACTTTTCATTCCACCCCTGAAAGAACACCCACACTCTTCAAGCAGGGGACCCTAACAAATTGAGTTTGGGTTAAAGGAAAAAATGTGTTACAGCCAGTAACGGTTATGTCGGATTTTGATCACAGTATTAAAATGATTCCCCCTCTTAGTTAATAGTGTTCAAGAAAGAGAACTCACCAGGCTGGTGTTATTCTAGTCCTTCTGTAAAGGCAACAGCCTCCTCAGGTCACATGAAAATCCTGTAAAAACATCTTTTAAAAAAAAAAGCTCAGTCGTGTCTTCTTCAGCTTTGACTTCCTCTTTTGGCAAGACTTCAGCACATGTTGCAATATCCTTTTCAGAGATCTTTTGAAAGCCAGCGTGTGTCCTAATCTCTTGAGCAATAAATGGGAGGAGAGCTGCCCGGATCCTGATGTTCAAATGATTCATACCAGATCTCTTACACTGCTAAGAGCATTTGCCTCGTTTAGAGGACACAAATGAATTCATATGACATACAATTTGTTATGTGTCCACACTGTTCTGTCAGATTAATCCTTTCCAGCACTAATTATCCCAGTTTTAAAAGTTTAGCTATCACTGGTACTTACGGTTTACTCTGTTGTGTTGTCATTGGAGGCTCCGTTTAAAACACTGTCATGCTGAGACCTCTTGTGGCTGCACAGGGAATCAACTTGAGATGAATACCTGCATATGAACTGATCAAACTATGCTTAACCAAAAACAAACGCCTATAACTTAGACTTGAATGAATGAATAACAATGTAAGTTATCACTGCTTTAACAATGAAACTATTTCTGTAAATCATTCCTGCTTTATGTTTAAATGTATGTAGAAGTTTTATAACAATCTTTATTGTGCCTCAGTAACTATTTGATTTTATTCACTAATCACTTTGTGATGCTACTGTTAGTGCTGTGGACTGGAGTAAACTAGAAAAATTCTATATATGAATAGTTCTTTGTTTCTGTTTCTGTGAAGGGTGGCTCAGACGTTGGGTGGAGGCCTTTCTGTGTGGAGTTTACATGTTTTCTCCATGTCTGTGTGGGATTCCTCTGTGTGCTCCTGTTTCCCACAGTCACAATACAGGTAAGGTTAAGTAGAAAACTCCAAATTACATGTTGGTGTGACTGTGTTCTGCCTTTTACTCAGTGCACACTGGGACAGGCCATCCCCACACAACCACAGAAAGGATGTGGTTTAAAAGATGGATGGATGTGTTTCTAAAGGCTTCTGTGGTGCTCAAGAATGTTTTAATGGTGACATTACTGCACTGTATTGATGATGAATGATGCAAAAGAGGTTACTCAAGTAGCTTCTACACTTCATTAGTTCAAAGTTTTGGCATTTAAGTCATCATACATTTATTCAACTGTGCTTCAGAGGATCATATTTTAACTTAAACACAAAAAGTCTCTTATGCATTAACCACAGAAAATTATGCATTGTTAGATTTTAGCCATCAGACCATCAACACCATTATAAACGTAATATTAGAGCTGTAATTGGGCCTTAAAAGTTAAGCCCGACAAGGCCTTAGCCCGACAGAATTCGGCCTGAGCCCGACAGAATTCGGCCTGAGCCCGACAAGTACATTTTGATTGACAGCTTTTTAAAAGCCCAAACCTGTTTACAGCCCGACATTATTCAGTGCACGCACACAGCTCAAATGTCTTTTGTCAAGAATGAGTCATTTATACATTTTTTAACATTCATGACTAACATAGATTATAGGCCACTTTGAAGTTGGAACAAAGAAATAAACTAAGTCCTCCAGAGGCCAGCCTCCGTTTCACCACCTCATCATCCATTTTCGCGCTAATTGAAACACATCACCTGACCACTCATTTACCGCGCAACCCGGAGCGCAAGCCTGAGCCCGTGTAAAATGATAGAAATTAAGACCGAACCCGTTGGCTTCAGGCGATGATCTTAAGCCCTACTTAATATTAAACTATTGCAACAATTATTTGAAAGGATTATAACATTATAGATGCTACATTCAAATAAGCATACACACCCACGCAGAGTATTTTCTCACACCACTTTCTCTTAGTATAGCCAGATTTGCCATGTCAATGTGCAGACATTTGCAAATGGACTGAACGTTTTCTGTACAAGATGCTTAGCTGAGAACATTTATTACAGACAGACACACACAGTCACACACACACACAGTCACACAGCCACTCAGTAGCCACTTTATTGGGCACATCTACACAATTTATTGAAATCCAATGCAACAGCTCAGCCGTGAAGTCTACCTTTACAAAGATAATGTTGAGTTTTGATCGACACATTCATTTAACATTTACGTTTATCATTGAGGCAGTGGTTTTAAATTGGACTTCACTGAGCTGTTTCCAATACTCTTCCCCCTTCGTGTTTGTAAATGGGATATACAAAACGTAAGAAACCCCTTTGACATTGTCTGACTCAAGGGGCCACTGAGTGTATATTATTTGACGGAGTGTTTGAAAGACAAAACAAACAAATGAAATGACTTCACGTTGAAATTCATGTTGTATAAGGGTAGGGCCTGAAGTTAATGTTTTTGGCCACCAGCCACTGTTGCAGGGGGATTTTAAAATCCACAGGAAATGCACAAGCATCGTTCTTGCACTTGTTATGAATACAAAAGTGCAGTCAAGTTATTAACAAATTAAATATAATCAATAGAATACATATTTTTTTTTATCTTTTTTGTTCTAGCTCAAATGCATGGATGTATAACATTTAGGCAGAATATTTCTGCCACACCAATATGAGATAGATGTACAAAAGAAAACTTTTGCAGTGGCTGCAACTATATAACCAAATGCATGTAATTTGCCACATGAACACGTCCAATATCATTCAAAAGTAAAAAGTAAAACATTGAATCCCTGTGAAAGCAGTGTTGAACAACAAATACGACTTGTGGTGCCACTGCATGTCATCACATGCACACAATGCATGTGATGACTAATTTAATGTAACCGCAAACACATTAAAGGTCTTAGTTTGTGGAGTGAGTGTCTTAGAAGGTGCTGTTCTGCTGAGCCAGAATGTAATCCATTTTCTTTTTAGGTCTGAAGAGGACATAGAGGAATACAGAAACTACAGTCAGGAAGCAGGACAGGGCCACCACAGCTACCACCAGCCATGTAAATGTGGAGTCTGTGAAGAGAGAGACCAAGGTAAATGAACGTTTTTATATACAGGCATCTGGTTGTCTTGATCAACGCAAAGGATATTTCAAGTGTATTTATTTGGCTAGTGGTTATGATAATTTGTAGTTGGTTATTTACTGAGATCTTGGAACGTAGCTTTATTGTTAAAACAGTTTTGGTAAGAAACACAAACCGTCAGACAATCAGACTGGTCTCAAACAAACCTCCAGCTTAGCCAAACTTATGTAAGGAAGGCAAACAGTAAAATATTACCCAAACTGTCCATTATAAACATCCATCACAGTTTAACAGGGATACTTTGACCTTATATGCTTGCCGTAGTTATCCACACACAACTGTGCAAAAATGGATTACTGCCACACTCCAAATAAAGTGGTTTAGAAAATCTGGCTAAACTGCTGGCTTGTTTACAGTCTTATTGTCTGACTGCTTGTGCTTCTTGTCCTGTGAGGCATTATCCATATTGCTGTAGTTCTCAGCAATTACTTTAGTGACTACAATGTCATGTTATCATAATCAACACTGATGGCCAAATGAAAGAAATATAACATACTGGTTAATATGTCCTTGATTCCAATATACTCAGTGACAAAAGTGTTTTGTAGGGCTCTCTCATTTACACACTGTACACACAAACACACAACTCACCCTCTAGTTGAAGCTGCACGACCACTTCCTGTCTACCTCCTTGGTTCTGAGTGACACACTTGAGCTCAGTCTTCATGTCTTGGTCTGTTATCTCTACAATAACTAGCCTCAACTCAATCTGGCAGCCTTCAGACACCCTGGTTACCCTGGAAGCATTGAGACAGACATTTGTTAACATGCTATGATTGAGGTGGGTTACGTGGCAAACAGCTACTAACTCTAATTGGATATACCTCATGGCTGAAATTAGACAAGATGTAAATAAGCAGCTCTGGCTTGTTTTCTATTTCTTTAAACCAATCACAATTGTCTTGGGCGGTGATAAGCCCAGCATGCAGCTACGGTGCCTTTGCAAAATAGTTTCGGGAGAGAACTTATTTTTGGTGGAACATTTGCACATAGGGAGGCGAGCCCTTGCATTAAAATGGCTAAATCCCCACAAAATATATACATATTCTTTGTATAGCTTTGCAACCATTCACCAAAAGAACCAATCAGGCCTGCCTTATTGCATGATCCAAATCTTCGTCAGTTCAATCATGTGAAATACGTGGCTAATTGCAGGCTTTTACCCCTAGTCTACATCCTGTGAGTCAAACTAGGGGCAACATAATGCATGACACTTGTTAAGGTTAGATTAAGTTCTTATTCACTTTACCCTAAACCAGTACAGACCTGGTTTTACCACAGGTTTCAGTACTGATTAGAAATATCTACCAAAAACAAATCAGCAATTACCTCCTTCCCCCTTGCAGAGCCCGTCCGTCAAAGTATGAGGACTCCACTGATTGGTCATTGACCAGCCATGTGACCAGAGTGGAATCTGTCATTTGACATTCAGTGAGCACCTTGCAAAACAGCTCCACTCCCGAACCTAAATGGAGGTGAATCAACATTAGACCTTTGCAGATTCTAAATATGCTTTCTATTCATTAAAGCATTTTGCATATGAGCATCAGATTCAGAAAATGTCACTATCTATTTTCAGGCTCAAGGTTCGATTCAAAATCAATTTTCGATTCAAAAACGATTCTCGATTTAACAAAAACGATTCACAGTATGTAAATGTAGTTACTTTTCCCATGTAACTGCAGTAGACATACAATTTTTTTTATAAAAAAATATGAATTGATTTTTTGAATTCTATGAATCGATTTTTAATCGGTAGAGCTTGAATCGCGATTCGAATGTGAATTGATTTTTTTTTTTTCTTTGCACACCCCTATTTGATACATTTTTATTACTCACCATGCAGACTTTCAAAAATGGTTCCATTCAGCGGCGAGACGATCACAGGAGGTTGAATCACGGGAGCTAGGACATAAAGAAGCACATTAAATCAGGATCAATTTTATCGTCCCCACAGGGTAATTCATATTCTATAAAGTAGAAGATGAACTCACTGTGAACGGTACTGTAGCTGCTGCTGCTGATTAGCCCTGGGTTAGACGTCACGGAGAGGTCAGGCACACTGGTGGTGGTGATGGTGGTGGTGGTGGTAGTGATTACAGGATCTAGACCTTCACACACATTAAGAAAGGCGTGAACACTTCCAAACAAACAGCTCTTACAATGACAGCAATGACACACGTTAATAATAATAATAAATCATGCCAGGTAACGGTGTTTTTGTGTTTGAGTTCTGTTTTTTTTTGCATCTTGTGTGAGATCGAGTTGTATGGTCCCTGTGGCTAAGCTAAGTCAGTGTGTTGCACATATTAGGCCAGTAGAGGGCAGGCCACGCTAATAATGATGGTGTAAAAGTGAGGAAGTAAACTAATAATATATCCAGTTGATGGACATGATTTTTACTAATGATCCTGTAATCACAGTAGCATTTGGTATTATTTCTGTTTAAACATTTGTTGTTGTACTGACTCAATTTGTGGATTTTTTTAAATCAATATGTAATCATTTTTTTTAATCAAGATTTTAGTTAGTTTTTGTATTTTTATGATTCAACAGAGCAGAAATTAAATATGACTGGAGAGGTATTTACATGAATCCACAAAACATGTGGCATGGTATGTGCAGGCTGTATGTACTTTTATAGCTGGCACTAATAAGTATTATTCAATAATGGCCAACCCTCATTTATTTATATAGAGTATTCATAATTAGGTTTCAAAATAAAACCTGTAATGTTTCAGATCTGATTTAGCCTACACACGTCAGTTGGGCCATTCATAAAAGAGTGATATGTGTCATGACATCACCCACCTTCCACAGTGAGCTGGATGGTTCGGCTGACATTGTACCGCTGGCCACTGATGAGCACTCTGAGCTTGCAGGTGTAGACGCCTGCATGGGCTCGCTTCACCGCAGGAATTATTAGTCTACTTCTGTTTTGGAGGAAGGCGCCCGCTCTGCCTAGCTGACGGGGGTAGTCCTGTCAGGAAGCAAAATACTGCGTCACTCACAGGGAGGGAGCGAGGCACGAACACTGAAAGAATTTAATCTTACATAACTGATGCTGTATGAGTTTTTAAGTTTGAAGTATCCATACAATGGGAGGAAGTTTAGTGTGTTACAGTACAGGGCTCCAGACTAACTTTTTGCCTTGGTTGCACTGGTGCGCCTAACTTTTTTAATTTAGGTGCACCAGCACAAAATTTAGGTGCACCCAAATTTTTAACTCCGACCTGCGGCCCTTTCCTACGTGTCATCCCCCCGCCTCACCCCCCTCTCTCTCTCTCTCCCCCCTTTCATGTCTTCAGCTTTCCTATCAAAATAAAGGCCGAAATCTTAAAAAAAAAGAACAACCGAAAGACAGGGGGAGTGCGATGGACTGAAGTGTATGCTAGGCTACTCAGAGAGTGACGGCTGACTCATTAGCGGCGTTACACCCGTCTTGTGTAGGCTATGAAATGTCTGTATCGTCACTGCGCTGCATTTTTATGAACTATGATCCAGCAGGCTCTGTCTTACACGCTATTACTCAACGAACTGAAGTTAGTTGCATTTAATAACTTCTAATGTGTTTTTCGTCGTGGCGGCCGCAATAACCGAGAGTTACCAGCGGAAACACTGGTACCAATACAGGTTTCCCTCTCATACTTAACAATATACAGCTATGTTAATAACAATTAAAACTGTAGACAAATGGGGGTGGACCAAATTGGTCGCACTCTAGAGCCCTGCAGTATTAAATGAGGTTTTGAGGTTAGACCTCTATCGGAAGCTAGTAAAAAAAACAAAACTTTAATGGAAATAATCTCCTTGTACCTAAGTGTACTGTAACTCCTCTCCCCTTGAGCTGCCCGATGACAGACATCACAATATCTCACTATGGTAAATAGATTTTACCGTTAACAGCTTTAACATTTTTCTGTTGAGACTACATGTTGTCGCAGTTTTCCCTATGAAGTGGTTCAAAATATTACAATGTGCACATTGTAAAGCTCTCAAACTAACCTGTGATTCTGAGCAACATGAGTAAAATTGACTTGACAAAGTGTCAATGCTGCAAAAAATCTTCATCTTAATAAGTAGTTTTTGTCTCCTATTAATTAATTATTTATTAATACATTATTATTTTGAAAAGTCTTTTCTTAAGACAAGTGGAATAACTTTCTAAAATTGTAATTGTGTAACAGTGGGGATTAATTAAATAAAAAGGTATAAAAAGTAAAGTATAAGTAAAATTAATGTAAATATTTGGAGAGAGGGGGAAAAAAAAGAAGCTAAATTAAGAAAAATTATATTTGATTTTAGAAAATCCTTGAAACAATTTGATTTATGGTTAAAACCAGTTAACAGTAAAACAGAAATAAATACTTTTTGTACGAGGTTCTGGTTCTAAACACTCCTTTCCAGTCAGCCTTTTGTTGAAATCACAAAGTTTAAATTGTGCAACAGAGTGAAGGGCAGAAAATTTGTTTAAAAAAATGTGTCGGCAGGTGACCAACTAATCGTTGAACTATTGGTGCTGAACAACAGCCGGTATACAAAGTGTTTTTCCTCTCACCTTGTGCCACTCTACCGGTCTGTCTGTGTTGTTGAAGTCATTCAGAGATGGACACGAGAGATTCAGACTCTCTCCCACTACGGCATGGTATGGATGGATCAGTTTCTCCATGTCAACAGAACTGGACTCGTACACTTGTAGCGTGATACACCCAGTTACGCAGTAGGTTTCATTTCTGGAGACAAAAGTGATGACCAATGTGTAGTAAAGACAAAGTTTTTTTTTTTTTAACTAGAGGGTTTAAATTCTCATGATGGCAAGTATTTGCTCCGCAAACAAGAACACTGAATCTCTGCTAGTTTCAGAGATGCAGTTTTGTAGTTCAGTTTGTAGTTAAGTTTTTTTTAAAGCCACTATTTCCAAATGAAGTTCAGTTGAGCATAAACAACATGGCCATACAGGTCAGGAATAAAAACGAGTGAGTTTTTATAAAGTTTGAATGCCTACCTGTACGTGCAGATATATTTCCCTGAGTCCGAAGCCTGAGCTGGGAGGATCCATAACTGTTTGTTACGCTGCTGTACACGCCCTTCACCCTGATAGGCCACACCCTCTGCCCCATTGTCCTTGGTGATGATGAACGTTGCTGTTGGGGGGGCGATTTTGCGTACTTTAAGCACTCTCTCGAACATTGAGAAAGAGAGTATTATGGCCTCGCCCTCCAATCTTAATATATTCACCTCTGGAGACACCAGGTAGCAGCCTTCTGCAGGGGAAACATAATTATTACAGTTAAAGTAGCATTTTGGTTAAAGAGTTTAGTCAGTGTTTATAATGCTGTATAATTAACAATACGAGCATCTCCATAATACACACCGTGCTTACCTTTCTTGGGCAGAGGAGGTAGCCTTCCATAAACGTATTCGATGACGACCACAGCAAACATCAATACCAAGCGGACCATGACGACCGTCTGCACGGATACAAAAATCTTTAATAAATGACCAGCCGACAAAATGTGTAGTGGTGTCTAACTAATGTCAGTTTGAGAGAGCTGGATTAGTTCAGTTGCTTTCAGCTCTCAGTGAAAAGTATTTGGTTTAATACTAGTAGTTAAAAGCTGTAGAGTGTAAGAGGAGAACAACCACAGTAAGAATAACAAAATGCCACTTTTCTCAACAAAATATGAACGCTCTTTAAGACTAATGGAGGTAAACTAAAATATTCAAGTCGAGAGACATGTCTGGTTCTGAGGTTGTTTCCTCGAGCAGCGAAGAGGTTAATGATGCCTAGCATTCATTTTAACCCTTTTTGTAGTAGAATGTAAAACTTGTGACATCGCAAGAATTGTCATCGAAACGCATCCCACCCCCACGCTGAGCAGCCCAATTTAACCAGGCGGGGTTTACCGGCAGCAGCACATGAGATGAGTCACCTTTTTAAATGGTGGAAAGCCACTGATATCAGAGGTCAGCAAAATTAATAACTAACAATAATGATAGACTAACTAATTATTTACAATTTAAAAATATAGGCTTGTTTTTCCTCCTGCTTAAACAAACCTTTAAAGGATTCATAAAACATGAATAACTTAATAGATTAGAATAGTTGTCTGGAGTATTAAAGACTGAGTCCTGTGATAGAGGGGGAAAAGCCCCCAAAAAATTATCTTAAAAAAAAATAATAATAAAAAAAAAAAAAAAAAAAAGTATTAAAGATATGCCGATACATTTTAGGAGTGATGGCAGTTTTCACCCTGTATTTTGATTTTTGGTGGTGGGGCTACACTTTGATTTACATGAAGATCTGGGCCTTAACGGGATAGAATATATTCTGTTTACTAGAGCATTATCTAATGAATCTAGTCAGGTATATTTACTGTATTCTACTAATGTGTTCTGTAGTATTAAATATGTATTTTTCATAACAAATTTTATATTCTGTCACATCTTAATTTAAAATAGTCTATTGTATACAAAATTAGTTTCTACTCCACATTATATCAGTTTTATTCTATTCCTTCTCAGTTTTAGCTGGGTTTTGTCAGACAGGAAGGTAATCTCTGGGCTTTGTGCAGAGAATTTGTGTCGCAGAGTTAAGCCATCATTTCCATGATACAAGCTCATTTTCACTTCTGCTCTAGCTTCTCACACGTAATAGTCATAAATCTTTTCCCACAATCAAATTTTTGTATCAGTGTGTCATCAAAAGGCAATCCCATTCATAAAACCTATGGGCGTGTCACACATTGTTGTAATTGGATGTGTACGTGAGTCACAATGCAACTGTTAAATCGAACATTATCTGGGATTAAATAGAAACTTTGGCACATGTATAATATTTATTTTAAAGAAAAGAAAAATCCAACCTGAGCTTATTTTTGATGATCAAACTCCTGACAATCACACATGATCCACTCGTAATGCTGTATGTAGGCGTTTAACTGACTAATACGAGAGCGATAATGAGACAGTTTCAGTAGTGCTCATTCCAGTACTTTGGCTGCAATTTCCTAACAAACGTTAACATTACATTGCTTTATGATACAAAAAATAATTATGTGCACAGATAATATAGATGATATATGATTATGTGGAAATATTGACTGATTAAATTTAGAAGTCCCAGGCGAACCTAAATAATAAATATTTCATAATAAATTGTCAAAAGTTTTTTTCACAGATTATTTGAGCATTTTTGGATGAATCGCAAGCCGTTGTAAATTAATTGAAGATGCCCTCGGATTGTATACAGTATACAGTATATGCTCAAACAAAAAAATATAAGCAGTAGTGCAAAAAAAGTAATAAAAATACTTTAATGTAAAAATAATGCATAAAAAGTATGTATAAAAATATATTTTGTATATAAACGGCAGACAGTATTACACTAATTATATCAACAAATACACACATTCAGTACGTTTACAAACAAATCTACTATACACATACACACACACACACACACACACACACACACACACACACACACACACACACACACACACACAGTATGTATCCATACATGCTTGCATACAACACACACAAACCGCAGTCGGGTATACTCACGGTGTACAGGTGAGATGGGTGATCCTGGCAGTGTGACGGTGACGACGTGGTGACAGCATGGACTCTAGCTGTATGTGGTCAGTCGGCTTAGGGGGGAACCTGTGCTCTCTTTTCAAGGTTCCCACCCCTCTGAGATGGAAATTTCTGAGGTTTCCCAATGTAACACGGTGAACTGTACAGCTGACAACTCACATCGTCTGACTCCTTAACACAAACCTACACAAGATATACACACAGTTTTAGTGTTTAGTGTTACGACTGTTGTGGCTGTTCCTCTGGCATCATCTGCCTCTTGCGTCAGTGGACATCTTTATGTTTGTTTTAGCACAAGTACACACACACACACACACACACACACACACACACACACACACACACACACACACACACACACACACACACGAAAAAGATAATAAGTAAAGGGTTGTTTTTCGCCACTACCAGCCAGACACTAGAGTTCCTCTAACTCTTAGAAAGAAAGTGAATAATCATATTCCTTTCAGCATTAAATTTGAGACAAAGACTTTGGGTTAATGTTTTGTTGACCTCTCTCTAAGCCAATTATTATTTTAACTTGTTTTAATTTTATCATGAATAAAAACTTTAGTTTCCATTATTCAGCTCTTGACCTAAGATTGGACATTTGTTACTTGTATTTGAATGAGTTGTCATTTTCAACCAATGCATTTTGGTAACTATTGCTCTGTATTGTCATCTATTTATGTTATTTTAAGCTCCCAAGCTGATCATTTGATGATCTGTTGATGTGGCCTTTTAACTTGTTCCAGAGTTGCTCAGTCATTTGATGAGAGGGCTTATTAGTTAAACTGGAGTAGCAGCACAGCTCACAGGCTGTGGTGACCGCTTCTGTGTTGTTTTGTCAGCTTTTATACCTCATGATTAGTGAATAACAAGCCAGCCATACTGTAATGACGTGTCCGGCAGCCACACTCCCTAATTTTTCTTTTAAAATAGTATGTGACCATTTTCACATTTATCAGGGCAGGGGACTTTTGATATTGCGGTAGGTAGAAACCAGGGGAAGAATGGCACTGTAAAGAAGCTTTAGGTGACAATAGATTGCTTTTACCAGGCCTGCCATTTTGTTGGGAAAAGCTTTAACCCTTGTGTTGCCCTTCGGGTCCCAGTGACCCGAAGGACAACACAAGGATTATGTACTTCCGTTTACTTTGTTGAGAATTGCTCTCTAAACAAGGGTTAATACAGCACCTTAGTTCTTGTTTGTACAGCATTTTGGTCAGCTTAAACTGTGTTTAAATGTGTTCTAGAAATAAACTTTACTTACTTACTTTACAAGAAACAGGGTTTAGAGAGCAATTCTCAACAAAGTAAACGGAAGTACATCATCCTTGTGTTGTCCTTCGGGTCACTGGGACCCGAAGGACAACACAAGGGTTAAGTTCGGGCTGAGTTTAGGTTTGGTTATTTTTGTGGTTTATTAAAGCGGCAGTGGGCAGAATGCAAAAAAAAAGGCAGAATGAGACCTTCTCCTGCAGCACTCCCTCTCCGTCCTCTCTCTGAACTTACCTGTGATTGGCCAAAGTCTCCCGTCACAGCTAGATTATCTGAAAATTAAATTTTTTTTTTTTTAAAGAGTCGAGGCGGTGCAGAAGTCTAGTTTTCTCCTAGACCATTTAAAATACAACATGCTGAAAGATTATTACGGAATTTTTCTGTTTCGCTCTGACTGTCAATTGTCTGCAACCATGCATGCTGAGTTGCAAGTTAGATACACAATGCCCCGCGGGAAGACGGGCAGGGACAGAGCGTAGCCAACAAGTTGGCTAGCTAACAGGCTTCTTTTGTGAACCTCTCTGAATTTGTGTGTGTGTGCGAAGCAGGCTGTTGCTAAAAAGCAGTAAAATACAAATACTTCATGTAAGCGGACTGTGCCTGAAGAACAACTTCCCTGTATAAACATATTTTTAAAAACAGCTGTGTAATAGCAGTGTGACTCACTGTTCTGGCATCTCCCTGCGTAGAAACTATGGTGTCCCCCCATTGTGCATCATTGTGGATTACTCGATGTGGCTGACATATTGATCGTGACTGAACACTTTCCAAAATAGACAGACTATGCAGATGACGTGAGTACTCTTCAATACATTTTTGTCACATTTAGACTTTGTAGTTCTGCTCAGATTTCCATTTGCCATTTCCACAAATGAGTTTTTGTATCATCAAACTAGATTTAAAGGAGTACTCCCATCGATTTAGCATACTCCTATGACACTGTCAACAATGTCACAAGGTAACTCAACCATCAACAGTTCGTTTGGAGATCCAGCAGTGTTATGCTAGTCGCAGCTAATTTAGCCCTGAGTCTTAAGACTCTCACCAAGACCTGAAAACAGATTGACCCCCCTTTTTTTGTAGTTTACCTGGCAGACATTCATATTTTTAGGATTTTCACAAATAACTGGAATTATTGTTTATTATTGTAGTTTTGCTAGGGAGGGATACTACTTAGTACAAAATGAACAATAAGCAAGTAAAAACAGGCCTTTCAAATGCAATAGCTGTGTTCTGCCAGTATCTTTGAAGCATGCAGGTTAAAAGGTGACCGAAACAGAACATACCATTCATTATACTCTAATGACTGGTCATTGAGAAAGCAAGAGCTGTTGCATGTTTTGGGAATTCTCCAGATGGGCTCATTACCTGTTGTATCCTGATACTCAGTAACACTGGACAGATGACTAAACAGTTTAGACAGACCGGTTTTGTTTTTGTAGCTAGGGCTGCATCCAACTGATATTTTCATTGTCTATTAATGTGTCGATAATTTTCTCCATTTTTCAATTAGTTGATCATCACCATTTTCTGACATTTTATAGACCAATCAGTGTTTTCCAAACCCCAATATGATGTTCTCAAATGTCTTGTTTTGTCCACAACTCAAAGATATTCAGCTTACTGTCACAGAGGAGTGAAGAATCTTGAAAGTAATCACATTTAGGAAGCTGGAATCAAAGAATTCTTTACTTTTTTTTCATAGTAAATGACCCCAAACGATTAACCCATACCAAAATAGTTGGCGATTAATTTAATAGTTGACAACTAATTGATTAATTTTTGCAGCTCTACTCCCAGCCACTCAACATATCAGTATATTACACTTTTGGGCCAACTGAACCCATTTGTGTTCAAGAGCTATCAATCTGGAGACCAATACATTTTGTGCAACTGTGAAAAAAGCAGTTCCTCTTGGTGACATAGCCAAAATGCAGCAGCAAAAATTAAATAAAGTTTGATATCTACAGTGGTGGCATCTTTTTAACATCTTAAATGTTAAAGATGAGATACAGTAAGGCTTACTGGGGAGATTTGAAGATAGCCTACAGAAATCTGCTCTCATGGTAAATGACAGAGAATAAATGCCATTGTTTCGTCACAAAGTTATGACAAATTCAAGGCTGCATGGACTCAACCAGAGTAGTTTTTAAAGTTAAAGTAAATAAAAACCTAACCAAAGACCTTTATGCCACACCCAACCTAATGATCTTACCCTAATTTGTACAACACAAGCCAAACCCTTGTGGATTTTTTTAACTGTGAATTTTCAGCAAGTTTTAATTTTAAACACACACATATTGTGTATAAAAACCCTGTCTTTCAGGGAACAAACTTCACATGCCAATAACTAGCCCCTTACATCAGACATCTCACTCATAGCAAGATCAAACATTTGAACAGGATGGATTACATTTCCAACACATTCATGGCGAATTCAACATAACTGTATTGTGAATGACTGAACAGTTTCCATGTTATATAATTTTAGTTTAGTAGTTCATTATTGTTTAACTGAGTGTGGGTTTATGTGGAAACAAACAACTTTATAATGTTCAAGGAAATATGAAGTAGCATTTTTTAAAAAGAAAATCTGTTGAAATGGACCTGAACTGTACAAACTGACGTGTGAAGGGTTTCTGTTAGCCAACATGTGTTACAACATGTCTCTTTTCAACATGTTTGCATTTGTGTTTGGGGAACAAACTGCAGCATTGGCCTTTCAGAGATAGAACAAACTCTTCTTTTAAAATTTCTTTTCAAAGTTTATTCGAAGAAAAAAAAAAACTTCAGGAAAATACATGACTTCCTGTCATACACAGAGAGGACATAAGTTAGAGTAGCATGGCAGAAACAGCAGAGGAAAAAACACGTCGCCTCACGTCCAAGCCTGCAGGGAACGTTACTGTAATGTGTCCAGGTTGAAGCAGCGCTATGTGAATTCCTGAAATGAACAGCACGTGTGTTCTTTATCGTTTTGTAAGTAGGTTGTTTAGTGGGGTAGGGGGGGGATATGACAAAAGAATGAAAATATCCAAACAAAGAATTAAAGAACCAAGACGCAAATGCATTAAACATAAATATCATGATGCACATTAGTGTAACAAAACATTGCCTCTGTAAACATTTTCTCCACCTAAGGTGAGCGTAATAATATTAAACCACCGCAGCCGCATATTTACGTGTACATAGACTTACAGAAACTATTGTTAAGCTTTCCGACTAGCTCTAAAACTTAAGAATACACAATGCTTCAAATGATTTTTTTTTTTTTTTTTAAGGATTTCCAAGTAGTGGTTTTCATAACAATGTTTACACGTTTTAAATGCTGCCCACTTGGCACTTTTTCCAATGTGAGTCGGAAAGCGACCGTTTTTTCTCATCAGATATAGACTTAGCTCCCATCCTTTTTTAGCCCATTAAGAAGATCAATAATAACCACATTTTTTTCATGAAATCAATACAGCCACTCATCAAGGCCTTGATGCAATAAGAGACACACACTGGGTACTACTGCACACACAGACCTCAGACGACACAGCATTGGGGGTGTCCAAACGGCTTTTCTGTTAAGAGGGATAAAAGTTTGTGACAAACTGACATTTTCACATGTCAAAAACACTGCTCACGTGTGTAATTGTTATCGTCAGAGGAAAAATACACCCAAGGTAAACTTGTTTGTGATCTGTTTGGACATGAAGTGAGAGCACAAATTGAACTCTCCTTTGCCCCTTTTCTCAGTGAACAATGTGCAGTCTTTCAGAGTCGCTGTGGAAATGGAGGAAAATCCAGCTCAGCAGAAGGCCTGAAGGACATTGAAGCTGCAGTTTGCTGCCCAGTCTTTCACATATACAGACAACTTAAATAACAGCTGTAGCAGAAAGTGAGTGTGTGTGTGTGTGTGTGTGTGTGTGTGTGTATCTGGGGGGGGCAGAGTGAGGAAAGGTTTTGCTCCGTGTTGCTCGTTTTGTAACACTTTATCAGAGTAACACTGAAATCCAGAGTCTGAGTGTTGTACTGATAAGGTTTATGTCCGTGTTTCATAGGAAAGAGTGCCTGACGTACTCGCCAGAAAACCCCCCCTCAGTTCTCAAGCAGATTCTCACTGCTGTGGAAAGGTTGCAAATGGAGAATGCCCCATCCCCCCTCCCCCGGAAAATATCTACACCTGACGTAGAGTCTCCACTGCTGTAGCTTTCAATCGTCTATATCTCAAAATTGAACATCTAGGATTGATCACTTGTGACAAGATACAAAGCAAAAACATCATCTCATGCCTTGGACCACCACACAGTAATAAGTCTTTCTACATTCTTAACACTTAGTGCATTGCATTCATACAAATGATACAAATGAAAAATGTTTTGAAATGGAAGATAGAAAACCGCCTTCCAGAAAAAAAATCCTCTGCTGAACCAAACCTGCTGACCATGCGTTTATCTCTGCCACGAAAATCCAATTTGTCGATGACACTTATCTCTCTGACCGCGCGCACACACACATACTGAACTTTCTTCTCTACCATATCGCTTCATTATCATCTTTTTTCTTATTTTATATCTGAGTATTCACAGCAGTTCAAGTTTCTCCAGTTGAGAGACACTGGCTGACCTCCCTACCCGAGATGAGTTTAGGTGGTCATGTTTGACTGGTGGGGGGAAAAACATGACCCCTGACACTATCTGGAAGATTCAGTGAACTTTTTTATTGTACATAGACACCTTTTCTTTTTTGGACCACACCCACATCACTTTTTTCTTAGACAAACACATCTTGCACTTCTGTGGGTTCAGAGTAAAAGCAAGCAAACTGTGGGTGGATGTGCGTAAATCTTAAAAAACAAGTTAAAAGACATGTTTTACTCCACATAGTTACATTTATCTTCAAGGAATAATAATAGTAATAATTCAAAAAATACTATTCTGAAATCCATCTGCTTCAGCGTCTTTCTATAATCCTCTTTTTTTCTTTTTTTTTTTAAAGCACATGTCCAAACAACACAATACTTCAACGACATACACACCCACCTGTCGAGTCCCATCGATCAGACTTAAAGTAGAACCTCAAACTATTAGGCCCCTTTCCCCCGCTTGTCACCATGACAAGTCCAACTGGCTCCGAGTGTTTTTTTATTTTACAATTGCCCCCTGGCTGACAGTCTCGACCTCTATCCAGCATGTCAGCAGTAATTGGACCAAACTGAAGTACATTTACACACACTACTGTAGCATTAATACGACAGACTCCCACTCCACCGGCCCCATGAAGCGCTCATAAGAAAGGGCGGAGGGCAGGAACATGGGGCAGAGGGTGAACGCTCTTACAAGAGGCAGACCTGCAGAAGGTAGTAGCAGTTGTAATAATAGTGGTAGCAGTACTAGTAGTTAAAAGACCTTAAGCTTACTGACCTGCCCAGGAGCATGGAAATGCTGCAGAGGTAAAAAAAAAATATATATATCTTATCATAATCTGATAAGCACCAAGAAAACGGAGAGGGAAGCAAAATGTAATTTGCCCCCTTTACCTAAATTCACATTTAATTTATTTTTTTACTTTCTTTCATATATTAATTCATCGTTGATGTCATCACTTCAGGCATTTCAGGGGGCGATGACTGTGTGACTTGACCGGTTGTCGCTGCGTCACAGGCGGCCCCGGAGCACTGATGCAGCAAGGCTGCAGCTCCAGAAGAAAGGTGAAGTCATTGCTGTTGACTGCTTCAGAGGGCTGGTTCGTTGTTGATTTTGTTCTCTTTTGGTTGTCCGAGGGCTGACAAGACATCGACGGTGGGTTCTGAGATCCAGTGTTAGCGAGGGTGGAGGACAATGAGGAGAAGGAAGAGGGCAGGGTGTGGACCTCTACCAGCTGAGCAGGTTGCTTCGGCCCAGAGTCATAAAGTAGACCTGGCTGGAGCCTCCAGACCGAACAGAGGCGAAGAACACCTGAAGAGGAGGGACAGACAGATGGAGATTTCACTACTAGGTACAATAACACTCTCACAGTCTCCATTCACTCGTTTTCAGGTGCAGTTTGAATTTGAACACAGATGAAACCTGAATTAACAGCCATTTTTTTGTGGCAATACTAATGATATTCTGATCAAGCTTTTTTGTTAACAATCCTGGTACTGATAATATATTATCCATGTACTAAATCAGTAAAACTAATATAATATACATTACAACACAAAAATATATAATAAACCTGTATAAATCTTTTCTCATATGGTGGTTGTCTGTGAATGCTTTTTTTCCCCTCATGTCTGTCTTGAAAGTAAATCTAGATCTCAATGAGGGTAGGTAAATTATGGAAAGTACTGTTATTATTAAAGCTGCGGTAAGTAATTTAGTAATTTGGCGGGAGACTGGTCAATCACAGGTCATTTCAGAGAAAGAGCGCGTTCCTATTGGCTGTTCTGTGCACGCATTGCCCGTGTCACGGAGAGGGAGAGCTGCAGGAAGAGCTCACACTACTTCAAATTCTAGCATTTTACCCACTGCAGCTTTAATGTAGACAATATTTAACTGATAATAAAAGAAATGTTGGTTCATGTCATGCAAATTGAGCAAGGAAATATGTAATTTTCCATTCCCATCTTTGTTTGGATTAGGGAAAAAAGTTGCAATTTAGGAAATGGGTTTAATTTACACAAAATAATTGCATGAATGAATAAATAAAATGATCTCCAGTGTTACTGGCCCTAATAAATGAATGCAGTCATGTAAATTAGAAGGACTTCTCAACACAGTTGTGTTTTTTTATATTACATTGCCCACTAATGACCAACAGCTTATTTCCCAAAACTATATTGACTAGAAATGTCTTAGCTGAACAAACCTACCAAACAGACTATTCAACTAACTGACTAAGAAAGGGCATATTTAAAAAAAATTCTGGAAAGAAAACCTATTCCCGTATGCTACAGTAATATTTTCCTGTACAAGCACAGCTAAAGAACCACAGAGAGAAGAACAAATGTCCTCTCTCATTGGTCAGCAAAGTCAAAGGGAGAAGAGATATTAGAGCAGTTTAAAGTTACTTCCACACAGACTTTTGAGGACCTTGAGGAGTTTTACCTATAGTTACATCTGACAGGCTCTGAGTGGTAATTGCTGTGCGGTTTGGATGGTTAATAAGCCACTTAATAATAGAAATGGAAGGCCCCCCCTTTTTTTGTGGCAGATATAGCCATTTTCATGTTAAACAAAAAAAGAGTAGCAGCATTATCTTAAAAGCTATAATCTAATTCAATTTGAATGGCAAGGGGATATTTGAACTGGATCCATTGCGTCCTCTTAAATGCCCTACAGTGAGTCAAACATTGGGATAAAAAAAAAAAAAAATCTCTTAATGTGTAGTGGATGGTTTAAACTTTTAACGTGTGGTGTTTTTGCCCCCAATCTCAGGTATAGTCATTGATGCCAGTAATGATGACTAATAATTCCTAATTAACTAATTTTAACTAATTAATTAACTAAGTAACTAATCCCACTTTACAGATCAGCTCAGAATGTGTTCTTGAAGGTATACATGGAGGTCTCACCTTGTCATTTCTTTCACAGAGGAACTTGAGTCTCTGGGCTCTCTTGTGCATGAAGACGCCATCCAGATGGCCGGTCTCCACCGAGCGGATCTCTATGGCCTTCTCTCCCCAACCCATGATCTGGTTGGAACGAATGTAGGCTAAAAAGAGGTATTTGAGTTAATCGATATACTGATTGCTCTAAAGGTAGGTAGGTAGGTGTGTGTGTGTGTGTGTGTGTGGCTACAGGGCAAATTATTAATTAAGTGGCTTGTGTAGGCGAAACACATTAGCAGTGTGCATGTGTTAGCTATCAGGGATATATTAACCAATAAATAATGTACACAGTTAACATATTAGAGGAAGAAACAAACACATAGTAAAATTATTACATAATAGAAAATCAGCACTTTAATGTTTGCCATTGTTGCTTTGTTATTGTGTTGCTTTAAAACCCGAGGGTCTTGTCCTCTTTAAGAAGTCCCAAGATAACTCTGAGGGGGCCACGCAGGTCAGGAAAAAAGAAAAACACAGGACTAATTAGTATTCTCTTCCTTTTCTAATCATTCTTTTTGTTTCCTGAAATGTTAAATGAGTTAGTAGTTTCAGGCCGGTAAATACTCAAATGTAACAACCTCAGGAAGGGAAAAATCCTCCTTTGGTGGAACTGATTGATATGTTGCATGCGAGATGTGAAGAGGGTTGGCAAGTAGACATTACTTTATTTTAGGGAGTTGTGATGCATAGACAAATGTATGAAGAAAAACTGTAAGCTGTGCGTTAGTGCAACTTTTGCCACTGACTCACCCACTGAGGTCGGCATCTCCCCCCACTGCAGCACTACATCCTTGGTGATGCGTCCATAGGTGTTCACGTAAACACCCTCGTCCTCGTAGCACACCAGCAGCTCGATGCCGTCAGTGTTGGGCAAGATGATGATGGCGTGAGACTGGATACTGGTCTGGATCTGCAGGGACACATAACACCAACATGGTGTCTGCTGAGGACTTTCTTTGAGACCATTTTATAAAATGATTTAACTGCACCATTGGCATCTATGATCAACTACAGCAGCAGAGCAATACACAAGACAACTGAAAATAAATCTTTTCAAAACGTTGAATTTATATTAATTAATGCCTGGAAACTTAAAAAAGTTCATAATTCAGGGCTGCACGAAATGAGGAAATATGCTATATGCAATAAGGTTGTTGAATATCGCTCGTGATAAACGGATATTAAAGTATACTCAGTTCTGGATTTCTGCTGCTTTCAGTATTCTTCTAAAATACAGCAAATTGCTTGTTGAATTTGAAAAAACGAAAAAAATAAATAAATAAAAAATCCTGAATTGAACATTGGATTGACATGAAAAGCACCATTAAAAAAGAATGAGAGTCGTAGATGATGCTCTCTTATCTCTAAGTGTCTTTCGCGATGTGTTTATTGTGCAAGTTGATATCGCGATAACGATAAAAGCCCTACTGGAAACTCACAGTTCGTAATTCAGGCCATGAAAAATATAGCAACAGTGAAAATGAAATTGTCTGTCTGAGAAACTTGACAAAATCTTGCCATTAAAAAACTGAAATATAATTTGAGGCACCAGCAAACATGCATGTGAGATATTATGCACGTGTGTTCTTACATGTGTAGGCAGGTAGATGTCATAGACAGCCCCAGAGTCGACATCCACAGCGTGGAAGCCTGAAGATGAGCCGTAGATAACCTTTAACCTCTGACCCTCCTCCACAGTCAGGTCCACCAGCAGGGGCTTGTGCACCAGGTCACCGAAAGACTAAAGCACACAGGTCAGAAAAACAGTTTTTCTCCCTCTTGTTTAGTCAGCCAGCAGAAGCTTGAACATCAGATTAGTCAATATTTGCCAGGGTGGAGGTTATCAATGTTGACAGCAAGCTGTACAAACAGTTTTTCTATTATTCCGTAGTTTAATCAACACATGAATAATGCAACTGTGAATTTAATTGTTGACCTGTTTTAAACCTTGGCATCAACATGCATTCTGGATAATAATACAGCACAAAGAAAATACATAAAATAAATTCAAGTGTAAATACATCGCAGACACAATAAAATTTTAATTCACTGAAACAACTTTAGAGATGCAAAACTTTGTTTGTCATCATTAACAACAAAGGATAAGTTCACACATGCCTCAGCTAACCAGCTAAGCCAGTTGATTGACTCACCTTGAAGGCCATGAACTTGTGGTAAGGCTTGGGTGCCCAGGCGTAGACCTCCACTGAGTTCTTCAAAGCCAGAACTAAGAATTTGATCCTCTCATATTTCACTGGGGAACAAAAATCAAAACAGAACATGAGAACACAAAAGAGTATAATTGGCATCAGGGTCGTAAACCAGCATCAGCTGCACACTACCGTAAAAGGTTGGTTTGTTTGGCCGTTGTTGACTCTCCTAGCTACTTTGGTAGTTTATCCACAATCATTTTCATCAACTTGTCATCTCGTAATGTGATGTCCTTATTCATTAACGGAGTTTCACTTTGCAAAAGCAAATTGATTGAAACTGATGTTCATTTGGATTTCGTGACCCCATGCATGATTAGGTGATTTCCTTTCCTTCTGCAATATTCAGTGCACAGAAAAACTAGAAAAAACTGTCAGTCCCTGCAAGTCACAAAGAAAAACAGTAAATGCTCCAACTACAGAAGGCTTCCATTGCATTTATTTTAATAGTCTTATTTTTTTCTGGATTGTTATCAAAAACATTTAAAAAGAAACGGATTCATTCATGCCATATAATCTTAGTTTATAATCCTCTCAAACACAGCTTGTGCATGGCAGTATCTTGTTCTCGGGTATCAATGATTAATTTACTCTACACTGTAAATATGAGAGGATTTAAAGGAAAACAAAGGGTTCAACTAATAGCCATTTAGAACTTTAAAAATGTATCTTAGTTTTCATAAAGTCTGTACATAGCTCCTCCTTGACCAAACATCTGTACAAGAGGAGTTTTGAGAATCATTCAATTGAAGAAGTTATAATTGAAGAGTTTAGTATTTCTAATGTGCAGTAAAACTCAACCAACATCTATCAGTGGGTGACAGTCACAGAAAGGTGTGCAGAGTTTTGACATTTTGTCAGTTTTCACAGATAATGTTTTTCTTTGGAAAGTCCTGTACTTTCCACAAGTGTTGTTCAAACTCTGCCAGCTGTAATTCAGAAAAATTAAATCTGACAAGAAATCGATGGACATGCATGAATACAACTGGAAATGGATTTCCCGATTGACCGCTCTGATCAATGTTGAGGGGTTTCCAACAGGAAGTGCTGGTCTTTGCTCAGTGGCACTACCGTTAGGACATTCTGAACTTTAGAGACGTCCACTCGGTCATCGTTACCACAATATTACTTAATCAAGGGCTTTCCTTCCTTAGACTTTACTTTTTACTTCCAGCCATTATCTGTGGCATGCATGTCTAGTATGCCTGCACTCACTCTTATATCTACACTGAGTTTGTAAACTTAAAGCAACACAATGTACCTTTTAGCTGCAGCTGTAGTTCCAATGAGACACTGTCTCATTGGAACTACAACTTGCGTTGGGTAGCGCGAGTTGTAGTTCCAATGAGACAACCTGTAGGGTTGCTTTAAAGAGTCCCCCATTTGAATCCAGATGTAACTGGATTTAATTATGATGGGACATGCACTCATAACAAAGCAGGGACAGTTAGCTGAGCAGATACCTTTTGTTTTCAAGGTAAAAAGACGATGTCATTTAAAAATAAAAACAATCAGATTAATTAGTGATGAATGATAAAGGCAATGGTTAAACAATAAACTGAATCCTCTCAAGGCTTAAAATGATTGGCTTCATTTGATAGTTAACAGCAGAGACAGAATGGAAAGAAAGAGAAGGGGACATGACATGAAAGAAAGATTCTTAGCCAGAACTGAACCAGGAGGTTGCCAATAATGGTATGCATCTTAGGCTACAGGGATGCCCAAACATAACCATTTCAGGCCTTCATCCAATTCATAATTTGCATTATATGTGCCCATAAATCAAAATTCCTAATATTGCTGTTTATTAACTGTTTATTAAGGCTGTGAGTTATGTGACCTACCAACGTTGTAGTGGACACAGCCCTCCAGGTCTCCTACGGTGGTCCAACCCTGTTTCTTCTCCACCTCAGGGTCATTGTGCAGGATCTTGTTCCTCAGCCAGGACAGGTAGTACACACGGAGCTTGTTTTTCTTACCTGTCATAGATTGAGAGAGGTGAAATCAAGTTAAAGCAACACTAGAGAACTTTTCCCGCTTCGGTCCCCCTACAGGTTGGAAGCGGAATTTTCCATTACAGAGAGAGACAGAGAGAGAGATGTAGGATTTTTAACAAATTTAACATTTCAGGTGTTAATTTCCATACAGGTTTAGTGGCTTGACTGTGAAGTAGGGGATTTATCTCCGAGAGTACATTATATTCTGCCTCTGGTTAGAAGTGGTGAATGTAGGCTACAGCTCACAGCAACTTAATACTATATAGTTTCTGGCTTTTGTTTGATATTTAGTGTTGGCAAATGGCTTTTTATTGAGTTTCCTCTCAGCGAAAAAATAGAATGAAAAGCGTAGCGCCTTTTTTCGCCAACCTTCCACACAACAGTTGCGATGTTCCTTTCAGCTATCCGCTTGTGCTCCAGGAAAGTGACGAAAAGTTAGTTTGGTATATCCAGCAATCACGTAGCTAACGTTGATGTGCATGTGGCGTCTGCGTGTGGCATGGTTACCTTCCCACCAAACGCCCCCAAACACAGACAACGACATGACTCAAAAACTGGTGTCTGGTAGCCTGCCTATAAATGGCATCACGCTCTGTCTGCCACTTGTTGTCTGGTTGTGCTTTGCATGTGTGGGATTCTGAAACGTCCTTAAATTCGTGAATTGTCGTTTGTTTATTCAAAGTCAAAGACAGTCCAAAGTAGTGCTACTTTGCACATTGTTGTGGGTCTGAGGTGTATGTCACATTTTAGCTGCCAAAGCTCAGGTGGTTTCTTCGACCCTCTCTGTGTCTGGTCCTGTGTAGTGCTCAGTCAATGTACAGTACGAGAGGGGGAGTGGCCAGCGGCTAAAGCCAATGTGTGCTTCTTTTAGCGATATATATTTAATGATATCTTTTGCATTTCTACTACTATGGTACTGCACTTACTTGTGCCCGTAGCAGGACACCTGTCAAGTTTGGAATCCATCGGACTAACGGTTCGAGAGATATGCGAATAACACACACACACAGACAGACAGACATTCTTGCAATTTATAGATAGATGTGGATATGGTCAGTCTGTGCATACCCTGATAAAGGTTGCAAGCCGAAATGCTCTGGTTTCTCAATAAAGTTGTTCTTTATACTACAAGTGTTGCAGGAGTTTTGGCCTCTTTAGACTTTGACTATTCACAGTAACCCTAAAAGCCACTTAGAATGTCCTTATTGGCTGCTGGCTGAGATTTTATTCTACTGTAGTCTGCAATGATTCTCAATTTTTTATTTAACATTGTCTGAATGATTGCATTCTCATCTTTACTGCTGCTAAGATCAGTCTAGAAATAATAAATTTCATATGGCTGGATTTTTCTCCTCCGTGGTGTATGTCTGCAGTGTTTTGCAACATTTCGGGAAGTTGTGGGTCAAGTTGGGACATAACAAAATGCAAAGGAACACTGTGTTTTTGTGTGTGCGTGTGTGTGTACATACATATAGACTGAAAAACAATAAATGGCCAGCTGTCCCTCTTTTTACTATGTGTATAATTCCATATAATAATAAAGAAAAGAGATTTGCTTTGTTGAGCGGAAGGATGATGTAAGAATGGTCTGATTACTAGTTTGTTGATACTTTGGTAGAGTTACATAAAGTAATACTTTTCAGTCAGTAGTACATTCAATAAAGAATTATCTGAGCTCCTTGCCTACACCCGTCAATCCATATCATGCCAGTGTCATTATGAAACATGCTCAACACTTTAGTTTCTACCCAACTTTTTTTTAAAGTTGAACATTATGCACATATCCTTTAAGCTAGTGAAATTTGACATTAAATTAGATTTGAGCTTGAACTGGAATTTAAAAAGGTGCCAGTGCTCTAAACCACTAGGCTTTAATGTAACATATACTGGTATGAACACTGTACATCCCCAAAGTGGAAAAAAAGCTAACTATGCAAATCATCATCATCCAGTAAATTACCTTCAAAGTTGAAACTTGAATGTACAATATATGGTTATGGGATAAAAGACAGACATGCTAGTATTTTATACTGATGAGAACTGGTCCAATTCAAGCACTGGATTTGATCTGAAAATTTAATATTAAGCCATCTGTTATCCATTTATGTGTTACTAAACCCAAAAGGCATCAGGAAAGGACACCTTCTTACAAAAGGCAACTATTGACATCTATGAATCTGGTGTTTTCCTGCTTCCTTTTAATCATTTTTAGAATTGTTCTATTGGCCCCTTATTCCTAAATCACATACTGGGCAAACGCACTAAACTAGCACCACTGTAGGTAGTGTCTTCTGACAATCAGTAAAGTCAAAAGAAATTCTGTAAGGATAGGACCATAAAAAGAGTACACCTTATTCGTGCATTCTTGCGTTGGCTTTTCATGCAGCTGTTTATCACAGAGGCAGCCTGCCCCTGGTCCCCTGCAACGGAAATCGACGCATGTTGCTCTGTGGCATTCATTTCCATCATGGAAAGCTCAAGTGTGTGTCAGAGTTACATATTGTACACGCAACGTGGTCTCAACCAGCCGAGATTTACTCAACATCCGTTTAGCTCAAAAATATCTCTGTTGTGACACACTGACTACACAGCCTTTGTGTGTGAAATTGAGAAAGAGAAGTAAGAACGTGGATGCTTTCTCGATCTGAGAAATCTTGGAATGTGTGTGTGTGTGTGTGTGTGTGTGTGTGTGTGTGTGTGTGTGTGTGTGTGTGTGTGAGAAAAGAATATTTATGCAACAACAGATGCAGACACGCACAATTCGTCTGAAAATACGTCAGATGAACCAGGTTTTAGTGTGTATTTGCAGGTGTGTGTGGTCATTTGTGTAAATGCCAGAAGGAGAAGTTGACCAGACAAAACACTCTCACACTCACACACACACACACACACACACACACACACACACACACACACACACACACACACACACACACACACACACACACACACACACACACACACACACACTTTAGCGTCACAGTGCACTATGAGCTAACAAAGCAGGATAAACAGAAGTGAAACTGTTTTTCATTTTCATAATTAACTCAAACTATATTTAAATTTATGTTTATTTTATATATATATATATATACTTATTTGTATGCACAATCCTCTGCATGCAGGATTTGTATACATTTTCATTGTAATAGCATCTGTGTTTGTCTCAATCTCATTGATCAATTCTTCATCCCAGTGGGACTAATTTGTCTGCATGAAGTGTAATAAACCTATCGTGTGTGTGTGTGTGTGTGTGTACCTGATATAGTGACCAGGACGTTGAGTCCCTCCAGGACGTCCATCTGCTGGAAGCGCCGTCGGTTGATCAGAGGGTAGACTTTCCCCTGACCGCTGCGATCCAACAGCATCAGACCACTCTCTGTTCCCACCAACAGGTTTACTCCTACACACACACACACACACACACACACACACACACACACACACACACACACACACACACACACACACACACACACACACACACACACACACACACACACACACACACACACACACACACACACACACACACACACACACACACACACACACACACACTTAGGAGAACTCTAACAACACTGAAAAATCTGGTCAGCCAGATGCAGTATGTAGGTTTGTCAGGACTTTGCTGCCACCAGGTGGTGAAGACTTTTTTAAATATGACGTCTAAGAAAAACACTCAAGCTTTTCTGATGGACATTGAATATAGTATTTTTTAAGATTTTTGTTGGCATTTTAGGCCTTTATTTGATAGGACATCTTAGACATGACGGGGAAGAGAGAGGAAGAATGACATGCAGTAAAGGGCTGCAGGTCGGAATTAAACTTGCTGCGGCAAGGACTGAGCATCTGTACATGGGGCGCACGCTCTACCAGGTGAGCTACATAGGCGCCCCTGAATATAATAGTTTTTACAAATGACTTTATTATTGACACGTTGTGTAGTAAAAAAGGTAATATAATATGTTAAACCTGCCTTAGATAATGATGAAAAATTAAAACTAACTTATCGTTGCAATCTATATCTTACCCCATAGTGCAGCACACAGGATCTCAGAGTTGAACCTCTTCTTGTATTTGCGGATCTCTGGCGTGTCGCTCTGCGGGCGAGTGTTGACCGGGTTAACGTTGACCACGGAGCCTTTCCGAGATGGGTCGGCCCTCAGCGCTTCTGCTAGCCGGGCGTCGTTCCCGTAACCTAAAAGGTCAAAGGGAAGGGCTTAGGTAGGACGGTGTAGGATGTAGAATTTACCGGGCAGGGTCGGGGTCAGTCAAATGGTCAACATTAGAAAGGTGGATGGATCTCCTTCGTTTGCCACATATTATTATTAATAATTGCTTCATATTATTAATAATAATAGTTATATTATTGCATCATATTATCATGGTATCTGTGTCAGAAAGTGGATCATGCCAGCTGGACTTAAAACATCTGTAGGAAAATCTAAACTCATCAAATCAGTGATTAAATGCAGACTGAACAATCTTAAGAGGTCAATGGCTGGTCACCAGCTGCATCAGGTGAGGTAATGAATCAGCATACCAAAGTCCTTAAGGCTGGAAAGATCTGGCCTTGATGATGGCCGATCCTCTGAGGGATGATGGGAACAGGAGGACTGCCTTGATAAGAACACTTTGTTTAAAAGCTGTGACAGCTCCAAAGTTCAATCTACTGGGGCAGAGTATGTCTCAACAATCAACACTACTGCACTATATGTAAAGTGTTCTAAGATAACGTCTGTTATGATTTGACACTATAAATCAAATAAAATGTAATACTGATTAGTCAGACGCAAGGTTAATGAGAAACGTTTTGAATATTGTGTAGAACTGAATTAAAGCAACAATAAATAAAGTTAATAAAGAAGGTAAATGCTGTTATTGCTGTTGCCCACCCTAACAGTCCTAGTTTTATTAACTTCTGATTTTCTAAAACTTAATGATCCTGAGCCTGAGGTGCAAATGGAAAGCTGCTCAACATACTAAAAGGACCTTTTGTAGTTCCTAAAATTCGTAGCTCCTGAATTTTTGGTTCCTCCAGTTGCTGGAACTTTGGATGGAAAGGCCTATGAAGGCCTGGGATAAAAAGTTATAAATAAGTTCCTTAAAACTCTTGTGGCTGTGAACCTTTTAACATCAGATTTTTCCCAGCAGTCAAAGGGGGACGGGACTTACCAATGTTGTTAAGGGCGCTGCCGGTGGATGGAGAGACTTGAAGGAGGCGTGGGTCGATGAACGGAGTGAAGGAGGAGGAAGACTTGTGTTTCTGCATGTTGTTACTAGACTGGCTCTACAGTGAGATAAAATAAGATTTAGTGATTTAGCCAGAATATCACAACTCTGAATGTGCTATTTTTTACAGATCAAAAATGTATCTACAGCACCAGATACCTAGAAATAAAAATGAATGTAAACAATTAATAAGACAATGTCGTCAAACAAGCAGGCAAACTGAGGTACTTCTGTATGCGTTGCATGCAAATACAATGGGCATTCAATTCGGAAGGAAAAAGGCAAAACCAATGCTGGAGGGTAAAACATATGGAGTGCTGTTTGCAAAACGAACAAAAGGGGAAACAAAAATGCAGTAAAAAAAAAAAAAAAAGTATTTCCATGGGAAACATACTTGCCGTTGTGCTCCTAACTGCCCTGTTCGCTATGATCTATTGTCTGGGGAATGTGAGAATATGACTCGTTTGCTGAAAATAGGCAACATCAAGGAATAAAATGTTTGGGGAAACATTTGTGAGGACACTTTAGCAGAGAAGCTCTAAACCAGAGCTAACACGACTGTTGTGATCATAAATACAAAACTCACTGAGAAACAAAGGGATTACAGCTGGAAGTAAGTTTGATGTTTTTTTTAAAAATCAAAGTACCTACAAATGCATACAATAAACTCAACAGGGTGTTCATAGGGCAAAAAATTGAAATAAATCTGCTTTGTCCTACAATCATACTTCCGAATTATCCTTAAAATGCAGCTATTCACCAACACCACCATTTTTCTTTAGCAAGTTTGTCAGTAGAGAGAAAAAAAGCAAAACAAGAAATGGTGAAGGGGCCATATAGGGCTAGAGAAGGATCACCAGTGCCAATGGTGACCAGCAGATGGCAGCCTACATGTGGCTGTTTGTGAAGCTCTGAATTTATTAGCGGGTATTTAGCTTAACTACTTTATACTCCACTGCAGAGATCTTCAACAGGGGGTCTGGGACCCCTAAGGGGTCCTCAAAGTCAATGCAGGGGACCTCCAAATTATTATATATTATATTAGGTAAGGTAGTCACTAAAGTAGCCATTCAGAGATACAGTTAATCCTAAGGATTCACTGGGCCACATGTATGTGTAACATAACATCTTTTTTATAAAATCATGCCACAATAATTTTTTTAATAGCTTAGTATTCTATGCACTAAAAAGGTATGTATAAAGGCTTTAGGCCACCCTTCACCCAGTTTAATATGCAACTTAATTTTATACAATATTAGTAGTAGGGGGTCCCTGATCCGTCTCTCTTTAAGCTAAGGGGTCCTTTGGTTTAAAAAACGTTTAAGACCACTGCTCTACTGTGTTCCCAATTATGGCAGGCCATGATGACCTCTCTTTGCTCCTCCTATTCAAGATTACACAAGAAATGGCAAGCGGGTGTCCATGTTGGGGCTGGGGGACATACCTCTATGAGGATGCTGAGCTTGTCCAGGGGACTCTGAGGGGACATGGTGGAGGGGCTGGCAAGGCTGGAAGAGGAAGGGGAGTTGGATGCAGAGGAGGAGGGGGAGGAATGGTGGCTCTGCTGGATCAGGTCTGGGAGGTGGTGGATGCGTCCAGCAAAGCCATTCCTGTCCGAGTGCTGTGGTGGGTGATGGTGGTGGTGGTGATGATGATGATGGGGGCTGGGGGTGTGGTGGCCAAGGCCCGGGCCCGATACCGAGCCAGGACTTGGGGCAAAGCCTGTAAGCAGCCCGGGGGTTTGAGCTTGGCCCGGGCCGGGGCTCGGACGCTTTCTGTTGTCACCTGCACTCTGGAAGTAGAAAGAGGGGTAGACGACTGTGGGTCTAGATGTGTTCCTGATGAGTTCAGGGGAAGGGAAGGTGTTAGCTAACCAAAAAGCAAAAAAAAAAGGGTCTTTTTAAAATGGAAAAAAAAAAATTTTTTTTTTTTTAAATTTTTTTTTAAAAAAAATATGGTCATTTTGTGGTGTTTATTAGTACTAAATCTAAGTGATGCTATAACTTTTCAAAGTCTAAATGGATGAAAAATGTAACAAAACCTGAATAAATGTTTATCAATGTAATAAATCCCCATTATTGAATTAGCTACTGGTCTTTATGTAGGCATAATTCAACTATTTGAGGTTTTATACCCAATCTACGCTTCTACCCTTTGTAGCACTGAGGTACACACTACTGGCCAAAAAGTATACAAAAACAGAACATGATCAACACAACATACAAACAAAATGGAAAAACACTTGGGGTATAAATGAAAAAGTACACAACAGAACAACTTAAAATATGTGGTAGATGATTGGTGTGTTGGTCTTTTTTTTTTTTTCTTCATTTCAGCCAGTACCTGTCTGACGATCAGCGTGCTGTCTTTGCAAGGCGTTGAGCCTGCATCGCTCTCGCCTTCATCATGAACGATCATGGTTTTCACTGACTCTGTTTCACCATTACTCAGCCTAGAAGAACTGCAGGAGAGAAGGAGAGCTATTCAACACAAAAATTCAGTTTCAGCTGGCTGCAATTTGGAAAATAATTGTGCGAATGCTGATTCAGCAGCATTCACAGTAATGTTTTCAGATTCTTCCGTACGATTTTCGGTCACCTACTACTTCTGCATACTTTCAGATACAAAAACCATATAAATATCAAAATGTTGATCTCTTGATTGTATTCAACTTTTCTCCACCATTTATAGTTTTTAAAATATTAAAGGTCCCATGGCATGAAAATTTCACGCATTAATATGCGTTCCCCCAGCCTGCCTATGGTCAGTGGCTAGAAATGGCGATAGGTGTAAACCGAGCCCTGGGTATCCTGCTCTGCCTTTGAGAAAATGAAAGCTCAGATGGGCCGATCTGGAATCTTCTCCTTATGAGGTCATAAGGAGCAAGGTTACCTCCCCTTTCTCTGCTTTGCCCGCCCAGAGAATTTGGCCCACCCATGAGAGAGAGAGACATTAGGCTTTCAAACTAGCAAAGTGGCAGTTGGTCAAGGCCACACCCCTTTGTGTTATCACTGTTTAAGTTTTTCAACAAATTATTCTATGATTTTTTCTACATACCATCATTCTTTTTGGGGGGGTGGGGGGCATTTCTGCCTTTATTCGATAGGAAAGCTGAGATATGAAAGGGGAGAGAGGGGGGAAGAAATGCAGGAAAACCGTCACAGGTCGGACTCGAACCCTAGAACTTCTGCGTCGAAGAACTTCTGTGCGCCCGCTCTACCAACGGAGCTAACCGGCCACGCATAACATGACTTTTTAAATGTCTTTTTTCAACATACTATGCTATTACTGTTTTCGACGTAAATTCTCTGGTGGCACCCTGGCTCAGTGGTTAGCATGGCTGCCAAAAGGCAACCAGCAAGTAGTCTCTGCAGACTCTGACCCAGGTTTGATACAGAGTCCAGGCTGGCTGACGATTTTTTCGACATGCAATACTATGACTTTTCTCGACATACTACACTTAGACTTTTTAATGGCGTTATGAGAGCTAATCATGCATCCATCAACCACCAGAAACGGACTGTTTGTGTGTGTGCGCGCAGAGAGAGACGGTGTTGTCTCGTGTCGTATGATTGTAAACCAGCAGAGGCATTAATTTCCATACAGGTTTAGTGGCTTGACGTGGACGTTGAAGTTAGCAGTAGACTTAATTAACCCTACCCAGGGCGAGTCTGATAAAAACTGCTGTGTCTGCCCAGTTCAGCTCTGAGATTTTCTCGCATTGCACAGCGCTGTTAAGGAATAATCTCAGAGATTCCATTATGTTCTGCCTCTGTTTAGAAGTGCTGAATGTAGGCTACAGCTCACAGCAACTTAATACTATATAGTGTTGGCAAATGCCCGTGTGGGATTCTGAAACGTCCTTAAATTCGGGAATTGTCATTTGTTTATTCAAAGTCAAAGAGAGTCCAAAGTAGTGCTACTTTGCACATTTTAGCTGCCAAAGCTCTGCTGCTTTCTTCGACCCTCTCTGTCTCTGGTCCTGCACTGTGCTCACTCAGTGTGCAGTGTGAGAGGGGGAGTGGCCAGCGGCTAGAGTGGCAAAAGCCAACGTGTGCTTCTTTTAGCGATATACAGTACAGGCCAAAAGTTTGGAAACACTTTCTCATTCAATGTGTTTCTTTATTTTCATGACTATTTACATTGTAGATTCTCACTGAAGGCATCAAAACTATGAATGAACACATATGGAATTATGTACTTAACAAAAAAGTGTGAAATAACTGAAAACATGTCTTATATTTTAGATTCTTCAAAGTAGCCACCCTTTGCTTTTTTTGATAGCGCTGCAAACCCTTGGTGTTCTCTCAATGAGCTTCATGAGGTAGTCACCTGAAATGGTTTTCACTTCACAGGTGTGCTTTGTCAGGGTTAATTAGTGGAATTTTTTCCCTTATTAATAAAAAAGCAAAGGGTGGCTAATTTGAAGAATCTAAAATATAAGACATGTTTTCAGTTATTTCACACTTTTTTGTTAAGTACATAATTCCATATGTGTTCATTCATAGTTTTGATGCCTTCAGTGAGAATCTACAATGTAAATAGTCATAAAAATAAAAAGGAAACGCATTGAATGAGAAGGTGTGTCCAAACTTTTGGGCTGTACTGTATATTTAACAATATCTTTAGCATTTCTGATCCAAACAACGTCAAACTTGGCTCGGCACTTATTCCATCAGACTAACGGTTCGAGAGATATATGAATAACAGACACATAGACAGACGTTCCTGTAATTTATAGATAGATTACTTTTTTCTACATACTATATTATTACTTTTTTTTTTTAAAACACTTTTTGGACATACTATACTATTACTGTGTATGAGACCAGAAGTTAAACTTGTGTACATACACAGCTTTGGAGTCCTCCGGGCCAGAGGTTGACTCTTCGCCTGCCTCCTGGTCTACCTCTTCATCGTCATCTTCATCAGTGGTGTCTGAATCTTCACCACTGGAGGATGAATAATCTGTCACCTTATTTGGGGGGCGAACGTCATCCACTGCACGTAGCTCCTTGGCCAGAGCCGTCAGGTCCTAAAGGAGGTGAAAGGTAAAAACTTGCGTCGAAAGTAATTCTCTCTCATGGTTGTCTATTTTTCTCCCTCTGTTGGAATTTATTCCATTCATCTGGGCATTTTACATATACGAGGTGTTAGCTAGGATGTCATAAGATTTCCGTTAATCTTCCTTTGAAAGAACTAAAGCCGGAAACAGAAAGCTGCAGGAGAGGAAGAGTGGTTATTGAGGTACGCCAGCCAATGAGAAGCCAACGTGAGAGCAGCAAAGCCAAGAGATGAAGCGAGGAACGAAACATCGTACAGCTGATGCTCTTCAAGCTACTGTAGGTAAGGTTAGTGAATTAATTTGAATAATGAGACAATTATTAGAGCTGCAAAGATGAAAAAGTATAACAGTATACTTAGGTTAGAGGAGGCATGAGTTAAGATGGCCACCGCTTAGGCAGAAAGACCAGTGGAGAGAAAGCAAGCGATAAGTGCAGAAAACCCTTCAGCCAGGGAGCGCAATCCAAAGATGAAACAACCATTTCACAAAGTCTTATCACTTCACGCTATAGGATGATGTTCAGGTTACATGACACAGTCCAAATGAGCCAGTTTATTATCATTCACACAAGGAGAAAAATCTCCCATCAGGCCACGCTAAATCGTCACGCAAACTCCAGCTTTCAAACAAACCCAAAGCGTCATACCATCATGTAATCATGACTATACACACAAACAGAGTTCTAGATCTATCCCAGCTAGCGAGCTACAGTACTGGCTAGTCGGCTTGGAGTCAACTCTCACCGCTGGTCTGTTTGGCCTGACCAAGTCCTTCCTCTCCTCTGGTTTTTTCACAGCATTCTCTGGCCGTTGGAGGGGCGAACCCTCTGATTTGGAGGAGGCTGAAGGAGGTGGAGGTGAAAAGTTCAGTTTATTCTAAAAAGTGATGAAAAAATCCAAATGTGTATGCATGTTTTCACCCGAGTGTTTGTGTAGCCCCCTAACTAAAGTGGAATTTTTATGGTGCCATTTCAGTTATATTGTCCACCTCCTGTATGTTTCTTAGTGGAGATTTGAAGTGTGTGTGGACTCACAGCGGGCCCTGAATCTTTCTCCAGAGCCGCAGTGAGAACCGGGCTGAGAGCTTGAGTTACTGGAGCTGCTGGAGGAACTGGAGCCTCCGCTGCCACTGTTACTGGTTGGTCTGGGAACCAGTTTCTCCACTCGCTCCCACAGCAGCCGAGGCTCCGCCGCACTGTAAGGCCAACAAACACCGGAGTCAAGAAAGTCAGAGATGAAGCCATTGTAGAGATACCGACTTTTAACTCGGTAGAGTTGCAGAAGCGCTGTTGCACCACTGACTGTACTATGTAATCAGAGTTTTTAAAAGTGGATAGGTTCTTTATTCTGACAGAAACGGATATTTTCATGATGTTAATAGTGAATATTTTGGGCTGATATTCATTTCCCTGGCTCGTGGTTCAGAATGTCCCTAAATTATCTTTAAGTGACGCAAAAATTGGGAGCCAGTACAAAAGAGCTGTAAATCAGGAAATAAATGAATAATAACATAGCAGAATAACCAAATTTTTTGTTTAACAAAAAAAAACGTAACTTAAGCAATAGATTATATTTAAAGTCCATGATGAAGAAAACAAAAATGCTAAATAAGTAATGGTACAGTAAGAACAGAGTATATGTTCTTGAGATAAAATTACATACAGCACCACAGGGTGAGAGATGACATAGAGAATCTCATGAGATGTTTTGTGGTTTGCAAATCGAAAACTGTATCACAAGGTTAGCTAGCACTAGTACATAAACCCTCCCACACAACTCCATAAACAAGGACTATAGCAGCACAAACAGACAGTGAAGTCATTCCTGTGTGTGAGTTAAATCTATCTCCAAACAAGGCAAGCGTTTGTTTTGAAGAGTCGTTGAGAAAGTTATTCTTTTTCATATATTTTTAATGACAGTTGAAAAAAGCAGCCTGGTTTCATACTGCTTCACAGCACTCAGACCTTTCTCCTGAAGGCTGCCTGCAAATAACTTTCTTTGACAAATTAAAATTTTGCTGTAGTTCCTGAAGGTTTCATTGTGTCAGAGCCCTGGACTGATTCAGCGCCAATAAAACGTTCTCTGTAAACATATAGTAGCGGCACTTATTCTTGTCTAAAGATGCAACCAGCGGAGTCCCGTAAGGCAATATTCATGGCCCAGTTATACTCCAATAAACTTTCTTTTTTCGTATGTAAGTTTTATGTTACAGATTGTATTGTTTGAACAGTAGATGTAATAACTACCAATGAATGTACATATTTAATAAGATATTGCAAATATACTGATTTGTTTTGTATCTCTTAACAACGCATATGCCAAACCATTTATATTTTCATCAAATAGTTATTTACACATTTTATATAGTGTTTTTTTTTTTTTTATAATTCCACTGATATCCTTTATAATCGTACATACATCAGGCATTTACACCATACAAACTCCATTCTAATTTCCAAAGAAACACAGAATCATACAAATCAGAGGGGTATGTCAGTTTACCTGGCAGAGGGGCGGTGCACAGCATGGCTGCCGTGTGAGGCGTTGCCATGGTGATGAGGCGAGTCTCGCCTTGACAACACTGGGGACCTTGATGTAGTCCTTACAGGAACCTTTTGTGATAAAGACAGTGACCAGCTCACACATAAACACTCTGTGTGCAGGAATGTGCTTGAAAGTGCAGCGAATACATAAAATACACAAAACATACTGCAACCTATCATAACTTCAGCCTATAAACTACGGCTTTGCTGTAGCATCACAACAACCCTAGTTGACACTATCCTGCTCAAGATCATTCAAGAAGTGGCTAACGCTTTTAACTTATTTAGCAAAGAATCCATATTAAAACAGAGAAACATTCATTTTCAAACTCAAAAGTCAGCGATGAAATTATCCCAATCAAAAACACAATTGAACTATGTAAATTAATTTAATCACTGCTTCTAGTGAGCTGTGGATGTCTAATTTGGCTGCGTTTTTAACTAAATGTAGAAGGACACTGTCTTATCAAAACCTGAACACTTGCTTGTAGAGTGAATCTACTTAATTCCACTCAAAACACATGTCCTCCACCAACTAAACCGCTTTCCACACCCCAGAGCACCATTGTAAAACAAAGCTATCACACCAGTAGTCACAGGTCACACCTATAGTCATACCTTTTCCCCTTTCAGAGTCACATGTAAATTCAGTAAAGCCAATGCAGAACATTTGGGAGCATCCAAACAACACAACACAGCAGAGCAGAACAGAACTTCCAGTCACAGCAGCCAACATTATTTTGCTTTGTGTAGAAGTTTAAAGGTCCCACGGCATGAAAATTTCACTTTATGAGGTTTTTTAACATTAATATGCGTTCCCCTAGCCTGCCTATGGTCCCCCAGTGGCTAGAAAAGGTGATAGGTGTAAACTGAGCCCTGGGTATCCTGCTCTGCCTTTGAGAAAATGAAAGCTCAGATGGGCCGATCTGGAATCTTCTCCTTATGAGGTCATAAGGAGCAAGGTTACCTCCCCTTTCTCTGCTTTACCGACCCAGAGAATTTGGCTCACCCCTGAGAGAGAGAGAGACATCATGGCTTTCAAACGAGCAAAGTGGCAGTTGGTCAAGGCCACACCCCCTCTCTCCTCCTCAATAGTTACAGACACAGAAATGGCACATACTAAGGAAAGCTCATTGTGGGACTGGCTCTAGTGGCTGTAATTCTGCACCAAGGCTGAATTTCGGGAAGGAGACTTCAGATTCAGTATTAGGGGACCACTAAGGTCTATATAAAAGCATCCAAAGAGCACCATGTCATGGGACCTTTAAGTTAGGGGCAAAATGGAAACCATATGGTCTGATGTTAATGAAATGTCAATCCTCCCTTGGTAACATGCTTCTCCTGTATTTTTTAGATTGAAATGACTCTTGTTGTGACCCTTGTTTACCTGATGCTTGTGGAGACGTTTATGTTGTATTAAAAACTATGTTCTACAGTTACAGAACGTCTTGATAGGGTTGTGGTTCAAGCTTGGCAGCAATTCTGTTTATAACTCAGGGTTTCTTTTTCTGGTGGGCAATTAACTTTGGCTCTGTGGACTGAATTTAGGTCCGTCTTAGTCTTTTGGATTCTGACTACCCACATTTGTGGGTTTTACCCCATAGCTTTCCTGTCTTCCCTATATTTAGCTATAGCGTCTAACACATTATACATTCAGGTGAGAAAAACTTATCTAAATGCAGAACTCTCTCCTCCTTTGATTATTTTTCTCTCCTTCTGCAGTTATTTCTATGTCCTTTAGTGGCCGTAAAGTTAAAGACTAAGTTAATCTAGTGAGGGAAGGAAAAGGAACATGAGAGAAATTGTCTTAACTTGTGCTAGTGTTTAACAATGTCAAAGTACCAAGGACTGGGTTATAAAGAGGACACAGACTGATTGTTGTGGTTCATATTAACAGCGAGGTACCCTTTCTTCATGTCAACTCTGATTCACCCCACACAGAGTGACGCTAACTTCCTCTTTATTTGGATACTCTGTATCTCTGTGGGGGAATAGTTTAACACCAAATGTGATTTTCTCCGGAAACCTGCTTACAGTATTTCAAAAACGGTTATGTTAATTCACTGTAGATTCAATTAAATCATCTATAATTCTGTACCACAAGAAGAGAAAATCCAATACATGAATTATTGATAGCATAAAGAATCAGGCAGATGGTGGGAAGTTAAAGTAATAAGTTCAGGATAACGACACTTTGAGCTCTACTGCTGCCAGACTACACCAGGGATCTTTCTTCCTGTCCTTACCCTGGGCGGGACCTCCTCTGAAGGGGCTGGTTCACGGGGTGAGGGCCTATGCTGGGAGTGGGGTTGTGGGTCAGTGCGTGCAGGCGTTGATGATGAGGAGGATGGTGATGAAGATGGAGAGTGAGGGTGTTCCTGGCTGTTGTGAAGGTGAAGATTTTCAAAGCTAGCGGCAAGCGGCTCGGTGAAGGAGTGCGACCGCGACACAGCAGGCAGGGTGGTAGCGGAGGAGTTTGACGCTGCCACGCTGCCACTGCTCTTTAAAGCAGCCAGATGGGAACGGACCTTACAGACAACAAAAACACATTGGGGGAGGACGGGTCAGTCTGCATGCAGTGCACTCTAACAAGGACAGGGGCTTCTCGGTATCTTTAGGGGTTTGTAAGATTGGAGCCATACGGGAGCATAAACTGTTCCAAAAAGCTTTAGGAACACTGACATGCAGCTTTGACATTATCCCTTTTCAGACATGGAATATGTAGCATCACTAGCTTCATCTATCTGTTAATGTGAAGGCTTTTTGTCATTCAAAAATAGCTCTTTTTTATGGTTTTTTTCAAACACGACTGCACTGTAACAGAAACAGCCACAATGCTTGTGCGATAATTGGCGGCTAGTTTGCAAAAGAGAGCCGTTCCAGCAGTGAGATGGGAAGTAATGATATTAAGGAAGAATGAGTGTTTCCGGTCTTCTCACAGGCTGCATCAGTAATGGATTTTAAAACTTACTTTGACATTTAAGTCTTAATAATTGATCACTGCTTGCCCCACTCTCACTAGTGAATACACAAATAAATCTTTTTTAGAGAGTGAATTATCCTGCCTTTTTTATATCGTCCAACTGAGCATTGAATGACAAGACATTACGTTGGGCCTAATTCCTATTTGCTGACATGCTGTATCTCAAGCGTTTGGCTGGATATTCATAAATATTAGCCCTGCAGTTGGCATGGATGAAAATGTAGAGATTATAGTTAAGTGATAGATTTATTAAATATCTCTTAAGAAGAAGGAACAAGATGTACATTAAATCTCGTGTATGTAAATTCATGCTGCTGCAGCCTCTACGTTAATCTGACAGCATTCAATTCAATCTTGCTCCATGGTGATGGTGAAGGAAATGGTACAGGTCAGTAAGGTTGCCATCATGACTTATGTAAATGTGACTCAGACATGAGGCCGACATATAAAATTGCCATCACGTTTATGGAACGAGGTCCATGTCTGAAAGGGGGTAGAAGCGATTTTCGTAGAATTTTTTTTTTAATGCATCTTAGTCCTCTTCTGGTTAATATTCTAGACACAGAGTCACCAAACCAACTTAAAGACTAGAATATAAAACCAGCGCTGAATACAGGATTAAAGGTTAAGAACCACTGGCTTTAGATGTTGAGCTGTGTATCAGCTCAACACTAGAGCAGCTGAATTAACCTGAGAAAAACCTAACCTTTAACCTGAGGAAAACCGGTGAGAACCTTTTGGCCTCAGTAGCACAGTGTAGCATAGCCAAAAGGTATGGCTCCAATTAGTAGCAGAGCCCCTAAAGATAAAGAACCCACATTTTTAGAGTGCCATCAGAGGACAGAAGCAACATTCTCAAAATCAAAGCACATGTACGTTATACATTTTGTCACTGAGGCTGCACCTTTTGAAGGGGGACAGAAAAGAGGCCAGGAGAGAAGTAAAAGGGCAAAGTGAACTCCACTGTAAGAGCTATTCTAATCATATTTTAATTACTTATTTGGCAGCCTGAGCAACAAAAGGTATAATGTCATAATTTTGATTTCTGAGAGTAACACAGAGAAAAAAATAAAACAAAAACAAAAAGCACAGGCAGTGAATGGAAAGACGAAGTGGATCCTGAGACAAATATTGGTCAGACGCTTACTGTTGACTCATTTTAAACTTTCCTAAATCATGATTATCGTTAATTATTTGATTTGGTTATACTGTATGTCATTTTTGTATTCAACTTGTTGCATGTTTAGAATAATTGATTGGATTATGGCAGTGATAAGAATATAGAATACAAATCCCTAATAACAAGGAGCCTCTTTTCAATATCAATCAGAAACTATTGACATTCTTTTAATTTCACCAAAAACTCTACATGAAACACTATGTGTAACTTCCAAGACAGTTAAAGGCCTTGAATCCAGAAGTGATTTAAGACGTTTTCCAGAGTCTGTACAAATCTATAATCTTTTACTCAGGTGGGATATTTATTTTGTATTAAAAATTTTAAAGAGAGGCTCCTCGGTATATGTATGCATTGCAGATGTATTGACATTAACACTAGACGTTACAGTGTCAATGTTTAGGGTTAGTCAACTTGAGTCTCACCCATTTTCAGCCTCACCACTAATGCCAAGCATGAAGATGAACTGTATTATACTGTAAGGCATGAACACAGGCTGGCATGCAAACATACATGTAGGCAGAACCACGCACAGGTTTACAGCATTCATGGCTGAGGCAAGAAAGCTTATGACTTTGACACTGCGGTCCACATCCCGTCTTGGTTTCTTTCATAATATGCCTTCCATGATGTACCTTAAACAAGTAGCTGTAGTTGTTTCAACGTAACAGAGAATACTCCATGACTGCAGTTTCTTGTCGTTTGGAAGTTCAAGTAATGTAGTTCACACTGCAGTTTTTTATTTTTTTATTTATTTTTATTAAATTAGCTCTAATCAGAACACCTCAAAATGAATCCATCCAAGTTTGATTCAGTACGCAGTGAAGTATGCACGTGCAACAATGTTAAAACACAACGCCACAACTGAGCCTGACGCCTCGCAGCAGAAACTTGATTAATCCACTTTTAACATTATGCCAAATGCTTAATAACGCACCAGTGAATTACATCATCACCCCAGTTTTACGAAGTTACAGCATCGTTTTTGTATAATTTAATCTGTGCGACATATTCAAAACAGATTGACTTCAATGAACTGTGATTATTCGTGCTTAGTGGGTTGAATCCATCTCTGGGAAGATGACTAATACGGTCTGAGTCATCCTGCTGCAAATCTGGGTGCTTTTAATCACCAGCACACAATGAGGAGGTACAGTATGTGCAGCAGAGACATACAACCCCCACTAACATACCACCGAACAAACGTTCTATGTTACCACACACACACACACACACACACACACACACACACACACACACACACACACACACACACACACACACACACACACGGAAAAAGTGACTCTGAAATAATTAGACATTTGGTGAAAGTGCTTTTGTTTGCTTTAGCGAGTGGGAGGACAACCTGTCAATCAAAGAGTTAATCATGGGAGAAGAGTATATAATCAGGGTTGTGATCATTTCATTTTCATTCCACAAAAAGTTGAGTAAAAAGGGAGATGTCTTTTAGATGAAAAATAATAAAACCTTCACAAACAACCACTGGCTTTGTGTTTTCATAAAGAGCTCTTCTGTGTGAAAATGAGCATTCTGTCGTTAACTTGAAGATTTAATGCAGTTTCACAAGTTGCACAATAAAATTGAAAATAGAATTGATGACAACCCTGAAGCTGAAAAGAGTCTAGAGAAGTTCAACAACAGCGGATAGTTGGATCCATTATCCAGAGGAAACATCCTGAAAGAGTTGAGCTAAAGACACAATCCAGGAAGGAGCAAATCACAGAAAAGCAGCACAACTAGTGAACACATCTCACATATTAAAAAAATACCAATAAGCCTTTCACACCAGAGCACAAGAACATAGACTCGAGGATTTTGAAATCACCTGAAAGGGAGAACCTTAACGAGAGATTGAGAAAAAGGTATTAAATGCAAATACACAGGCAACATCCAGAGTAAGAGTAAGAGAGCTTTACTGTCATCGTCTCCGTCAAGAAAACTGCAGTTCCTGCTAAGTTTAAATCTTGTGGAGAGGACAGTTAAGAAAACAGGAAGGCTGCTGGGAATCATATGACATACAAGCCTGTTATATGACTCCATGTATGTTTACTTTAGGTTTGAGGAGCTTTTGAGTCACGTCTCCCACTGAGTCTCACAACTTGTTCTCTCTGTTGTGGACATAATTAAACAAACATCTGGAGTTGAAGGGAGCGTACGTATTTTTTGTTTTGTTTGGTTTTACTTTACAGCCAGCTTTAGTGACTTGATCTGATCGTTAAGCTACAACACGGCTAAATCCTGTAGGAGAAAAGGCACCAGTGGACTGTAACTAGTGGCTAACGACCCACTTGACGACAACTGAAAATGCTGCCTGTGTACAACAGCTGTTTAAAGTAAAGAAGACGGAATAATTCGAGAGGACGGGGAAAGGGTTTGAAGACATCAATGGTTACCTGTGGTTCCACAGGCCGATGCATGGCAGGCGGGTGCATGGCGGGCGGGTGCATGGCGGGCGCCTCAGATGCCGAGTTCCCATTGGGGTAGGAAGACTCGGAGCGCGGTGGCACCGGAGGCTGCTGCGGTTTGGTCTGAGCTGCCTGAGGAGAACCCTGGATGTTCTTCCGGTATCGCTCATCAGCCTTAAAGGGACAGATGCACACAAATGAAGGACAGCAGCATTAGCAGTGGTTTGAGAGTACAGGTCAATGTGTACGAGGACATTAAGGGGAGAGTAAGTGGACAGAAGCCATTAGGCACTACGGTTTGTTAGTTTCCCGCTGTAGAGCGGACTTTTTTTTTTACTAGCGGTGGTACAAGCACATCAGAAAGTCATCTGCTAATACAGGCACGCCAGCAGGAATAACAAAGCACTTCCTCAAGGGCAGCAGTGTTAATGTTGCCACAATTTTCCACACATCCCCTGCTAGTAAGACAACGGCACTACGACCAGCAAAGAGTGTCATGCATGTGGAGCGAAAAACATCCACGTGGAAAACAAAGGTTAGGACACGCACCGAGGTCCAGGACACTTATTCACAGTAAAAACTGAGGGTTTTTTTGTTTGTAAAAGAGTGGGGTTTTTTTTATTCTAAAATGCCAATTTTCAACCGGCTCAGTTCATTATGCGGACGTTTGCCCGCACTGCAGCAACACAGATCCTGTTGAGTTTCCCTTTAAGGATTGTTGAACGATGATGGTCGAAAAGTTCGATTGGAGTCGTTTGCGTTTGAAAAGATGAACAAAGTCAAAAAATACACCATCACCAAAACAACCATCTCCACTAAGTGTGTGTGTGTGTGTGTGTGTGTGTGTGTGTGTGTGGGGAGTCTTCTTCTTTTGTTAGATTTTCACCAGATTAGAAGCTTCACAGCGGACAGTACCACTTCCACAAGTCAAAAAAAGTTATATTCTGATTAAATGCTGTGGCGCATGTAAACGCACATCTTATTGGATTACTTCATTTAGCGTCCATGTAAACATGGAATCTCTAAATCAGAATGATTTCGAGAAATATTGTCCATGATCCCGCAGCTAAACTATTACAAATTGTAACAAACCAGGACTATCATTTCAATGTGTTTTAACCTGCTGACTTCTACTGAAACAGCCAAGTGAACCACACAAACACTTGGTGTTCACGGTCACGGTCGCCCAAGTTTGTGTTTTGCATCATCTGAACACCCCACCTATCCCTGCTCAAAAAAAACTGTATTTTGGATCTGATTAGTGTCTCTTTCCTTTTCTTCCCCCAACAGGTGGTAAATGGCAACAGCAGAATGCCAAAGAGAGAGAGACACACTAAGGGGTCTCATTATTACAGTAACTTAAATAATATGGTGGCAAAGACATCAGCGAGGATCATTAGAAGAGCAGCAGCGCCCTCGCTGGGGAGGAGGAGCTGGTCTGGTCTAAGCAAACTCTTCCTCCAAAGTGGTTCAGACCTAGCCTAGAAATCTAGAAGCACCCTAGCGGCAGCAAATGTAATTTGCAGCCAGGGGGGTCTAGGCACTCTCCGTTGGCTTGCGAGCTGGAAAAACCAAACTCTGGTCAGGCCAATCACATCGTGTATAGAGTCGATGGGCGGGCTTATGGCTGCTGCTGCTGGGAACGGCGGTCTTCTCTGGAAGACTTGGAGTTAAGCTTTTCTTTGAGAAAAGAACAAAGAACGGCACTGAAGTCATTCTTAAAAAAGGAAGATGTGTTCGGAGTTTTGACGACTGGATACGGCAAAAGTTTAATCTATCAACTAGCTCCGCTACCTTCTTCGTTGCTCTGCCTGGTTGTAGCGCTATCCTATTGCGTGCAGAGGGAATTTGAAAGACAACCGTTTACTCCGCCCCTCGGATTGAGCCCTGTCAATGGTGAGTTCCCAGACCCAACATCTGGATGTGGGTCTGGCTTGTCAGGCTAATTCAGACAGGCAAAAAAGTAAAATGGGAGGCCAAAAACAATTCTCAGACCTCAACAATTAAAGAGTTTGAATTTGAGGGTTAGGGTTTAGAGTCCCAGACTTTAATTAGTGAAATAACCCAGAAATGGTTTGGTATTTCTATCTACTAATTGCATAAAATTGTTAAATCAATAAAGAAAATGAAAAGCGATCAACCAGTTGAGAAATGAGGGTCACATTCAGAGTTGAGCTCAGCTGTGACAGCCAAGTGATTACAATTAACTGAATGTGCTGCCCAGAAATCGAATTAAGCACACATGCAGCACAAGTTTGAATGCATAGACTGTAATTTTCCTTGTCCATCTTTTGACCCAAGTTCTGCCCAACGTAATCAAATCTGAAAACATCCCATATTGAGTTATCAAAAGTTCATACAGTGCATTAGAGCTACGTATATGAGCTTAAATGAGCACGTGAGTGGGTTACCTGATATTTTGCTTATGAAAAGTCTTTATATATTATTTTGTGGTTTTAATTTGGGTCTACATCGACTTCATTGCAGTAGAAACATCTATCAAGGAGGCCTTTTGCTGCTGGTCCAGTTTTGCTGGAGTATATTTGCATCATGGACCTGTTAAATTATTACAAGTTTAGAAAGAGAATACATTCTAGTCATTTAGTTCGTCTACAAAGCGTCCACACATCCCACACCAGCAACTAGCCATCACCATGTACACATTGCACACCCGAAGCAGTGGGAGTGAGTACAACACAAGCAAAGTTAGCATTCCACAGCAGTCAGTGTGACGGGTTCACCTCTCTGATTGGCTCAGAGTCAGGGGCGGGGCCTTGCAGGTCAGCAACAGGTAGCTTGGGTTCTGTAGTTTTCTCCAGACTGTGATTTTGACTTGTCTTTTCAGAGTCCGTACTCTGTTGTTCTGTCGTATCCGGCTCAGGGCTCTGCGGGGGCTTTATCCTGTCCTGTTCAACGCTCTGTGGGGGTTTGGCGCTCTGTTGCTGGGCTGTTTTGTTACTATCCAGGTTCTGGTTTTGTTGGAGGGACAGCAGGTAGGCCTGCTCCTGCTGCAGCTGTCTCTGGAGCTTCTGGGCTTGGCGCTGCTCCTCAAGCTCCCGCCATTTATACTCCTGAGTACAGGAAGGGGCAAGTAAACCAAAACCTTTGACAGAAAGACGTTGGGAAAGTTGTATTGTTTCCACAAATAGGGTCCTATTTAGATGAAAACTCAGCAACTTTAATTCCTTCTGGGATCCCCATTTAGAACCCATCTGAAATGCTGCAAGTAAACATGTTCTTCTTTCTGAAAAGTATCAGGAGCAACACTGTTTCACATTACAGCTCATTTTCCAAACCTCTGATGTGGTCAGCACAAAACTGTAAGCCTCGTCATGAGATGCCAGGCCTAAACTGCTAAAGTAACTGAATAAAAATGATTAGTGGGAGGGAGAATGGCACCAGAGAAGGGAAAGGGTTGTGTATTTTCTTTCTTTTTGCTGAAGTGAGGGTAGTGTGGGGGGTCTTTAATTTAGTCACGTCTCAGATTTGTTTATTTTATCCGTTTCTTGCGAGTTTTACTGTAAAAAAGATTGGATGGTTACATCCAAACAGTTAAGTCAAAACCATGCCTTTTGTGTGTGCTACAGAGCATACAGATGTGGAGATGCAGAGGACAGCATGTCTCCACATCAGGGCTTTATCTTCTAGTAGCTAGTAGGACCAATAGGTCAGCTTTGAGAAACAGCTGATGTGGATCTTTGTGTAGTAAGTAGTGATTGAACATTATCTCGCTAAAGAGCCATTTCTTCACAAGCCAACAGTCACTCAAGTTAAATTACTGTTTCATTAACAGATTGAGCTTAAATCAGGATTCAGAAATTAGAGGAGAGGGTGTTGTAGTCCTTTTCTAAGTCAAGGGAAAGGTCCCAACTAAATATTAATACTTTTGGGGAGGGTCTTGCTTTTAAATGTCAAGCATTAGGCTCACACCCTTAAACAAACTAAACTAAACAAACTCAGGCAACAGCAAGCTTGTGGGCCAGACGTCCAAAGTGTCCAACTGCACATCTGTTGGAGCGGTTAACTTTGGTCAAAGCTAAACCATTAAACTATTAAAACAGTAATGATTTATATGAGTTTTAATACTTGTGCACATTGCCAGAAGCCACAGCTAAACTATCAAGAGGTTGTTAAATGAGATGTATAAGATATATTCTCGTAAATCTGGCCAAAGCAAGTGTTTGATAACTTTAAATCAATAACTTTTTCACAATGGTGACTTTGTAAGAACCAGGGAGTGCAGCCAATGATAAAGTGATGGTGTGCGGCCTGGAAGTGGGGATATGAGTGATCATATCCTTTCATTATTTGAGTATCCTCTGTAACCTCCCAGAGGAGCAGAATCCTTTAAAAATGGAAAAACAACAAGTCATACAAACCCCTGAAAATAACCTGCGCAAGACCTGGAACATCTGGAGTAAAAACAGGGGAAGCCCTCTCTTCCAGTTGGATGACTAGTTTCCTGGTGACGACATCGCCATCACTAAGGGCTCTGTAAACATCCCGACTTCACCCGCAAAAACCTGAGAATACTTATTACGTCTGGAACTCTACCGTTAACGGCTCCCCATGGATCTACAAAAGTCAGAAGTTAGTCCCAAAAACTTGATTCAGTTCAGATCGGAAAGGAAAACTCAATCAGGAAAGTTTGTGTAACGGAGGAATAATAAGTAGCTGCATTATGAAGTTCAACAACCTGGGAGTTGTGGAAACATTAAAAAAAATAACCACTTGGGACACAGAAACCGATGGAAATAACATTAAGGAAGTATTGTAGATTTAGGGGGGCAAGGAGAAAGAAAAAGAAGAAACTATTAGAAGAAATAAGGGTAGTAGGGAGAATAGGGGCCAACACCCCATTGTCTATTATGCGGGGGGGAAATGACCTCAAGTGTAAATGCGATGTCCCGGGTTTAGACATGGCAGCCAAACACTCACCAGCAGCATGGCCTGTTCATGGAGCAGCTGCTGCTGCAGGATCTCCAGGTGCCTCTGCTCCTCCTCCAACTGACGGCGGATGTACTCCTGTCAGTCAAACACAGTCCCCGTTAGGTCCATTCGGCAACGAATATCAAATATCAATATAATATTATCACATAAAACATCTACTAAATCTAAATCTCAAAAATCCATCTTGGTAACTATGGTGGGAAGGACATTGTTTCCTCCTGAAATCAAAGAGGTTGCTAAGCAAATTTTGATATTAAATTTCTTTTAAAGCTAAATATTTTTCCACACGTAATTGCAAAAGAATTGGTCCCAAATTTTTGTGTTTTTATTTTTTAGTTATTTTTTTTAACCCAAAGCAAGTAATTAAATTAGTGCCGCAATAAAAAACAAAAACTAGCTATGACCAAATGACAAAAAATATTGAAATGGTTGTAGATCTAATAACTATGTGGTCACAAAAACATTACAAATCCCACTAAATCCATCTCTTTACTTTTGATTCACATTCATTTAAATGAACATATGGTATAAATAAGATATCAACTTTTAATTTAGCCACATGTCCATGTGTTCAACTACTTTGACAAAGGTCTGAACAGCACGCTCACTGGTTTCTTCTTCTGTGGGATTCTGGCTCCTACCTGTTCTCGGTCGGCCCTCCTCTTCTCCTCCTCGGCCCTCCTGCGCTCTTCCTCCTCTTTGCGGCGTCGCTCCATCTCCTCGACGCGCCTCTTCTCCTCTTGTTCACGTCGGCGCTGCTCGCGCTCCTGCTGCCTCCTCATCTCGCGCTCACGCCGTTGTTGCTGGCGGTGGACACAGGAGGCGAGTTAACAGAGAAACCGGTTCATGTCCCATCGGACGGCGTCCTAGTTCTGACTTTTTGTCTAGTCATACAGCATGTGACACAGAGCTCAAGTTTTTATTATGATTTCCAGGGCACTGATAAGTTGTACAAATCAGATCCTGAGTGGCGTAACCCACATGCAACTTCTATTAGAACACAACGGTGGCTTGTTGCTCCTGTATGGTAAATTTAAAAAGAAACGCATTTTTGGTGCCACCACAGTTCAACTGAGCAGTGTTAGTATTAACAACAAGACACAGCATGCAGAGAAAGTCACTTTTGTTGACATTGATATGGTTAACTCCATTTAAAGGGCACATTGTTATAAATGCAAAGAAGAAAGGGAACAGAAAGAGAAAAGAAATAATAAATAGACAGCAAAAACGAGAGCCCAAAACGAGCTCTAATGTAGATGATAAGATGCCAAAAGTCTAATCAAAACATGTTTAAATTCGACCATGGAGACAATTAAGTTATGATTACTGATCATGTGGTTCACTATAGTTTGTTCTAAGTAAGACATCCATGAGGCTCCCTTTTTTCTCATGATTTTGACAAGACATTATACCTACAGACAACTATTTTGACAACTAAGTCATTGTTTAAGCCATTTTTCTCGAATTTGAAAAGGTCTGCTTTTCTTTATCATATATTGTAGTAAATGGAATATTTGGGGAATTCAAGCTGTTGGTTTGACAAAACAGATCATTTCACTTTTGTCATTTATTTTTTACATTTTTATAGATGTTTGTAGATAATGTCAAAGAAACCCATTAACCGATAATGAAAATATGTTGTATGAAATTGTTGGGTGAATATATATAGAGTACAATGGAGTACTACTGGCTCATACACCTGCCAAGAGTTTTGTTGGAAGAATATCATCAGGTTTTTTATCACACCTATTCAAAAGAGACACCAGGGTAGTGGTGACTCATGCTGGAGGCTCTGTGGGTTCTCAGGAGCCAATCATTTCCACATTTTCTGGGACTGCCCTATGTTAAGCCCTTATTGGTCACAAATATGTGAACATATTAGTATACATACATATACATTTGGTAGTAAAATACCTTGCAATTTTGAAAATGTGTATTTGGGCAACGTGGATGTTAATAACTGGAGAAATAAGGACAAAAGGTTGCTTTGGGCATTACTGGCAGCGAGTAAAAAAAACATAACCAGGAAATGGACCTTCCGACCATCGAAGAGTGGATCAACATAATCCAAGAAATCTACATTATGGAAAAACTTTCATTTACTCTCAGGTCTCAAAGAGACATGTTTTACAAAACTTGGTCAAAGTGGTCTGAGTATGTCAAGCCCATAAGGTCAGACTTTGTAGTGACAGAAAACCATTTCTGTACGGTTGCTCTTCCCATGTCTGTTCATATTAAAAGATGTTAAAAATAAAAATATTTAAAAAAAAGAAAATATGTTGTATGTGCAATCCTACATTGATTTAAAAACTGCTGCTAGGTTCAAAGCGGTGGAGCATCTAGACTCATTTTGATTGTATATTCTAATATAAGAAATGCAGTACATTAAAGGCCATCTGTTCAAGGACATATGCTATTTACTTAAAATCCACAGGCTGTCAGGGATTTTCAAGGCTATACTACGGTATTTTGTTTAAACAACCTTGATGCAAACTGTGATGTGTGTTCTGTGCATTTTCCAAACTCTGGATACCAGGATAGTTAGGTATTTATTTACCTGTTCAAGTGGAGGACATATAAATACAGATGAGCTGAAGTGACAGGACAGAATTAAAATGTCAACATTTCAGGCCCTACATTAAGACTAAATTAGAGTAATATTTTAAGTCTGACAGGCACTTATCTAATACGTGGCTCTCTAAGCAGACAGATCTAGAAGTTACACTGATTTCTGTCAGTCAGCGTGTTGTTAAGGTGCAGGGAAAGCTGCAGGATATCAGTTTTGGTTGCGGTATCATGACGTGTCGCGTTTATATCAATTCAGTGCTCAACATTAGGGGTTCCACAGGAGGTAATGTATCACAACGGGAGATCACATGTGCAGTGGTATTTGTCTGACATGGCTTAGGTTCAACTGTGGCTTCTACTGTCTGATTCATCTAGCACGGTCATGAATCAGAAACACAGCCTGGAGCTGCGGCTGCTGTGAGAAAACATGAGCAAAAAAGTCAATGCACACTTCATGCCTCATTTTACATTTTCTCATTCTATTCATGTCTTTGTTTATCAGTCCCTCTTAAAGTATTTAGGTATTTATCTCTAGTTCCAGATAATTTGGTTTAGTCCACTTCTATTTTGGGAGCATTTTAGGCATTTATTTTGACAGGACAGCTGAAGACATGAAAGGGGAGAGAGAGGGGGAACAACACACAGCAAAGGGCCGGTCGGAGTCGAACCTGCGCCCAGTGCGTCAAGGAGTAAACCTCTATATATGGGCAGTTGCTCTACCAACTGAGCTACCCGGGCGCCCGGTTTAGTCCACTTCTGTCAAAATTTATAATCGTCTCTTTTTAATCTTGCCATCACGATGTTTCTCCTTTGAGAGAAGTGAGGAGGAAACGCAGCAGAGCTCACACAGACACTAATAGAAGAGGACCACAGCTCAAAGAGATAAAGGATAATTACAAAAAGTACCTACGGGGACACAAATTCATTTTTTTCTTACCAGCCTTAAATTGATTTTGGAGTTTGGATTGATAATATTATATACGAGACGTATATAATATTATCAATCAAAAATCTGACCACTAAACCTCCAAGTTTAAAGTCTAATCTTATTACACGCATAAACTGTACCTGATTAACTGGCTATGTCCCCCTGGCTACTCACACTGAGCAAAGACTGGCTTTTCCAACAGCATTTCCTAACCCATATCACCTCCTTCTTAAAGGAGGTGAGAAGAAAAATCTTGATGAAGAGGAAAACTTTGGTCCATAATGTGTGTTTGGGTTAGGGCTGCAACTGATCATTAATCTGGGAGTATATACATATATTATACATACACTAATAATCAATTTATCGTTTGGTCTATAAAATGTTTAAAAAATAATAATAAAGCGCATCAAAGTGTCCCAGAAGCCCCGGGGTGATAGGTTTAATTGCTCTGTTCAACAGGACAAAATACGTCCAAAAGCAATGTAAATTAAAATTAATTAAGTATTATACATCATTCAATTCACAATGATAAATTAATATATACATAAGAGAGGGAGAAGCTGAAACCAACAAATATTTAGCATTTTTGCTTGATAAATGGCTAAAGACTGTTGTTGATTAATGTTGTCCATCAATTAGTCTGGCTCAAAGGAAGTACATTGCTGGGATTAAAGCCTGACATCAGGCGCGTCTCCTTCACCTCTTGCTATCGGGGCTAAGCGCCCCTACGACGGTTGTGAATGGTGTAAAGAAATACCAATCAAAAGGCATAAGAGAGGAAAAAAAAATCACTCTGGCTTGAGCGATTTTTCACCTATGCCAGAACAAATGTGTTGGAAGTTCCCTTTACCTGGGCCTAAGTACACTAGCTCGTCAACACATGCTATCTTCGGTAATGTTTCATATTTCCTGGATCAGTCAGTATTTAAACAAATGTATCTAAACTTCTCGGTGTTGGTGACATCATTCACTCTGGAAGGAGAAGCTCTACTCGATGTAGACCAGTGGTTCTCAACCTTTTTTGTGCCAGCGCCCCCCTATCCATTATCCAGGTCCCTAAAGCCCCCCAACAAATATTATGTAGGCTAATTGCCCCGAATATTAATGGTTACGCCCTAATATAGGCCTATTATTGTTGTTACTATTGTTATAAAAAATAATCAAAATCAAGTCATTGAATGACAAACAACACATGTATTAGTTTCTCAGGTATCAAAAAAGCCATGTGAATAGAAATTATATACATTTACAGGTTTTTAAAAAAATGCAACCATTTGACATTCAAATTAAATAACAGCAGCAAATCAGAATGACTAGATAGATATGTAACATTCAAACTATAATTAGGTATTATCAAAAGGCCTGCTGCATGTCCCTGGTGTGAACCTCAGCACCTTTATAAGATGACTATAATTTGAATGTCCTTTTTTGTTTGTGAAGTGACCTTGGGTGTCATGAAAGGCACTTTTAATAAAACGTATTATTATTATTATTACAAACACTAACGGTAGCCAATCAGAAACAGCTAGCAATTTAACATTCAAATCTATTTTTCATTCAAATCTAAATCTATAATCGAATTGTTCCAACGGAAAACAAGCTGGCACTTATCAAGGGGTAAAAGCAGAAGGATTTTACACACACACACACACACACACACACACACACACACACACACACACACACACACACACACACACACACACACACACACACACACACACACACACACAAAAGTATTTTGGTGATGACAAACGACTTGAAGAACGACACCTACTGCCGAATGGAAATAATTTTACAACCTTTGAAAGTTGAGAGCCAGTTTTTGATGTTTAGAAGAGTCTAGGTTAGAAGAGTCTAGGTTAGAAGAGTCTATCACCGGTCTTGCAAGTAAATAGCAGAAAAAAACGTTTGGAGAAACACAACCCCATATCGCGCTGCGTTTTGTGGAGGTGTGAGAGTCCCGTACAGTAAATGGTGACATCACTGCCTCTATCGCTTCCAGAAGAAAGTTTTAAAACAAAGCCCTGAACTGGCCGGGAGTTTGGGGAACAGCTAAATGTTTGCCAAACTAGACATATTGTCTGTGCCAAGCACAGACACTATGTCTCGCTCATCTCTTTTCTTTCTCTGTGAAATTAAGCTGCCTTCAGGTGCAGTAGGAAACGTTGAGTTCTATAAACGATCTTATGAAAAACTGTTGTGTGAAATATAAAGTCTACTTGTGCTACATTAGGGGGGGTTAAAGAATACAACAGGACGTTGCAGCGATTGTTTTTTTTCTTTTTTTTATCTGAACGCAGCTTCACGTAGTACAGAGCTCATTTAAGATGATGCTCTGACGTCCCGTTTCCATGAAGGCAGCACGGAGCTGCGCCAAACAAAGCTGACAGAAGCACAGAGAAGTTAGGATACCCGTCTCGTCCAGTTGCAGTGCTGTAAACTGGCAGCTTTTAATGTTGCAGACCACTGGATTTTTTAGTAGTTTAAGTGTAAACATGTATTGTTATTGTGAATCTTTGGTTTAAACTAGCTTTCAAACAAACGCCCCCCAAGGGCACCTCAACGGCCCCCTTTCCAAAATATTGCTTCCAACGCCCCCCATCATCTTCTGAACGCCCCCTGGGGGGCGGTACTGCCCCCGTTGAGAAACACTGAGAGGATGCGTGTAAGAAGCTTCATAAATAACTCACGTTCTCTGAAACAGGAGTATTTTTAGTCCTATTCTAACTTACAGTGTAACTCCTGGGAGGGATGCTGTGATGCTTCATAAATAATATATAAACTTTAGATATGGTTTTCAATTAAACAGTGACTGTTCATGCAAAGAGCAGTTTTTTCTACCTGGTTTTGTTTGGGACAGCACTGCTTTAGAGTTTGCTAACATTTTAATAGCTGAGAGGGCACAAGGCAGCCCCTTAAGGACAGCTTTACAACAATACAAGTGATGAGATATTCAGATTTTAAACAGTTAAACTAAATTATTTGTAAAATCAAAGAAAAGTAAATGCATCCAAAATAATAAAAAGTTTATTTTTATTTCATGAGTTAATGAGTGAGAGCAGGGTATGGGACAGGGAAACAAGAGGTTTAGGAAGATAAAGATATGAAAACAATGTTCCTAGTTATCGGAGTTATGTTCCTATTCTTGGATTTGGATTTATTTTATGTCTCTCTTTTATTTGGTATATGCACATTTCTTTTATCTTTGTCAATTTTAAATTTATTTATTTCTTTTATTTTGAAAATATTCCTCTCTTTTTAATTTGCTTATTTTGGATACTGTTCCAATTTAACCATACAATCCTATTTACATACATCATTTGCTTTATATCTGTGAATGTACATGAATATAATTTTATAATTCTTTTATACAAATGTAAATGAGCATTGACACAAACCAAATACTGTATGCATAATCTTCTTAGGCTCAATACATTTTTTTGAAATACCATCATGCACTACAGTGTCCATATCCACCTCGATTTGTTTTCTTTCCTAACCAAGTGTGAGGAAAGTGTTCATTTCTGAGGCCTGTGTGCTCACCTCCTCCAGCCGCCTCCTCTGCTCCTTCTGCTGCTCGATACGTTTCTGCCTCTCGGCCAATAGCTGGCGCTTGTACTCCTCCTGCTCGCGGAGCTGCTGCTCCTGGAGGAGCTGCTGGCGGCGCAGCGCCTCCGAGCGCTCCTTGTTCTCCTGCTGCAGCCGGATGAAGTCGCGGCGCAAAGTCGACTCGCCTGGCACGTTGACTATGGAGCTACACGGAGGACGCAACGAGAGGCTTTAGCTGCTATGTTAGCTCATTACATTGTTTTTTAAGAAAAGGTGATGAAAGTTTTTCAATGTAGGATGTAAATAAATTGTCAATTTTCGACATGAGGATGCTGATGATTTGGTGTGGCATCACCGACATGTTTGTAAAAATTTGAAAATAACAGTTACATATCACTGGAAAGCTGCTGTTGAGCTCCTTCTGCCAAAGCCACACACTTCTAATCACGAAGAATGACAAAAGGGAAAAACACAAAAACGTTTATATGCTCTAAATTTGAATTTCTGTAATTGTTTAGATTACATGATTTGATTTCATATTTAGCTTTTGCTCTGCTCTGGATTCATCAGAACTAGGTTCATGCCCCTTCTGCTCTGGCCTGTGGTTCGTGCATACTCATATAGAACATGGTAGTGGTTAGCTTCTTGTACTGGGAGAAGTTATCATGTTTAGCTTGTTTTTAGTGCAGTTTGACAAGACAAACGTACTGTATACTGGTTGTACTGTTCCATAGGCGTTGTCATAATATATTCTCACCTTGGCTCTCCTTCTTGCTCAGATGCCTCTTCCTCCTCTTCTTCACTGCCGCTGTATTCATACTCCGTCTCATCTGAGGATAGTACGGGAAAAGAATAGAACAGCTAAGTAGTCTAAGTCTAAGTCGTAAAAATGTTAAAACTGAAATTGTGTAAGTGAACACACCTTGTACATGCGGATTACTGTTTTATTGTGAGCTAATATTTTAAAAGGTCCCATGGCATGAAAATCTCACTTTGAGGTTTTTTAACATTAATATGCGTTCCCCCAGTCTGCCTATGGTCCCCCAGTGGCTAGAAATGGTGATAGGTGTAAACCGAGCCCTGGGTATCCTGCTCTGCCTTTGAGAAAATGAAAGCTCAGATGGGCCGATATGGAATCTTCCCTTTATGAAGTCATAAGGGGAAAGGTTACCTCCCCTTTCTCTGCTTTGCCGGTCAAGGCCACACCCCCACCCTCCACCTTGCCCCCCCTCTCTCCTCCTCAATAGCATTTAAAGCTACAGACACAAATACTAAGGCCAATATAGGCTATATAAAGACTTCAGATACAGTATTAGGGGACCACTAAGGCCTATATAAGAGACTTCAGATACAGTAATAATACTACGTAACGCACGGCTATATAAGAGACTTCAGATAGAGTATTATGAAACCACTAAGCCTATAAGAGACTTCAGATAGATAGGAATTAGGGGACCACTAAGGCCTATATAAGAAATCGCCTATAGAAAGACTTATTATGGACCACTAATCCCTAAAAAAACCCCATACAGTATTAGGGGACCACTAAAGCCTATATAAAAGAGACTTCAGATACAGTATTAGGGGACCACTAAGGCCTATATAAAAGCATCCAAAAAGTAGCATGTCATAGGACTTTTAAGACTTTCTTCTCTAAGAGTCAAAGTGACAAACTAAATAAATAAAATATAAAATACATAAAATCATCATAAAATGATGGATGTTTCACTTAAAAGTTAACACAAGAAAATGTGTAATTGTATGGACATATATTCAATTACCAATAACTCAGAAATGTCCCTTTTTTAGGTTATATTAAGTTTGTTCTTTTACCGTTTCCTTTCCCCCTGACAAAGACACAAAATATCTCCACATTTTATAGAGCAGCTACTGAACTATTCCAGATGTTTATCCATAAGTTCTTTTCCCCCCCCATACTAACAAACGTTGGATCATTAAGAACAGCACTGTTACTGTTCATAGGATGAAACTATGTACACGTGTCAGTTTCACAGCAGCGATAAACACACTGACACCATCAGATCTATCTCGGGGCTCACCCTTCTCTCCCCTCTTCTTCTTGGTCCGGTCGATGTGGTCTTTGAGCTGGATGCGGACCTGCCTCTCGTTGGGCTGGTCCCGAATGAAGGGGTGTTTCAGCAGCTGCTCAGTGGGAGGACGCTGAGTGTAGTTCTTCACCAGGCAGCCCTCAATGAAGCTGAAGAACTTCTTCGACCTGTTAGGTTAAAGTTAAATGTGATGTTTGGAGATGAGATGACATTCAGCCATTTTAAGATAAGATACAGTACCAGTCAAAAGTTTGGACAGGCTTTCCTATTCATGTGAATGAAGAAGCGTGTCCACATTTTTGACTGGTACTGTAAGATAAACTTTATTGTCCCGTAGGAAATTTGTCTTGGGCAAGAAGCATACAATCCCATGCATTAGTATGCTGTAGTAGCTCAGTCCGTAGGGAGTTGGGTTGGGGACTGGAGGGTCGCCGGTTAAGTCCCAGTACGGACCAAAAATACGGAGCGTGGATTGGTAGCTGGAGCCAGTTCACCTTCTCAGCACTACCAGGGTGCCCTTGTGCAAGGCACCGAACCCCCAACTGCTCGGGGCGCTCCTCCTGAGCATGTGTGTAATTCAGGCCTGTGTTTAATGTGTGTGCAACTGTACTAACACAGTGAAAATTGTGAATTTCCCCTCGCGGGATAAATAAAGGCATGTCTTCTTCTTCTAAATACAGTATTTCACAGACAATACATAACAAAGTTAACAATGTACTTTAGGACAAGAAAAATAAATAAAGATCATCATTATATTCTTTATCTAAAAGATTAAAAGAAGAGAGATTAAAAACCGAAGCCCACCATTTTTTCGACTTGAGTCGAGGAGGAGGGTTTCTGGGAATGAGGAAGAGGGCTCTCATTGGATGCATGTCACACAGAGCTGGAGGAAACAACAGAGAAGACAGGTGAGAGGCAAAACACACAAAGCCATACATGTGAGACGGAACTTTTGTGTATTCATGATACTGTCGGCATAGGAGTAAACAAATTAAATAGAAAGGTAAAGTTAAGGTGAAATTGAAAGGTTTAAAATGGAATATGTCATTGTAAGAAGAAGATAAGTATGATCACTTTAAACAGATAAGGCCATGGTTGATTTGACCGATAGCTTCAGTCTTACACCACTTGCTTGCAGTCTCTTACCAGAAACTCTACAATCTTTAGCTTGGTTTGCAGAAGTTGTATACAAACTGTACTCTTTTTCCTGTTTTGTGCCATATAAGTAATTATATCAATTTCTCAAAATTCCTATTTAAATGCTATAATGTTTTGAAAATGACACACAAACCACCATTAGGTGCGATGTGTACTTACGGGGAGCTCCCTCAGCCATCTCTATAGCCGTGATTCCACAGGACCACAGGTCACTCTGACGGACAGAAGACAAGATTAGTTAAAGGAGTTTGTGTGCACGTTTCAATAACACGTGGATGTGTTATATCTAAGATAGCAGTGGTTCTAAAACTTTTTAAAGCAGTTCGTGCAAGAACAGACTGTTTTGATACCAGAGACAGTGTCCTAGTTACTCTCAACAATCCACTGCTATCGACTCTCAAAGCCAGATCTACCACAAAACAAGGGCTTTGAACCTCCATTGTACCAGGGTGGCAGCAGAACCCTTACCTATGTGTCTGTGGATTTGTTTGACAGCATTGGCCTTTTAAAAATACCCAATTGGCATCTCAAAGGGTAAAACCACATCTTGTTTTTTTTAATGCCAGAAACACACAGTTAACACACCCGCAAGCACGCTACCAAAGCTGTCTGGGTAAGTCCTGATTAACTGGTTGAAAATTGCAGCTTTCAAAGGGAGATGGGGCAATTTTATTTTACTTTATCTTTTTTCCTTCTATTTGTTCTGGGAATACTATATATATATTTTGGTCTGAAAATCTATTCAAACAGTCCCTGATACACTGTAAAACAGTAAATCCAGTTCCTTACCCTGTAGTCGTAGGTAGCATCTGGGTTTTCATCACAAGCGATGACCTCTGGAGCCATCCAATATGGCGTCCCGATGAAGGTGTTCCTTCGACCTACCGTCCGGTCCAGCTGAGCACTCACACCAAAGTCCACTGGGAAATAGAAAATTATCATCAATTATTATTGGTACACACCCTTTTCACTAACTGCATCATTTCTATAAAGTATCTGAGAACCAAAAGAGTGACTTAAAGATATCCAGTAAGTTTGGGAATATCCTAACAATGTTCAAGTTGTGGTTTATAATAAAACACATTTCCAGTTGCAAATTTTAAAAAAATGTATTGAAACGGTTCAGATCCTGTAAAAGCAGACTAACATTGTCAGAGCGGTCTTTCAAATGTCAGCCCCCTGCGCCAAATAAAAGATTCAGTCTCCTATCTAGAACACCTTGTTAAATAAAATGTTACTTGTTGTCTTGTCATGTTAAAACCACCAAACTCCGGTCTACAGTCCGTGTTGGATCCTGACTCACGGTGTAAAGGCCAAGTTGCTGCTCTGTTACGAGGCTCTGTCTCGCCTCCTTTTAGCTAAACTACAAAGTGTTTTATTGTGGCCTCAGTGGAGCCATGTGGTTTAGACGGTGTGTCACAGGACAGCAACAAATGAGGTCTCAATCTGATTACATATAGTTATCTAATCATAAAGAGTTAAAGATAAAAAAACAACATTAATGAGTGTAAAATTCAAACAAAGCTATTTTAATTAGCTTATTATTTATTTTTAATTTAGAGATCATGAATAAAGGTATACTTAAAATGAATCCTTTTTCTTCAGGGACCATTCCGTTAAGTGTTATAAAGTGAAATGGAGAGGAGTTCAGACAAAGTGACAACCTCTGACATGTATATATCTTAGAGTTACGTTTTATTGTTTGCTTTTAGTCATCAGTAGAAAGACGAAGAGAAGAGTGAACTCTGTCCATTTCCAGCACTCACTCTTTTTCTTGTGCTTTGAATATGACCCCTTGTATTCTTATTTGAGATGCTAAGCCCACCCTGAGGTGAAATCCTAAAACCGCCACTGAATTGTCGACCAGGCGTTTTGCTGATTGACTGAGCGGTTTCCCTGGTAAGAAAAACAACCGAGCCAATAAGAGCTTTGCAGGCAGAATTAAGCACAGCAGTGTCCTACGTCCTACGCCAGAGCCCGAAAAAGAGTGACAGAAAAACAGGAACAAAAATGGAGAAGTGCATATGAGATCCAGGGATTCTGCAGGGTTCATCGAGTTTAATTTAAGACCTTTTTAATAGCACACAGAATGCAATTTCTAATACCGCTTTCACAGTCCTACTGAGCCAAAGTATGAAGGACAATTATGTATTATTATCATCTCACAGTATTTCAGTACTTTTCTGTAGTTTATAACAATAATTCCTACTGATATAATCAATTATATTAAGGGACCCAAATAAGCAGCAGAGAACGGATGGATGGATTGACCAATTAAAAATGATTAATTCACTGAACTTCATTTAGGTTGTTGCTAAAAATCAGCACTTCCTGCCCACTACGAGACAATGAGCTCCCTGGCTACTGTAGCTAGCAGTAGTGGCGATGGTTGCTATTGGTCTCCTGCACGCACAATCACAACAAACAAAGTATTTAGAGGCTCTTTTGTCTATCATTAAATGAATATGCTGTGGGAAAATATCTACCTAGAGCCCTGTCATGGGTCTGTGTGAGGATTATTTGCAACAAGATGATCAAAAGATATTGGTTATTTTCTAGTAAAATTAAGTGAATGCAAAACTTTTTTTTACATGGATTTACATTACTGGCTGAGACTTTTATTAAGGGCTCCAACTGTGCAATCGTGTGAAACATGACAAAACAACCCTGGTAATGAAAAAGCTCTAGTTGGCACCAGCACGGTGCTGACTCAAGTCTGGTTCTGCAGTACAGTGTTCTTTCAGTGCAGTGGTCCAAACCTCAGCGTAGGCCGTGCTCCCAGTCTACAGGCCCAGTTTGAACTCATAATTTAACCAAAATAAAATCAACACATACCCAGTTTGACTTCGGCATTTTCAGTCAGCAGCACGTTTTGTCCCTTGATGTCACGGTGGATGACATGGTGAGCATGCAGGTGAGCTAATCCCTGTAGGGCGGGACAGAAAAAAAAGCAACATATAACATGCAGTCCGTGACGCTTTTCTGTCAAACCCACAACACTCAACCCCACTCTTTTTTGTCTGTGAAACATTTGCAATTCATCAGCATAACAGTCACACTTTCAGCCTTAACTAAAAATTCTTTTTTGAGTTTTCCCCTATAGTATATTTGACTGTGAATAAGAAATTGTCATGAAGATGCTGTGAAAGGGGCACTGACCCGGAGGATCTCTCGGGAGATGTAGGCGATCCAGTCCTCCTTCAGTGTGTTGCCTTTGGTGTTTTTCACCAGATCCGTGATAGAACCGGCACCGCAGAACTCCATCACCAGCTGGAGGTGAGAACAGGAGATACTGAGAAGACTGTGGACATTCACATACACACCATCATTCTGACATTTATATTTTATTATATATCGCAAGACTTTTGCAATGCGTTTATCAATATGCCCCAAAACACCAAGACAAATTTCTTGTATATTATGCAAACCTACTTGGCAATAAAACTGTTTTCGATTTTTAGCTGTTGGTGTTTGCAAGCAAAGTGTGTGAACAGATGGGGGTGTGCAGGCATATTAACTCTATATACAGCCCCAATAGAAGGAAGAAGTTTGGTCCAGAATCTGGACTTGATGCTGCCTGGTTTAAAACCTCATGGAGGACAGACAATAATTAATTTTAGGAACAAAATCATTTTAAAGATTTTCCTCTTTATTTTTAAATTTATCTCATTCTGTCCCCCTTTGCTCGTTGCTCCATTTTTCTGCAAATGCTCTTATTTGACTTTTTTTCTCTTGCTTGTGAATTTTAGCTTCATTGAGCTGTGTAATTCTAGTTGAAGACTTATTATTGCTATACAAGGTTTCAGGCGAAATGTAGTCAGACACTTATAACAATCCAAGGCTGTCAGTGGCAACAACTTTTATTTTTAGTGGACGTACATTGACGGCCGCTACTGCCCCATAGGATTACATTGCAGCCCGGTTTGTTCACATTAGTCACTTAGAAACAAATGCATGGAAAAATATGGTCCAGGTTGAAAAACACCCAAATTACCCTTTAACTTACAACAGATTGCTGTCAGGAAATCACATCATTATAATGGTAGAAATAGACTCACCCATAGCTGGTCGTCATGGCCTGGAGGACTTTTCTTGATGAAGGCTCCATAATAGGTGGCTATGTTTCTGTGGTGGGAGTACTTCTTCAGCATGTTAATTTCCAGCTTAATTTCCTCCTCTTCATCCTATAAGAGAGAGGGAGAGTCTCATCAGCGTGGATTTAATAATTTATATATAATTCAATGTTATTTATAGTATCAAATCATAACAGAGTATAATAAGAGTAATCTCGATGAAACTTTACAGATAGAGTAGATCTAGACCACACTCTTCACAAAGACCCAACAATTCCAGTATTTCCCCCATGAGCAAGCATTTAGTGCGACAGTGGCGAGGAAAAACTCCCTTTTAGGCAGAAACCTCGAGTGGTGAGGAAATCTTCCTTTTAGGGAGAAACCTCGGACAGACCCAGGTTCTTTGTAGGCGGTGCCCGACGGTACCGGTTAGCGAGGAAGGAATTCTATTATATAATAACTAATAGAGTAGATCCAAACAAACAATATGAAGTCTGTTTACTCCTGGTGAGCGTGTTTAAGCCAGAGACACAGAAGAAGGATGGATTAGCACAGAGACACTCTGACAGATAAACCAACAGTTATTATTGAGTTTCATGATCAGGTCACCTGGAAAGATGGTGACCGTGATTGGCAGTGGCAGGTGATTTTTAAAATGTATTCAGTATTTCAGTAATTTTCAGCTATATTAATAAAAGTGAAGTTGTTTAAAATCTGCATGTGTTTTTCATCTTTACTGGTTGTACACATTTACTTAGTCAAACAAAACAAGCAATTTGAAGACATCACTTTGGGCTCTGGGAAAGTACGATGGGGATTTTTACCATTTTCTGATATAGATTAAGAAATTAATTACAGGAATTAATATTTGTTGCATTTTATTTTTGGCCTGTGTTTACCCTGAAAGTTTGTGCTTTATCTTTAACAGCATCACCTTATGTTGTGCAAGGATTACAAACAGCAAAACATGTTCAAGGCTGAGAGCTGTACAGCCAGTCTTTCCTGCTGGATGTCAAGCAGCTCAACTGAAAGTGTGGCGAGTGGAATTTCCCCTACTAGCATGTAAAATGGTAAACTTATTAGAAAACACATTTTCTCTAATATTATTCAGATTTTCTCCACTGTGTTTTAGAAGAACCAGTCATTGATTTTTACACTATCAGTGTAATGTTTCAGGCTTTGGCCCTCCCCCTAGTGTGGGACACTTTGAGTTGTAAAGACGGAAATGAAAATGCATAACAAACAAAACCATGTTTGTTACCTAAACAGTAAAAAGTAAAACCAAACTGGAACTTCCTAGGCTGTTTTGAGTCCATCTATGAAAGACGTGCTGAAAAGCCAACCAAGGAAACAATGTCCAAACCAGTCTAATAAATGGATATCACTCCAAAAAAACAGACACTGGAAATGATAACGGAGCCGAACAAATTACCGTCTCTCCCTCTCACACACTCAGGATATTACAGTACAGACTCAAACACGCATACAGACACATAACAAGATCAAGCGATTATTTCTCAACCATTGCAGCAACACTGAGGCGGTGTGACATTTATTTGCGAGCACTTTGCATCAGCCGAGCCTGTGGGTCTGATCCCGCGGGCCGACAGCGGCTGACATGACGTGACATTTTCACTGTTATTACGGCCAGTCGATAAGCAGGAGCTCGAAAGGCGGCTGCAGCCCGGACTGAGCAAACTGAGCGCTGCAGCAACCTTGTATTACCACAGAGGAAAAGCTCTGAGGAACTGAGAGGGAAACTGTTTAGCTTTTCATATTGAAACAGACATCTTGGCATTTCGTAGTAGCAGCTGTTATCGTTCATGGCTAGAGTACTGATGGCAAGAGACCGTACTTATGCACAGCAGCGCTGTGAGCTAAATGCTAAGGTCAACATGCTAACATGCTCACAAAGACAATGCAAATGCTGATGCTTAGCATGTGCTTTGTTTAGCATAATCATTGTCTTATTTCAGTGTGCTAATATTTGCTATTTAGCACTAAACACAAAGTAAAACTCAGGCTGGTGGGATGTTCTGCGGGTATCTGGTCACAAAATGGAGGGTTTCTTATTGGACATTTGAAAATTTTTACCTGATGATGGTGCTAGATGAAAGGTCAGAGGATCACCAAAGTTTTTATAACTCAACATGAAGGCGACATGGGGGAATGTCTGCGCCAAATTTCATGGAACAAAAATTCCGCATTTCATCAAAACCACAAAAGTCAGCCTCACGTGATAGAGGGAAAACTCAGGGTATCACCAAAGTCAGCAGGATAAATCATCTGGAGACCATGAATGTCTGGCAACCCATCCTGTAGTTGTTGAGATATTTCAGTCTGTGGACATTAGACAGACATCCCAAGAGCCAATGTTGCTATCATGGCTAAAAAATCTAAACATGTAACCAGCAACTTTTAGCAGAAATTACTAACTGCAGTTGGCTTTGGGGGTCTAACAGAATGTAAAAAGGTGGTAAACTAAAATGATAATTGATGTCTATCATTCATCTTATAACTATGTGTGTGAATTGAAAATCAAAAACTGGTTTGAAAAGAAAGCTGGTCTGTAACCCTCTGGGATTGAAGACACAAATAGCCGCTCTTTGTCAACACAAAACCGTTGATCAATAGCCACCACCAAATATTGCTAGGAAAAACTTACGCTGATGCAATTGCATTCATTTTAAAGCCAAAGTACTTATATACACCCTTTCTTCAACCTTCCCAATATCATCTTCGTTATCAACAAACCAGCACCAGCAGCAGAAACACGTACTGTAGGAGAAAACACAAAGCAGCTGGACAAAAAAAGCTCCACTGCAGTTTACCAAGAAACACTTTGGACCAATCCCAAGCATAGCCAAGCCTCTGTTTTAGTTTGTCCTGAAAAGAAAACACTATCATTCAATAGGACTAAAACCAGTTACATACAATTGTTAACAACACATTCAAAGTGGAGCAAAATCACAGAAATGACAACAAACTGTAGTTAAGTTATATAAGAAGAGTCTTAATTATTAGAGGCACATTAACAACATGTTTTAATGCAAGTAGAATAAATATTTCTTCATACTGGTGAGTTAATGCTGCGTGATGGCTGCCAAGACATTCAACCTTTATATTTATCACTGCAGGTAGCTACCTCATTCTGTTCGCTGTCAAAACAGGTACAACTTGTATTGCACACGCACACACACGCACACACGCACACACACGCACACACACACACACACACACACACACACACACACACACACACCTTATCGAGCACTGCAGCACCAGAAGCATGTGACAGACAGGCAACGACTGCTGACATTTCTGCGTCTGGTCCAGAGGTTAAAGGGCAAGTCAGCCAAAACTTCAGCATTTAAAGATGAAAGAAGAATTGAACTTGTCTATATATATATAAAAAAAAAAAAAAACTGCAGCTCAGTTTCACTATCTCTAAAATACAGAACACCAAGTTAACGGGATGTTTGGCCAACTGACAACTGAACTTGCTTATATAAAAAGCAGTGATTTTTATGCTGCCAGTCATTTGGAGAGTATTTTTAAATGGTAGAGGTGTCATGTTGGAACAAAACCCTTTTAGGTTCGAACTATCTTTGCACTTTAAGCTATTATTACTGGGACATTAAATGTACATATTTCCTTTTTGCTATGGTTAAAAAGCAAAGCCTGTGTTAGAGAGTCCAGCAGACTTAACAGATTTCAGTTTATACACGTTTTCTCATGAGATGTTTAAAGCGCCCATATTATGCTCATTTTCAGGTTCATAATTGTATTTTAAGGTTGTACCAGAATAGGTTTACATGGTTTAATTTTCAAAAAACACCATATTTTTGTTGTACTGCACAGCTCTCTCTCACTGCTGCAGATCCTCTTTTCACCTTGTCTCTGTTTTAGCTACAGAGTGAGACCTCTTTTCTTCTTCTTCTTCTGTACTATCTTTGATTGCACTCGCACATGCTCAGTAGCTCAGATGTAGATCATGTCAGCTAGCTAGCTCCATAGACCGTAAAAGAAAGGTTGTTTCTTCAACTTCGGTCAGTTACAAGTCAGGATTAGCTGGGAGACTTCTAAACAAGGGCGCACATGTAAGTAATTATTTTGTAGATTATGGTGAACTTGTGTGTGTCGTAGCAGTGCTTTGCTATTGAGAACGAGGTAGCATGCTAACGGTTGCGGTTAGCCAGCTCGTTTCGGCTAGTGACGTAGAAAGCCCTGCATATTTTTGAACAACTCACCCGGAGACTGAAGGGAGGACACATTCAGAAACCGTATCTCACTCAAAACAGCATGGATGGATTTTTTTCAAAGTTTGTATGCGTGTGGAAGCACCAGAGACACAAAATAACACCCCAAATGTTTTCATAATATGGGCACTTTAAGAAAGCAGCAGGTTTTCATGAGAGGACATCGCCACATACAAGCACCACAAAAAAAATGGTTTTCATTTTGCTTTAATCTGCTGAGGCTGTTTAAAGAGTTCAGCAGGAGTTTTGACTGTCTGTGAAGATGATAGGGTCAGTCGGTCAGCCAGCCTGTCAGCCAATCCCTTGAGTCACAGTTAGTCAGCCAGCCAGTTGGTTACTGCTTCAGCCAGGCAGCCAGTCATTTAACCAGGCAGCTAGCCAACCAATGAGCCAGGAAGCCAACAAACCAGACTGCTGGCCAGTCAGGCCTTCTGTTAATCCACTCATCAGCAGCAGACCATCAGCAGTCACCCAGCCAGTCACCCAGCAGGTGAGCCTGCCGACGTGTCAGTCAACCAGTCAGTCACTCAGTTACATATTAAAACCATATTTCGGTGAAACCTTTCAGGGAAGCACGGAAGAGTTGACAGGATACTAAAAGACGTACATAAAGTCAACACACATGCACAAACAGTACCTTTTATGGTCAACAGAACATCGCCCACAAATTGTTGGTCATGTGAACATTTTTGGAACAAGTCAGTGTAATTACAGATGCTGAGGACAGAGTGGAGGAGCAACGTTCTAACACACTCATTCATGAGACGAATAAAGGTTGAAAATAACAGCTTAAAGAAGGGAAGAGAAGAATCCCCTCTATTGAGAAAACATAAGAATGTTTACAAACCTTTATGTTCAGAGACATTAGAGAGACTTGTGGCAAATCGAAAAAGAAAAAAAAAATGTTTGAAAATGTGACTTCTAGAGCCAAACAAACTGATGTCATCAGTCTTAAATCACTGGACAGAAAGAACTACACCATGGGCTGAGAGGTGGACAAAAATGGGAAAAATGGGCCCAGTAGAAAGATGGTGACTTTGCTTACCAATTATAAAATAATACTTTTTTGATACCTAACTTCAAAGTTGTCGGTTTCTTACCTCCTTTTTAATTTAACAAAACAAGTCAGACTTATTAAAATGCAACAGTGTTGAGGTGTTTCTAAACACAATCCGCCATCCAAGACCTTTGGCTGAATATGAAACAAATTTCAATCATCAAAATTATTAATTAAACAGGAAAATCAGGAAATATCTGATCAAAATGTCAGAAGAACAACACTAAGATTATGACAGGGCTGCAACTGATGATTCTTTTGTGATTATTCTGATAATTATTTGTCTACGTAAAAAAAATTATCTCATATATACGATTGTCGGAAAATGGTGAAAAATACTCTCTTTTTTTTCAGCCAATAGCCCAAAACCCAAAGAGACTAATTAACAATGATAAAAGTAAATCATCACATTTGAGAAGCTGGAAACAGAATATTTGGTATTTAATAAATGACTTAAACAATTGATCAAAATGTCAAATTTGGTGTTGATTAGTTCCAATTAATAAGTTAATTGTTTCAACACAGGAATATGGCCCAGCTGTTGCCGCCAGTTTTTAGCGCCTGACCGTTTTCTATGCGGAGCTCGACCAGCCACACAGTCAGTCTTTCAGAAAGCATCATTAGGATTCAACAGACACCACAGAAACACACACACAGCCCAGTGTGTGTGTGTGTGTGTGTGTGTGTGTGTGTGTGTGTGTGTGTGTGTGTGTGTGTGTGTGTGTGTGTGTGCGCGTGTCTCGTTTGAACACTGTCCATTTATTTTGGACACTTATTGTCTCCATCACTCAATGACTTCAGCCCCATGTTTATGCTCATGTATCCCATCATTAACGACACCTCACTTCTCGCTGTCTGTCAGTCTCTCACTTTCCCCCTGATTTATATATACACATGTCCACAGTCAGTCGTTCAAAACAAGGCGTCCTGAAGCTACTCATTATCATTCCTAGGCATGAAATGGTGGGGAGACTCGGTGGCGGCCATATTGCTGCTAAAGTATTACAGCACACAATGTGAGCAGAGCTAACAGAACCGCGACCCCTGGGGGAGCAGACAGCCGCAAAATGGAAGCATAAGGGATAACGGAAGCTGAGCAGGATGGGGACTTTGGCTTCGACAAAGGCCAAGAAAGGTTGACATGTCTTTAACTGGCAACCAGGAACTTGGAGGGACTTGTTTCAGGGACTATTTTAAACACTCGCTGAATTCTTGTCATATTTGATGAAGCCTCATGCGCAGCAAGTGTTTAAAATAATTCCATGAAAAAAGTCCCTCCAGGTTCCTGGTTGCCTGTAAAAAGAACTTTCGACCTCTCTTGGCCTTTGTCGAGTTGTTTGTATTATTGTGAATCTAATCTGTCAACACAATCTCTCACTAAGCAATTTACTTTTCTAGTTTGTTAGGAATGAACGGTAGCAATCTAAGCATCAAGATGAAGACTAAAACAAGGAGACAGAAACTCACAGACTGCAACTTTGACCAAAAAATAAAATAATGCAGTTATATTTCAGCCGTTATATCTGCCAACGGGGGCTACTTTGATGAGTCAAAAATGTAGAATACATTTTGGTTAATAAATTGATTCCATGATTTCTTTTTTTAACTTCAATTAATTATTTGTTCTATTCTTTCATTTCAGAGTACAATAAGACATTGAACTGCATGAATTTCAATAAAAACCTGGAAAAATTGGAGTGTTCTAAAACTTTTGACCAGTAGTGTATATACTATCATACATCATGACCAAAGTTATTACAATTCATCCTCAGAGTCTGTACCAAAAGTGCAGTCATCTTGATAGATATTCTCGATATTTCATCGCATAAGTGAAAACTTTGACCTGTTGGTGGCACTACAAGTGGCCTGAAAAGTCCTTTGTATTAGGGCTACACGATATAAGGAAAATACGTGATATGCAATAACGTTCTATCGCGATAATGATATTACTTTAAAGTGTTCTCGGTTTTGTTCAGTATTCTGCTAAAATACAACATATTTCTTTATTTTTAAAACAAATAACAGGAAAAGTCAACCAAACATTCTTTTTTTAAACTAACTGAACATTGAATTGAATATAAATTGTACCACTAAAAAAAGAATGACATTTTCTACTGATATTTTCTTTCAACTAACACAAATATGTTTATTGGGCCAGTTGATATCGCGATGACTGTTACAAAAAACTGTGCAGCCCTAACCCTAACCCTGGATCATTCTCTGGGGGGCTGTGAATATCTGGATCAAATTTCATAGTAATCTATCCAACAGAGATGTTTCACTCTGCACCAACCAGCTAAGTGACATTGCAATTCCTACAACGCTGCAAGACTTTGCAGGGATGTAGGCCCAAAATTAAATTATTATAATTGTAATTAAATTAAAATACGCATTTGCTTCAACATGAGTGGAAAGCTTTAGAAGATTTTTATTTTATTCTTCAAGACAAACATACAATCCCATGCTTTCAACACCTTCCCACTTTCACACCTTCTGAGAGAGAGAGACAGAGACAGAGAGATGCGTCTAGTTTGCTTCATGTGCAAGATTCACAGAAAGAAAAACAGCAGGCGAGAAAATATGACGAGAAAAGCTATTCATTCCGCAGGGGAACAGTAAGGTGGAGATAAAGATGCTTGCTGTGGAGTTTTTCCACTAATCAAGATTGATTTTTCCTATTGAATCCTGCTGGATTACATCCAAGTCAACAGCAGCACTGAGAGACTCAGAATGCTGAGCTTCTGCTGCTACACCTCTCTCTCTCTCTCTCTGCCTCCATTTCTCTCCTTTTTTTCCAGTTTTCATATCAGGGATGAGGATGACTTCACTCTCCATGTCTATCTCTCTTATTCTCTCTTGTTCCCCACAGAAAGCAGAAGCGGCGACTGAAAGAAAGATGAGGGGTTGAAACGAGACGACTACAAGCAGGGTACATAACAAACAAAAGGAAGAGAAGAGGAGAAAACACTGGAATCTGGATGAAGACACAAAAAAAAGACAGGGAGGAGATGGATGAACAAAGGAGAAGAGAGGGCCCGAATGGATGTGAGAGATGGAGGTAAAAAGATGCAGGCGAGCAGCGGTAGCCCCTCCTATAATCCCACTGCACTTCAGTTGAACCTTCTCAAAGAAGGAAAAAAACACTGATTACTTCTTCTTATTTAAGCTATCTCGCTCTCCGTCTCAGGTTTCACTCGCTCACTTCCTGCCGTTCCATCTTCTTCTCTTACCACCCTGATTGTTGTTCAGTTAGCTCAACACAGCACAAGCTATTTTTTTGTATCGGATGTTAATTAGAAAGATGGAAGAGATGAACACTCCTTCAGAGGAAACTTAGGTGTTGTTGCAGAAAATAACAAGTGTGACAATAGTCCCAAAAACATCTAATAAAGCACACAGAGGGAAAGTGTTTAGTCCCATCCACCAGCAATTAGATCTATCCCCTGGAATGAGCAGCATTGCCCTAAGAAAAAAAACTAAGCATCAAACTTTGACTAATAGATGCTAAAGCAGGAGTTACGCTCCTGCAAAGAACCATGTAAAGGTTTCTGCAAAGCTACAAAGACAAGAGTAAGACCATGATCAGTCCAACTCCAGGCCCTTATTGAAAAAACGCAAAAAAAATAGAACCAGGCTCAACTTTTGCGTTATCCAGCAAAGCGCTAATAGTTCATAATTGTATTTAGAGGTTGTACCAGAATAGGTTTATGTGGTTTAATTTTCAGAAAACACCATATATATTTTTGTACTGCACATTGCTACAGCTCCTCTTTTCACCCTGTGTGTTGAGCTCTCTGTTTTAGCTGGCGTGAGGCATCGCACTTGTGTTCCATCTTTGTTGGGAGTCGCACATGCGCAGTAAGCACTGATAGCCAGTCAGTTGCAGAGCATGAGGGCGTGCCACGCTAGCAGCTAGGCGAACATTATAACGTGTGTTACAAAGTGACGCACATTCGTCACGGAAGTAAAGGCTGGACTACAATAGAGCTGTTTGGAGCAGTTGGTGAACAGAGTTTTCTGTTGGAGATGGACTTTTTCACTTTGTAAACCTATAACATGCATAAAAAGATATATAACACAATAAAGGAAAGGGAAAAAGCCAAAAAGCACAATATGAGCACTTTAAGATAAAACTCAACCGAATATTTAATCTAAACAGAAATACTGAATTGATTTATATTGAATGATAAAAATAAAAAATATATATCTACAAAGCCCAGACCTACACCCTGTATTTCATCATCTCTCTCTTCTCCTCAGTATCTCCCTCCTCAGCCTCTCTCCCCCACTCTGGATATTGAACAGGAAGTGGATTGTGGGTCAGAGTACACACACACACACACACACACACACACACACACACACACACACACACACACACACACACACACACACACACACACACACACACACACACACACACACACACACACACACACACACACACACACACACACACACACACACACACACAACTAGATGTGTTGTTTTGCATCTGTGACACGTCCGTGTATAAAAGCTCCCTTCATAGGTCTCAAACACACCCAAATAAACATTGCGTGGCATTGGTGTGTAAACGTGAATATCTCAAGCTTTCTCTACTCAACTGTCACTCTTGGCGAGCATCCAGACAAACTCACAATGTTTATTTTAGAAAACGGCTGAACCATGTGGAAAAGGACCACTATAAACATTTCGGAAGGTTAAAAAAAAAAAAAAAAAAAAGAACCACCATGTCTTGAATATTCCCTACACGTGTGTTTCTCTTCAGTCATTCTGCTCGTATGAATACATAAACATATTCCCATCAAATGTCCCTGATCCTTCATGTCCTCTCTTTAATCTGCACATTTGGAAATTGAGATTTGTGGCTGCAGGCTGCAGTGAGAGCTACACTACTCTATTTCATCAGGAACTAGGACTTCCAAAATGTTACCTGCCATAGTGACAGCTAAAGCAAACAAACTAATCATCATAGAGGATACTGAATTATTTAAACCTTTCTTTAGTATATTCAATGAAGGTGGAAAAAGCTTTTAAAGTGTCTATAATCAATATTCCTACATACAGTAGGTCACTTCACTTCTTGTATGTGAAAGTTGCCGCCCATAGTGACGATCCATTGCTTAGATTCTGTGCCGGTACTCCTGCCTGCTTCTCCAAACTGGGGGCGTGCCGATGGACATCTACTGTAGGTAATGCCCTATGGATAAGTACTTCATACAACCCCACTTCAAAAGATCCAAACTGTCCCTTTAATAAAGGATTTATTTCCCTGACACACTCAAACTGCTGTGGTCATTCTTTCCTTTAGGGGTGTGTCAGACTGCAGCCACAGAAAACCATGAGGGGTGTGAAAAGGGGGAAAAGACTGCAGAGGTGACAAATATTCAATAGTCTAAAAATAAAGTGCTGCAAAGAGGAAGAATACAAAACACTATTCAAAACATGCCAAAATGTCCCGTCAACCTTTTTAAGGGTGGTTGTTTTTAAAATAGAAGTGGTTCCATTAGTCTCTATTGACAGTAAACAGAAGATAAATAGGGGACACAAGATGCTTAAAGGGAGATTCTATTACACAAAATTAGGTTTACTTCTCTCTCATTTTTACTTGTGAAATATTGGCTACTTTCAGCTTTTCAGGCCTCTTTACCTTTACTTTAGCCCCCAGCAGGTGGTTATAGTTGTTAAGAAATACATGAATAAACACTACATACTGTATCTGCTTACAATGTTTCTAAACTGCTTATAAATGCTAAATAGGGGGGCATTTAAGGAAAGTGTTACCTAAAAATCCTTCAAATGAAACAATGTGAAAAGGAAAAATGTCTACAATAAGGCATTAGGGGTCTCAAGTAGGCTTTGCTTCATGGGGTAACTTGTAGCCTTGACATGATTAGCCAATCCCAATTGATCTGAAACCCTATTAAGACATCATTATTATGACACTACTGAACTACATCTGCATTTTAATTCCATCCAAACTGATATCTCAGACACTGTTGCAGGCCTTACTGCAACCAAAGATTTTCTTTTTTATAAATGGGACCTTACATACCTCATCCTAAAAATGGGACTTCATGTGAAGTATTAGGGTTTTAGACATACAGCTAAAGGCCGACAGTACAATCCTCTTCAGTGTAACTGTTGACCCAGATTAAAGGATTTTATGTTGAAGATACACTCATTCCTCTTCAAGGCGCCTGGGCAGGAAGTGGTCAAGTGACCTCAAATATGTGTTTGGGAATATTTTTCCCATTGTCCCAGTTAGTTATTTATTCAATGATGACTAATACAAAAGGAAAGAAAAAAGCATTCACTTCCACCCCCATCGACACAATGAGATGCAGTTTTATAAGACATTTCTGCATGTGTACACACAAAGAAACACTGGCTCCAATTACACAGACAGAAACAGCACTCTGAGTCCTAACTTAATTTTGCGGAAACTGCCGATCATGCACCCATGGGCACGCACGCACACATGCACTATTTTTGGAGAGAAAACATTGACATGAGGGAGCAGAGCGGCGAGAGAGAGAGGGAGGGGAGTGAGAGAAACGGTTTTGTTGTTAACCGTTATATTGAATGCCTGAGTCAAGAATTAGAACTGATTTAGTCCGACAGATGCAATCAAACTAAATTTGGGATCAATTCCAAATCTGCAAACGCTGCATGCTGCTAAGGTGAGTCTGGTAACTGCTCCAGCTATGTATTAGTCTCACCTCATGCATCTTTCATGCATCTATCCCATTTTACAATATTTACAGTAAGTCTCTTTTCAAAGTGGAAATATTTGAATATATTTGAAAGCTGTGTAAAACCAAACTAACATCTCTCAAACAACTGAGGCAACAGAAGAAGCATGTTACTTCATGAACCATTACTTATAACAGAAAGAGAACTAGCTTTTTCTACAGAATTCAACAATCCTGCAAAAGTGCAGCCGCAGTTTAACCAGCATGCAGTTAAAAAAAGAGACTTCTACACTGACAACAATAAGCGAGTTTCTATCCAGCTGAGTGGAAATGCTGAAAAGTTATAATATTGAGGTGTTTTTTAAGTGGCAAAGTTGGTGTGTCTAAAAAAGAAAAAAGCAATAAATCATGCCGTACATAAATTTCCACTGAATTTTGTGCTCCGCTGAAGAGACTAAAATCGGCAGCAGACAGAACATCAGATCTTTGTGGAGCGATAAGGAGACTGTAACCTTCCTTAAGTACTACATCAAACAAACATAAATGCCATATTTCCATCACGTTTTCTACATCGTTTTTCACCATTTGAGGTTTGACTACAGCTCGTTTAATTCTCTCGGTGTGTCCACTTTTTCTGCAATGCTTTAAAAGGTCCCATGGCATGAAAATGTCACTTTATGAGGTTTTTTAACATTAATATGCATTCCCACAGCCTGTCTATGGTCCCCCAGTGGCTAGAAATGGTGATAGGTGTAAACGAAGCCCTGGGTATCCTGCTCTGCCTTTGAGAAAATGAAAGCTCAGATGGGCCGATCTGGAATCTTCTCCTTATGAGGTCATAAGAAGCAAGGTTACCTCCCCTTTCTCTGCTTTGCCCGCCCAGAGAATTTGGCCCACCCATGAGAGAGAGACATCATGGCTTTCAAATCGAGCAAAGTGGCAGTTGGTCAAGGCCACAACCCCGCCCTCTACCTTGCCGACCCCCCCTCCCTCCCTCCTCCTCAATAGCTACAGACACAGAAATGGCACATCCTAAGGAAAGCTCATTGTGGGACTGGCTCTACTTGCTGTAATTCTGTACCAAGGCTGAATTTCGGGAAAGAGACTTCAGATACAGTATTAGGGGACCACTAAGGTCTATATAAAAGCATCCAAAGAGCACCATGTCATGGGACCTTTAATGGCATCCACCTGGAGAATAAGCACCACCAGCTGCTTATCTCGATGCACTCAACTACCAATATTTAAATCTTCACGAGATTTGGATGGAAACCGGGCGAATAAAAACAAAATATTAAAAGAAGGTGTGTTTACTGACCTCAGTGACGTCCATAACCTTGATGGCCGCCAGTTGTCCCGTCTTGACATGTCGGCCCTGGAGAGAAAAGCACAAGAGAGAACAGATAAGGGAAATGTAAACTTTTTAGCAGCCTGCACAGCAGTCTATAAGACATTTTCAATGGAATTCTATTGCTAGGCAACAGCCTGGCCCCTAGTTAACTTCCTGTCAGTTAATGTCATTCACATACACTGCAACAGGAAATCAACTTGGGGCCATTTACAATGTTTATGTTTACAACTGTGAAATGGTCTATAGTCATTTATGTGACTATTGTTAAAGTATAAACAGTCAATTATATGACAATGTTATATTTCTTTTTTTCCCAGTGTTGGTAAAAGAAGCCAAAAAAAAGACAGCACAGACAAGCACATGGCCGTGCAATCAAAAAGCTTTCCAGATGAGCTGAGTAAACATACACTGCGATTCAGTTGGTCATAAAAACAAAAACCACATTCATTACAAGTTATTTGCCTCTACAATAGCGTGGAAAACTACCGGCCATAGTCCAGACCTTCAGCATTCCTCAACAAACTGAACAGTGTTATAAATGTATGGGATCGTGCAAGAAATTAAAACATAACTCTACTCTTTTTTAGGCACAGAGTGAACATCAAAACCCAAGTTAATGAGAAAGCCCATTTTCACTCTACAGTATCACCTGACAGGTTCAGTTACCACTGTGGGTTAACAACGTAAGCTCAAATGTTTTCACAGACGGAGAACCAGAGAGGAAATACTTAACTGATATAGAGAGAAAGTGTGAGTCTAAGTCTGTGCAACTTTTATGTCTGCATCAAGTTTGTAGCTTATGTCTGACTCTGTGCATGTGTTTCTGAACATGATCCGGTTTCCTTTGTGTGGAACAGGACTGAGACACCTGAGCCACCGGCCCCCGATCCTGAATGAGTTAGCGCAGTCCACAGTTTGAGTGATGAGGGATTAACCCATTTAAGTTTAACCAAAGGGGACGTGCGTGTGCGTGTGGCGTGCGCGTGTGTGGAGGCGGGGTTGGTGAAAAGGTCAAGGCTGATCGAGAGAGCAAACTGCAAAACATGACAAGGGAGCAAATCTCTGCTTGTACCTTACTGCGGGAATTACAAAACTCATTAGAAGTAACAAGCACAAAGACAATTAAAGACATAGCTAAGATGTTGCAAGAGGTGATGAGAGGTTAGTCAGAAATATGAATCTGGCAGTAGAGTACAAAGGGAGAGGAGTGTAGATACTGAGAGAAATTTGAAGAATAGCACAACTCAACAAAGTGTAGGTGGGCTGATAATGTTGAACATATCAGCTATAAAAAACAAAGGGAAAGGAGTGACAGTTTAGGGAGTGGACAAACTGGAGTGAAGGGGAGAGGAGAGGAAAGATAAACCGAGCTGTTTCAGTGCTTTTTAGGAGACTAAAAAATAACAAGGGACAGTGACAGAGTACCTGCATGGGAAAGTGGTTTTTAAATGGACAAAATAAAGGCATATTACATAAACAACCCATTCAAGACACATTAGGCAACTACCTGTCAGGCTGCAAACAGCAGACAGACAAAGTTAGCAACTACCTAGCAATGATAGTGGAGCATTTAGCAGCTAAAGAGCCATATGGAGAGTGAACTTTGGACCTAGATTCATCAGGTGGCCAGAAACACCACTTTAAATGAATGATAATGTTTGTTATTATCTGCCAGATGTGTTATGTCAGTCTCCTGAAAAAAACAAATGAAGTATTCACTATTTAGCTTAATGACTACCTGACTGTTTTTTTAAAACTGGCAAAAGTCTTCAAAAGTCAGTTGGTTATACTTAAACTGTGGAGATGCTTTTCAGCCACAGCAAGCCAACGTAAGCCGACCTCCATCAGCCTCCATTAAACTCTGTAGCAATGCTGAGTCAGCCGTTTCTAACTCACAACACACACAAACAGGAACGTATTTCTGGCATACTAATGCAAACACACACAAACTCACCAGCACTAATAAATGCACTTACCACTTACATTTATACACAAAATGTATATGAACTCTGACATTTCCCCCAGCTTACTCAGTCTGACCTCACTAACTTTTTCTCTGTTTATTTATAATCTCACTCTCACACAGAGGAAATATGCATGCACTTATGGTGTTACTGTCTGCGCGCGCACACACGCACAATCTTTTTGAATCATTTAGACAGCGTCTTGTTGATTATTTCTTTTCACTAAAGGAAAAATGGCCAATATTTCCCAATGTGATTGGAAACTGAGAGGATGCAGTAAAAATTGCAAACTGTCAGAACGCACACCTACACCTACACACACAGCGACACACATTGGTCACGAGTGGTTGATTTTCACTTCAAGGACTCTTGTGTGCTTGATATTCATTCATCACTGTCTGTCATGATGTCACTGGTGTTCATACAGCAGCTTCTGTACGTTATATTAGTCTCAGTGTGTGTGTGTGTGTGTGTGTGTGTGTGTGTGTGTGAGAGAGAGAGAGAGAGAAAGGTGACCTCAGAACGCACACTGTAATAATTACAGAATCCCCCCCTCCCTCCCAACCGTCGACACACACAGACAGGCACACAACAGTTAAAAGATGACATCATCTTCTTCTCTGGTTCCTTTGTTCGGAAACAAAACACACACACACAGCCATTTTGGACACATAAAATAAAAAGGTAAAAGACAGGGGGCGGTTCATCAGTCAGTCCGAAGATTTATTAAATTGACATTATTCGGCTGCTTTTTGTAGCTTTAAGGACAATTCCAGGATATTTTCTACAATCTGGGTTTTATTTTCACCGTTTTGCCGATTAGATGTACGACAGGCAATGTGAACCGATCGGGACCACAACTTTTTCTTTATATCAACTGTAGCCAGCAATAGCAACCAGAAGTTAAAAGACAAAACCGGACGTTGAACAAACAAAAACAAAGAAATGGGTCAAAAGAAAAAGAAAATTAGCAGGTAGACATTGCTTCATTTTGGGGTCACAAGCCAAAACAAATCAACCACTGATCTTGGTATTTGAAGGAGAAATGGACACCAATGCCGTGTTCTGTTTACCTGGGAACTCGCATTTTACGAGGTCAAAGTCGGAAACACGCCCCCTGACCTCGTATTTACGAGCTCGGAACTTGTACAACCTCGCAGTACCCAGAGTTCAAAATCCAACATGGCTGCCCCCTGTATCAACAGTTGTGAAAGCTGCAGTAACATACAGTTATAAGCACTTCTGTCTCATTTGTGTCACTAAATCGTTCACACAGGCATGTCCAACTTCTATCTGTGGACATGTTACGCTGTTTGCATGCACAAAAACAGCGTAATGCGTTGTTATCAACTGGTTGCTAACAATAGCTAACCGGGCTAGAGCTAATGAAAACAATGAAAATCCGACTTTTAAATAGAACGCATTCAACTCAGGTATGACGTCATTCCCAGTTGCAGCTTCCGAGTTCCGAGGTAAATAGAACGTGGCACAAGTGCACCTTAAATGTTACAACCTGTCTGACAACTTGTGTTCCTGCACTGTTAAGACTCCCTGTTAGTATCCTTACATCAGTCATTTTAGCTAAGATTTAAGCAATGTCTGGGTTTTTTCACTACTTTGGATTTTTAGATACTGTACATTATGTATCGTCTTAAATGGTGTGGATGCTTGATTTTCCATTAAGATTTCAAACTTTCCAATTGTCAAGTGAGTGCTTGGTCCAGAGAAAACTAGACTCATTAGTGATGGCTCAACATCTCACCTTAACCAGACATTATCCAGGGGGATAAGTTCTTCACTGAAGCCACATTTCATGATTCCAAGAATTAATATAAAAGCAAAAATGGAAATAAAAGCAGCTGTTCTATTTACAGTACAACTGCATGACTGGATAAACCGAAGATCTAGGAGATTTAAAACTTCACTTTTCTCCCCCCCAAGTCCTTGTACATACATGGATGTAGATAATGCAGTTATTGAAACTCTCTGTTAGCACCTCCCCGCTGGCTCCACGCTCCATTCATACATGATATCATACTGCGGTCATCCGACTCTCCCATGACTAGCACCATGATCCATCCTCACCGTGCTTGGTCAAGTCTCTGTGTGGGACGTTAGGACCGGAGTCTCCCTTAATAATGGAAAAGCCTGGAGGGCCCGGGGGGTGGGAGGCCATCCGTTTTGGTTTCAGTGCAGACTTTTTAGGCTCACATGGTCTCAACACATTTCTTTCAGATGCCCTTGAGGCAAAGTCAGTATTTCAGGGGGGGACTTTACTTCTTTACACCATGGCTGAGATAACAATACAGCCTTGGTTTATGCTCATGTGGATTTTTGAAGCCTGATCACAGTTATTTTGTCAGCTAAAATCCCTGAAAACTGTTGTTTTAGGATATTATATATCATCTTTAAATTCAAATTTACAAAGATTGAATAATCCACTGTATTCAGCTTTAACTCATCATGGGAGACCAAAACTCTCCACGGATTCAATTGTTTTAGTGTCAACAATCTATATATTTTGCAGACAAGTCCTTCTCAGACAGCAAGACTTTTATTTGAAATTGTGGTCAAGACCACAAAGTTTGTAAATATGCCAAATAAGTGAGGTTGGTGAAATATGTATAAAAATAGGCAAAAGACATTTGATGGAATATTTAAAAAAGGACCTTAAAAACATATTCCAGTTGATAAAGCTTCAGAACAGCACTGGAACCTGCAGCTGCAGAATATGTAACGGTGTACGCATTTAAAATACAGTTGCATTAACGATAAGATAATACTATAAAATCTCAGAAAATAGTGAAACATGTGAATCACAGTCTCACTGAGCCCAATGAGACATATTCACTAGGGCTGCAACTGAAAGATTATTTTCATTATCAAGAAATTTACAAATTACTTTTTTAGTTCATCAATTAATCGATGCTTAAAGCCCAAGGTGATGTCTTTAAATTGCTTGTTTTGTCCAGCCAGCAGATTTTTACAATCACATTAAACAGAAAATCCTCACATTTGAGAATAAATGTCTGCATTTTTGCTTAATAAAAAATTATAACAAATTGATCTATTTATAAAAATAAAAAAGCAGTGAATGTTTATGTTTAATAAGATGGAATCAGAGAATCTTTACCATTTTTTTCTTGATAAATGAAACTATTAAATCGACTATCAAATTGTTGCCAGTTAAGTTTTCGTTAATTCATGTTCAGGGTATTCCAAGTTGAAATGTCTTCCTCCATCAGAGCAAGATGACAGGGAGAAATATATGATAAATGGATGTAAAGTCTTAACCACTTTCTGGACCGATGCTCAGAACAGATGCTCAGTCAGCAGACTGTCGGGTTGCTCTGAGCTCGAAGAGGTCACGTGTGTGGGTGCTGAAGAATTGATACACTCAGGGAGCGTTTTTCTTCAGAGACTCTGCTTTGGTTTCAGGGCATCACTGACTCACCCCCTTCCTCCCCCCTGGCAGCCAACAGTCACTTTAATCAGCCACTGTTTGCCAACACTGCACGGCCCGTTGCTCCCCACAGATCACCAGCTTCACTGATGTCACTTTTTTTACACTCACACTTTTTATCAACTGCTGACTGCAGGGTTTTATTTTGCTGAGCTGGCTGGACAAAGATACTTATGTATATCAGTTTTGTATAAAATTTAATGATTTTTTCTAATACAGTACGTTAAAAAGGTACAATATAGTGGCTGGGTTAGCTCAGTTGGTAGAGCAGGTGCACTTATGTAGAGGTTTACTCCTTGGCGCAGCAGCCGCGGGTTCGACTCTGACCTGCGGCCCTTTGCTGCGTGCCATTACCTCTCTCTCTACTTTTTCATGTCTTCATCTGTTCTATGAAAATAAAAAAGGCTAAAATAGCCACATACAAAAAAAAAAAATCTTTAAAAAAAAAAGGTACAATATCTGATAATTACTAGGGCTGAAACGATTCCTCGAGTAACTCGAATAATTTGATTACTAAAAATCCTCGATGCAAAATGATTTGCCTTGAAGCTTCGTTTAAATCATGTTACCAGCGTTGCATCACTCATGATGTTTCCGCACGGATGATTATTACTGTCGCACACCGGGCTGGCGCTGCTGGCGACACATGCCATGAAGACTGATTACAAAATGAAGAAAGAGCGTAAGGGGCTAAGAGAAGAGACAGAAAGTGTCCAAAGTTTGGAATCAGTTCAAACATAATTAAAACGAAAACTCTGTACAGTGAGTCTACTGCAAAATTTAACTATTACCACCTTAAGAATATATCAAGGGTTAAAGGACTTATGTCTCAGCAGGATTTGGAAAAACTTGTCCATGCTTTTATTTTCAGTAGACTTGACAACTGTAACGGTGTCCTTACAGGTCTCCCTAAAAAATCTATCAGTCAGCTGCAGCTGATTCAGAACACTGCTGCTGCAGTCCTCACTAAGACCAAGAAAGTGGATCACATCACTCCCGTTCTGAAGTCTTTACATTGGCTTCCAGTGCCTCAAAGAACAGATTTCAAAATACTTCTGCTGGTTATATAGATCACTAAACGGTTTAGGGCCAAAATACATTTCGGATCTGCTTGTGAACTATGAACCAGCCAGACCTCTCAGATCATCTGGGACAGGTTTGCTTGTCATCCCCAGAATCAGAACCAAAAAGGGGGAAACCGCTTTCAGTTTCTATGCTCCACATATCTGGAACAAACTTCCAGTAAATTGTAGGTCGGCACCAACTCTCAGCTCTTTTAAATCAAGGCTGAAGACCTCTCTTTTTGACATTGCCTTTTTTTTTATTCATTGTACTGCACTGTGAATTTTATTCCTGTATTCTATCAGTTTTTAATTTTGTATTCATTTCTAACTGTGTTTTAATGTTTTATGTAAAGCACTTTGAATTGCACTGTTGCTGAAATGTGCTATATAAATAAAATTGCCTTGCCTAGCTTACCACAATAATAGCACAACGTCAATGCTTCAGCATCTCAACAGAAAACATTGAGTCTAACTTAATCCTCCATTCCACGAAGCGGACCCGACAAAAGTAAATCACAGAGTCGTATGGACGATGAAACTACACCAAACACAACAACTACCAAAAACAAAGACAAGAAAATGCGTAGTGGTGACCACGATCTGATCTAAAGAGCCAACTTGTTGACTATCCCTTCTGAAAAACAGCTGACTGTTGCGCACCATTTTCTCTCACTCTTCACGGAGAAACAGCTGATCAACGATCTACTAGCATAAGTGTAACAGAGCTGTGTAGCATTGTAATCAAATATATAAATGAAAATAGGTTGAGTATAACTAATATTTACATATAGGCCTATATACAGATCAGTCTCAGGTCGAAACTTGTAGTTCTGAAAGTTAAGTTTAGTTTAGTTTATTTGTTTATCTCGAACAAACAACAATGTTGCAAAACATAAAAACATAAGATAAAACACAAACAATCAGAATCTAACAAAAACAACAACAGAAAAAGAAAACAAAGTAAAATAGATATGCAAATATAGCATACAATATTTCAGTCTTACAGTAATTTACAACAAGACAATAATATACAACAATACCATTTAAATTACAAATTACAATCCTCTGTTTCAGTTTATTCTTTTCTGTATTGATCAAGTAATGATGTCTTTAATCTATTTTTGAACTGAATGATATTATGGCTCTGTTTGATATCATTGTTCAGTCCATTCCATAAGGTCACCCCACAAACTGAAACACACAGGCTTTTAACAGTAGTTTGCACAAGTGGTTGCTTAAACATACAATGACCTCTTAGATGATATCCCCCATTTCTTTAATTAAACATTGCACATATGTTAAAAAGGTAAATTATTTTCTTTAACTTTAAACATAAATTGAGCAGTTTTAAATGTAACAATGTCCATAAATTTCAGCAAATGTGAATTAAAGAACAAATGATTAGTGTGTTCATAATACCCGATGTGATTTATTATCCTAATTGCTCTTTTTTGCAATGCACAAATTTTTTTCAAGTTGCTTCCAACTTATAACATATATGGTACAATAAGGGTGCAGTACAGAGTATGTAATGTATTTTTGTTCAAGATGTATCTAGTTTTACTCAATATACCAATACTCCTGGCCATCTTTGTGGACAAATATTTAATGTGTGGCTTCCAGCAGAGTTTATGGTCAAGAACAACACCCAGAAATTTATTTTCGTAGACTCTTTCAATTGTTTCATTATCAATTACTATTTTAACATCTCTATTTATAGTACGATTTCCAAATATTATGAATTTAGTTTTGTTCAAGTTTAAAGATAACTTATTTGAATCAAACCATAGTTTTAATTTATTCATTTCATTAGTGACCATTTCCAGCGTCTGCTGCAAGTTATCCCCACAACCAAAAATATTTGTGTCATCTGCAAAAATAGTAAATTTTAGTACATGTGATGATTTACAAATATCATTAAGTAAAGGATAAACAATTTGGGGCCTAAAACTGACCCCTGTGGAACTCCACAGGAAATATTGAGACTCGTTGACCGGTGATTACCCATTTGAACAAACTGACTCCTGTTTTCAATATAGTTTTTTATCCAGTTAAAGGCCACACCTCTTACGGTAGGTTTCCACACAGCGAAATTTTGCTTTGCTCTCATTGAGGTTGAATGGAGACGAAATTCGCCCTGATTCAGCGAGATGAGAGCGAATCGCCGAGGGGAGCGAAATAAAGTTGACGAAAGTTTAACTTTATTCAAATGAGGACCACTCGAGAACCAATCAGGTCCGCGTGTTTGTGTTTATAGGCGCGGGTTACAAAAAAAGTCTGACCAAGATGGCGGAGGTCATCAGCGCAGTATCATGAAAATTTTGATGTGATTAAAATGTTTCTACACGAACATCGGTACTTCTATCAACACGAATTGTGTTTTATATGACACACAAACTTAATTAGGGCACATACACCACTAAATAGATCACTGTATATGTTAGTTTAAACACTTGACTTTCTAAGCAACGGCTCGTCCCGCTCGCGCTGCATGTTCGGACATTGGATTTCATTGTAGCCTAGCCAGGTAGCTAGCTAGCTAGGCTACTTGTGCATTTGTTTGATTACATGTTTTATTGGCAAACATTGACGCTTGTAGCAACACGGATTGTTGTTTATATGTCACACGAACTTAAACAGGGCGAACACACACCACCAAATAGACCACTGGAGATAGTTTAAACACTCAAAATGATTCAGCTAGCCGACAGGTCACCCGCTAGCATGTTCGGACATTGCATTTCATTGTAAGCATAGCAAGGCAGCTAGGCTACATAGCCAGGTTACCAGAGCATTTATGAGCTAACATTTTACCGATGGTTTGCTGCTGTGCATTTTTACCGCCCTGTCTTCTGCCAGCCCGGGACATTTAAAAAAATGTTGCGGTCTTGCGTGTTGTTTTCGCGACCACGCCCCCCGAGGCAAACTTTCGCTGGCCGAAATTCGCGAGGTGTTTCGCTGTGTGGAACCCTACCGTTATGCCATACCTTTCCAATTTTTTTAACATGATTTTGTGATCAACAGTATCAAAAGCTTTTTTTAAATCTATGAAAACCCCCACTGCATAGTTTTTATTTTCAATACAATTTGATAATCTTTCAACTAACTCAATAAGTGCCATATACGTTGATCTACCAGATCGGAATCCATACTGACTGTCAATTAGTAAATTGTTTTTATCAATGAAGTTATCTAGCCTTTTGACAAATAGTTTTTCAAGTATTTTTGAGAACTGTGAAAGCAGAGATATTGGTCTATAATTATTGAAAATATGTGAGTCACCAGATTTATACAATGGGATGACTTTAGCTACTTTCATCTTATCAGAAAATACTCCTGTTTTAAATGATATATATATATATATATATGATAGTGGGTCAACAATCCCGTCTATTAAGTTGCACAACTTAAAGGTCCCATGGCATGAAAATTTTACTTTATGAGGTTTTTTAATATTAGTTCCCCCAGCCTTCCTATGGTCCCCAATTGGCTTGAAATGGTGATAGTTGTAAACTGAGCCCTGGGTATCCTGCTCTGCCTTTGAGAAAATGAAAGCTCAGATGAGCTGTTCTGGAATCTTGCTTGTTATGAGGTCATAACAAGGGAGGTTACCTCCCCTTTCTCTGCTTTGCCCGCCCAGAGAATTTGGCCCAGCCATGAGAGGGATACATCATGGCTTTCAAACGAGAAAAGTGGCAGTTGGTCAAGGCCACACCCTCCACCTTGCCCCGCCCTCTCTCCTCCTCAATAGCTACAGACACAGAAATGGCACATCCTAAGGAAAGCTCATTGTGGGACTGGCTCTAGTGGCTGTAATTCTGCACCAAGGCTGAATTTAGGGAAAGAGACTTCAGATACAGTATTAGGGGACCACTAAGGCCTATATAAAAGAGACTTCAGATACAGTATTAGGGGACCACTAAGGCGTATATAAAAGAGACTTTAGATTCAGTATTAAGGGACCACTAAGGCCTATATAAAGCATCCAAAGAGCACCATGTCATGGGACCTTTAAGGTAATGTTCATGTATGTTTAATGTATGCCTTAGTTTGAGGTTGTTATTGCATTTCAGAAAATGTTTTCTTTAAAAACAATGTAATATGGCACTTAAATGCACTTAATATGTTTAGTTTTTTGAGAGATGATATTGTAAGCAATTTTCTGAAAATTGTATATTATTGCTCTTCAATAAAACAAGTATTTCTTATCCAATTACTCAATTACTCGATGGAATAATCGGTAGAGTACTCGATTACTAAAATAAATCGATAGCTGCAGCCCTAATACTTACTAATAAATACTGTAAAAGACCACAGTGGAGAGCACTGGCCAGCGACCACATTTACAATCACTAATGTTGTGGACTGGATGTTGTGTTTATAGCTTGTTCTGATGTTTGCAAGTGGCCAAAAGAAATCAATTAAAAGTTCTTTAAGTTAGGTTTTTTTTGTGTGTGTGTGTGTGGGGATATTATTTTTTTCATCTGCTTTTTTACGTCTTTCACCAGAAGCCATAAAATTCTTAAATGCTTCACATTTTCCTCCAACCCCAAGAGTGGCTCACAATGTAAAACGTAACGTAGAGGTCACTCTGTGATGGTTTGTTCATGATAATTACTTTTGGTGATGAAATACTACAACACTCATCAGCCTCTAACCTGCTGCCCACGAGACATGTGGAACCCTTTGTTTAAGCGCTGACAGTTTCACAGACTGCTCGTACCAAAGTACATTTGCAGCAATTTGAAAAAATAAAAGCAGGTAATGAAAACGACAATCATCGAGCCTAAATGAGCCCCACGGCGGACGTTTAGAAAGGCTCTGTCAAAGCCTCCATCACCTCTAATCAGCACCCATCGAGGCAGCAGAGGTCCCTTACTCAGACTACTGGGACCTGACCCTAGAGTTCATAAGGAACACCACCCCCATGATCCTTCAGCTGGTGTAACCTTTGAGCTGTAGCTTCGACGGGGGTGGAGTGAGAGGAGTGATCTGGATTTCTCATTAAAGTGAGAGAGACCGAAGCTGAACCCAGATACTGATCTGTGGTCAGTTTAATTGCTACGTGTTGAAAGATCAGAGAAACGTCAGATTTTTTTGCAAAGTAAACGAGTGTTAATAGTTAATAATATAATAACAATTTACGTTCAAATACAACTACTTTATGAAAAAAGGATCCACGTTTGTAATACACCGGAATTATCCTTTAATGTGCTGACACTGTGAATTGCAGTTCACAATAACACAAGGGCTTATAATCAATATTGTTTTAATGACTATGTATCAAATGACAATATGAAATGGGTCGCTTATAGTGTTGAACCTACGGAGAATTATCACTTGAATCTGCAGCTCTCCTCGGCTTTACAGAGATTTATCGTTTCAGCTCAATGTTTAACTGTCTGGCCCTCAACTTTACTATTCTGGTTCACTTTCACCGCTTTCATGGTGTGGTTTTTTGGCTGCAGAAGGCAGCTGAAATTGGAGAAAAAGACCCCAAAACCCACTGAACACTACTTGTTCAGCACCAAACAAGCAGACAAACACAGTCAGTGACTAGCTGGTGATCATAGTGGAGTATTTAGCAGCTAAAGAAAAGATATTTCCCTCAGGAGTTTGTAGAGACCAAACACATAGTGAATATTGGACTTATATTCATCAGGTGGCCACTTCAAATGAAAAATAATGTTGCTTTGTAACTGATGGATGTGTGAATAAACTCCTGTTAATCTTCCACTGCTCCTACGTGGCCAAAAAATCATTTGACGAAGTGGAGACTTACCGTTTTACCACTACATTTACTGCTCTGGTACCTTTTTCAAAAACAATTGTCACTAGCGTGAGATGGGAAATCCTGCTATCTCACTCTTGTCACTGCAATGTGGCCTCAAAGGATTATTAAATGAAAGAAATATTGACCAGCGACATCTTAAAGCAACATTTCTGTCCTGCCGCTTTTTAAAAACATTTTTGTTGCTGTTCTTTTTCCTTCAAGATCTGGAAATCTGTTTCTGGACTTTTTCAGGCTACTGCCAGAAAACACGGGACGTTTTGGGGAGAAAGAAAGAAAGAAAGAAAGAAAAATGAGTGAAGATGAGCAGGAGAAGGAGGTTCGGTGTCAGAGGGTTTAAAAAAGAAGAGGAAGAATAAGATAAGACCACTGTGTGTGTGTGTGTGTGTGTGTGTGTGTGTGTGTGTGTGTGTGTGTGTGTGTGTGTGTGTGTGTGTGTGTGTGTGTGTGTGTGTGCGCGTCCGTCCAGGATGACTCCACTCCCCTGGCATTTCCTTGGGGGGGAAGTTGCGCAGATCCCTTCTTCCCTCATCATAGTTCTATCTGGCTTCCATCGTGCGCGCACACACACACACACACACATACACACACACACACACACACACACACACACACACCATCTTAAACTTGTAATACATACTTTCACGTAATAATCTTTTAGCCTAAATCTGGACATACACCTGGCTCTGTTGAGCATTAAGAGTGTGTGTGTGTGTGTGTGTGTGTGTGTGTGTGTGTGTGTGTGTGTGTGTGTGTGTGTGTGTGTGTGTGTGTGTGTGTACGCATAATGGTTTTTGGGAAAAGGCGTTCTTTGTTGCACCCCTCTGGTCTTTGGGGCACAGACAAGGAGCCAGGTGCAAGCTTTGGTACACACACATCCACAAACACACTTTTACAAACACACACAGATGCACAAAGACAGACAAACACCCACAAAGAGACACACACACACACACACACACACACACACACACACACACACACACACACACACACACACACACACACACACTTCCTATTTCTGCAGCTCAGCAAGTGTGAAAACCATCTCACTAACAAGTCTTCATTGATCGAACCACTGATGTGTGTACTTACTGCTATACTGCTAATCACCGTCGTAATTATGAGTTTCCACACCTCAGGGTGTTTTTCACATGCCGCCCACAACGAGCTGAATATACTAATAAACTAACTTATATAAAACATATTAGAAAATATTAGGTCCAGAGGAGGAATTAAAATATTTCTGGATGGTTCCAAACGAACGAACAGACAGCAGCTGCTGCTGCTGAACGCTGTACTTCCTGCCACACATCATCATCATCATCATCATCAACAACAGGAGCAGCAGTAAGGAAAGCTTCACTGAGTCACAACCAGTTCTATAGCGTTTCCACTGCCATTTTAAATTTAGTATAAAAACACTTAACTTATAAAGAGCCTATTGAAATTTCCTCATTGATTTAAGCACCCTAATCTTTCTTGTTTTAAAAGAGATCACACACACACAGTTTGCAGACACAACAGGCTGGAACACCTTGAAATCAGTTCCCCTTCTCAGACAGAAAGTAGCAATGTATACTATTCTATTATCATTTTTAGCATAACTCCATAGCTGGAAATACTGCTGCAATTAATGAGTATTTCCACCATCCATTTATCTGTCGACCATTTATTAGTCTATGAAATATCTCTGAGGAAGACTGCTGCCGCCTTTTTCTTTAAAGAGACAGAAAACAATGGTGACAGGACAGTGACAGCAAGTAGAGTCTAAATATCTCCAAGAAAAGCTTCACAAGTTGTAAGTTTGCTGTTAAGGCGTCATGGTATTTACAGTTGAGATGTGTTTGGGGAACTTATGTAAAAGTGGATTTCATTTCCCCTTTTTTAACCTCACGTCCGATATTACACACAACAAACTACGAGCCTCAAAAGCGACCACATGGTTGAATCAACACATTATCTGACACTGGGTCAACAAAACCAAAGACAGTTTTTTCTGGGTCTGCCAAGCCTGTAAAGATGCTGTCTTTTAAAAATTCAAATACATTTTAAGGGAAATATAAGGGGAAAGAGGGGAGGTGTTTCAGTTCACGGCACATTTTAGGTCAAAAACTGTTAGTGAGGGATGAAGAGATGTTGCTCTCAAGCTCAGTTTTGGTTGCTGCTTTGCTCTCTGCCTGAGTGTTCAAACAGGGAGCTCTATGTAAGTAGGCCAAGAAAATCGGCTCACTCTGGGGAGAGACACAGGGACAGAGAGAAAGAGAGAGGCTGGTCACTTATAAACCACTATTGATCGCTGTGGTGCAGCTAAAGAACTATGGGAGTGTCCACTCTGATAAGAAACACACACACACACACACGTAAGGAAAAAGATCAATATGGAATTTCCGCTTTTGATATCCACAAAGATTGCTCCACATTTATATTAATGATTAGCAGTAAATAACTATGCATTTGGTCTTTTTTGTGTCCCTTTTTTAAAGGGATTATATTTCTGTAGACAGACAACACACTGCTTTCCAAGCAAGATCTTTAGAGTTAAAAGGTCCAGAGAGAGGGGGAAGAAGTAAAGTTAAAGAGTTAAAGTGCCCATATTATGAAAAAAACACTTTTTCTGGTATTTGGGGTGTTCTTTTGTGTCTCTGGTGCTTCCACACACATACAAACTTTGAAAAAAATCCATCCATGCTGTTTTGAGTGAGATACGGTTTCTGAATGTGTCCTGCCTTCAGTCTCCTAGTGAGCTGTTCAAAATCGGCTCGGACTGTGACGTCACAATCCGAAATGAGCTGGCTAACCGCAACCATTAGCTCGTAGCGTTAGCGTTAGCATGCTAACGCTAATGCTAACACTAGCATGGTACCTCGTTCTCAATAGCAAAGCACTGCTACAACACACACAAGTTCATCATAATCTACAAAAGAACTACTTACATGTGCGCCCTCATTTAGAAGTCTCCCAGCTAATCCTGCCTTGTAACTGACTGAAGTTGGAGAAACAACCTGTCTTTTACTTCTATGGAGCTAGCTAGCTGACATGATCTACATCTGAGCTACTGAGCATGTGCGAGTGCAATCAAAGATAGTACAGAAGAAGAAGAAGAAAAGAGGTCTCACTCTGTAGCCAAAACAGAAACCAGGTGAAAGAGGATCTGCAGCAGTGAGAGAGAGCTGTGCAGTACAACAAAAATATGGTGTTTTTTGAAAATTAAACCATGTAAACCTATTCTGGTACAACCTTAAAATACAATTATGAACCTGAAAATGAGTATAATATGGGCGCTTTAAAGACAGACCCACAGTGAGGAAGTGACAGAGAGAGAGACAGGTAGTTAGAGAGACAGGCAGTGTTGCATAGCTGCTGTAATTAGATCTAGTAGTAGTAAAGGGGTTACATTCTGGGCACTGGTGCAACTTTCCATAACGTAATGGGCTATCACAGGGAGGACTGACCACCGGTGAAATGGATATCGCTAATGACCAGGCCGACAACATGCAGAGGCAGCTGGGAAAACGCTGAGTCCCTCGAAAGATCAACTCAAAGCACAACTAGAAGTTAACCACGTTCTTTTTAAATACAGCTGCTCCAAAAGATTCATTCAAGTCACACCAAGCCTAATGGATTACATTATTTTGTAAACCAAGAACTCACTAAAACATCTACAGCAGAAGTTTTGTGATCACTTGCACATCAAATTTTTGTGTAGCAAAAATACTTCCAAAGACGTGAATAGAAGTTGAGAAATGTAGCCAAGTCACACAGGTGACTCTTGAATTCAGAGGAATATTGTTAATTTTTTCTACAACCGACGTGTTTTAATTGAAGCAGCACAGGATTATGTTAAAGTTGTCACAAAGCTGAAGATGTCCCAACTAATGATTAGTTTACCATTTAACTACTGGGGGCTGATTATTGTCGATTTAGTGACGGCATACTGTAGGTTTCCTGTTTTCACTCGATGTATTCATGCATTGTATGTTTTTTGTACCTGAATCCGTGTGCTTACATCTACCTGGCTGCAACAGTAAATTCCCCTCGGGGACAATAAAGTTAAAGCTGAAAGGGGAGTCTTGAAATTAATTTTTAAAAAAAAGAAAAAAAAAAGAAGAAGAAACACAGCAGTTTTGTGCTTCAAGATGGAGTTCAAAGTGACAAAGACTAGAGGAGATGCTGCTACATTCCCTGAGCGTAAAGTCCGAGGACATCCAGACACGGTAGGACCAGACGTCCTCTCATTGCTCCTTTTATCATGACATTCCTCCATTAGCCCCCTGAGCTGGGAGGATCAGCGGGGAAAGCACAACACGACCATAGAGACAAAGGCAGAGAGAACCGCATGAAGTACAGAAACAAGATGGAGTTGGACGGCAGAAAATATTCTTGTTTTGGTTGCATCGGGTTTGTTTAACAAACTGAAGCCATTTTTTTTATTAACCAAAGGAGTGGGCGATCCTCTTGTTGTTCAGAAATGTGTGAAAAAGATCTCTCATCAGGGTTAACTATCACCTTCTCCACAGAGTTGTGAATTGTTTTTTGTCAACATCTAAGTCAGTTCCCACCTATAGTATCAAAGACGTATGCAGTATGTTGAACAGACGCTGATAAGACAGGCCGCATCGGCTTGTAAACCTGAAGAAATGCATCGCGAATCTGAGTTTAAGCAACATCTGTAGCTGCAGCCTCGATTGTTTTGCACAACTGGTACCTAAATGTCTTTGGCAAAAAACTAAAATGCTATTCAAAGATATATTAAGTCACTTTTTAGCATGCCATCATGTCAGGAAAATAATCTTCTAGGGGTGTTTAGTAACATACTTAAACTTTAACTATAAACAAATTAGGTTCTCCATCAGACTCTGTCTCCAGGTCTGAAGCCTCTGGACGGAGCCCAGATGAAGCGGCTGAGTACACTGGAGGAATTAGCTCGCTGTCGGACGCCATTACCCCTGTTGTTACTGCGATTCAGCGCCGACTCCGCCTCCACACGCTGCCCTCCCTCGTCCAGAAGAAGACACAGTCGAGCCACTGCTGCAGGCTCATTATTTTCTCTCGAAGGCTCATTAGAGTTGATCTTGGCTGACTGGGGGATTGCAAAGATATGAATCAGGGAGTAGAAGACGGTTAAACAAATCCTGTTAGAGAGGCCTGCTGGGTGGTTTGGGACGAAGCTAGATAAAGTGATACAACAATGTTTTGTAGGAAAGAAGCTCATGCTACTCCCTAGAAGGTAATTAAAGCTCATAGAAAAGGGGGACATATTTGTGCGTGGCAATGTCGGTCGATTGGTCCAAACTGAAATGTCTCAACAACTGTTGGATGGATTTCCAAAACATTTAGTACAGACATTCGTGCTCCCCTGAGGATGTATCCTACTGACTTTGGTGATCCTCGGACTTTTAATCTAGCGCCATCATCAGGTCTTACTTTGGCTAAGAATTCAGCTAAAAGCAAAGCTGTCTGGTCTCACAGAGCAGCAGCATGGCTTTAGACTTTTAGTCACGGTTGAGTCTTTTGAATGCAAAACAAAATATACTTGTAAGTGCATGTACTGTATGTTGCATGTCAACTGTAGCAGTTGCTCCTGACATCACAAAATACATTGTTTAGTGCAAACAGCACAGATCATGCTGTTTTTTAATACCTAATGTTGGTTTTTAACGTCAGGTATTAGTTATCAGCTGTTTAATGAAGTTATTTTGCCCATCGGCAGACTAATATGAATACAAATTTTGTTTCCACCAACCCCGTATCATTCAGACTTTTGGACTTTGAACTGACTTAATGAATATAGCTCGATCTAAAATTACAAGTAAATCTCACATTATATTCTACTTTTGTAGCCTGTTATCCCATACAACTGTTGATGAGCCACTCTCAGTATACTCTGACCAGAGGTAACGTCTATAAAGTGTCTGTAAATTCCTCTTCTACCCTAATCTTTCATCTCCGTTTAATTTCAAAGCTGTATGTCCACAGCGTCTTTCCTTGGTTAATATTGAGAGGAACAATGGAAGAAGAGAGGAAAGATGGCGTCCTAAATATTGGCCAAACTCTCGGGAACAGAGCCCTGAGTGTTTAGGACTCTGCTACAGAGCATCTGTTTTTATCCCTTGGTTGGCTCACTGCCCTCTGCAGCTCCCTCAGTGACCCACAACTCCCACACTCCATCTTACCTCCCGCCTGGCTTAGGAAAACCTCCACCCACCGGCTTAACATCAGACAAGAGGCTGTGACTGTTTACGTCTTGCTCATAAACAGGAGTTCATTCAAGGGAAGGCCAAACCTACTGCTTCTTAAATCATTTAGGTATGTTCCCTTAGCCTTTGTCTTGCAGAGAATGAGAAAAAGCATGACTCAGTAAGAAAAATCTCCACAGAATCGGTATAGGTTTTGCTGACTATCAAACAGCACATTTGACTTCTAATTCAGGGACTTTGTGTAGGCATCAGCAGCTTAAACTATTAATTTCTTTAGCGTAGTTTGGCGTTTAAATCCTCTCGCTACCCACTGTGGGCGAGCAGCCTAATTTCTCGAAAAACACTTCTCCTGAAAACGCAAATGATGCGAGTGAAAATTTGCAGTGAAACAAGAGGAAAAGAATTGAGTCGGAGCATTGTTGGAGCAAGGCTGACTAATCCACGTGGGCCACAAGCTGCTTACATTCAACCTGGAAACCAGTGCTGAGCTTAATTAGAGCAGGGCAACACCAGGCTAAAGTGCTAAATTAATTAGCTTGTTAGTTGGGGTTGACTATGTTTTTAGCTTCTCTGCTCTCTGAATTGAGTGGGTAGTGCTAACAGCTAAGCTACCACCCAGTTCTTTAATTACTAGAGACTGGAAATGTCAGATAAAATTATATTCTATCCTAATAACAGAAGAATATTCTTCCTTTCACGGATTTAAATATATAATGATATAATGATAAGTCTAATAAGAGATTTGTAAAAAAAAAAAAAAAAAAAGAAGAAGAAGCCTCAGTGCTGGAAGAGTCACTCATCTACATGTAATGTACAAGTGAATATGGTGAAATGACCTAAAAAAATAATTATAAATATTATTTTAGTTTTACTGCTGCTGCAACTATAACTTCTGATAGTGCTATTAATTACATCTACATACACTATTAACACAAGTAATATTGTTGATACTATTATAATAATTGCCTATTTCTTTATATAGCACTATGCTCTTATAACTATACTGCCAATGCATAGTAAAACATACAGGTAAACCATTAAAACTTTATTTTGAGAAGTGATTTTAAATTAGACCCTGATTTTCTGTTAAATCTGTGCTGTTTTCCAGTTTCAAACAATGGAGGCAGACGGCCGCTCATCACATGGGGTCGCGCTGCTCGCTCAGCTGCACAGCTCCATCTGAGGAGGGAAAGGAGCGCGAGTGGAAGTGCAGCATGTGCGTGCGGTCGGCCATGTCAGACACGGCTAGTTTTGATGACACGAGTGTGCTGTGGAGATCAGCTGTGTGTCAGCTTGTCCCCGTTTGTCTGTGCTGTGTGAAAGCGGCCGGTGGCCTACTTTCGTCTGGCCACTGATGCAAGATGGCCACTCCTGAATCTATTTGAAATCAGCTATGCTCTAGAGGTGCACAGACCTGCGCACTGTGATGAACATGCAAATAATTTGTTACTAGACTGATGTTGGAACAATTAAATGATTAGTCAGTTGATCAATAGACACAAAAGATATGCTTAATGATAATAACTGATTAATAATTTAACTAATTTATTAGTGAAAATAGTTTTTCTGATGTACGAATTTGCTGCTTTTCTGTGTTTCACAGCATATTCAATGCAACATCTATTTTAAGGTAATAATTTTGTCTTGGCCATTTTATTTATTTTATATACGGTGAATGAGGGATCACGACATTTATAATGAAAATGAACGGGCTGCCCCCTAAACATAGATTTAAAACATTAGTCAAAGAGCCCCTGATGCAAACCTTATGTTTTCAGTTAAAGCATCACATGAATAATATATTTCTCATAATTCAACGGCAATAATGTTGAGTAATTTAAAAAGGCCTGTGTGTGTGTTTGTGCATATTTTCCATCTTGCATCTATACGTTTGCCTTTACCAATATGAAAAAGAGCTGGAGGGCATTCATTAAAGTATGTGTATGTGTGTGTGTGTGTGTGTGTGTGTGTGTGTGTGTGTGTGTGTGTGTGTGTGTGTGTGTGTGTGTGTGTGTGTGTGTGTGTCTCATTCCCCTAATGCATGGTAACCGAGCAAACTGTGACTCTGGGGAGGCAACGTTGTGATTTAAAAAGGGGCCAAAGGTCCTGAACACTAGCTTCTGAATCCATATCACCTATTCTGAAACATCACACGCCGGAAAAGGTAGAAACACCTACACACCAAGAATATGACAGAATTATGACTGTCAGCATACAGTACTTATATGCTTACTCCCTGCCTGGTTTCCCGAAAATTCTTGAATCAAAAGAATTCAATTCAGAAAGACAAGTTTCTGTCACACTCAGATGGCATTTTAAGAGCGCCTGGCTTCCCCATTGTGATGAATTCTCGGTTTAAACAGAGCCAGAGAAGGACATAACACATGAAGGAAAAATGCAGGGAGAGAAATGCAGCTTGATGTATTGGTCAACTCAAAAAACTGTGAAGGTTTTATTAGCTGGAGCTTTCATTTATTTCTCCTGGTGCATAAGGTTAAGATTTTCCACTGTGCTTTAAACTGTTTGGTATGCAATGGCTTGATAGAATGAGCTGTGAAAGCGCATTAAAAGGTGCAGTAGGTAAGCCTTATAAAACTAACTTTCTGTCATATTTGCTGAAACTGACCCTATGTTCCAGTAGAACTACATGAAGCAGGTAATAATAAATAAAAAAATCCGGCTACTCTGCACCACATACAGCCTGTAGTGCGATTTGCAAAAATCCACCGCTCCCTGTTCAGATGCACCAATCAGGGGCAGGAGGGGGGTGTCTAACTGCATGTCAATCACTGCTCATGCATACATACATTTATTCTCCCTTGTGGGGGGATGGGCTTAGGAGAATGTTTTGGACTTTAGCAGAAAGGGGGGAGGGACTGAGAAGTTGTCGATGTTCAATTTTTTGGGCTAAGTCCTGATTTCTTCGCAATCCTACCTACAGCACCTTTAAGATTTTTTAAATCCAAGTTATGTACTTTTAGTTCCCCCAAAAATTTACAAATAAACCACATAAGGACAAGCAATGCAGGTTCTTGAATTATTCACCTCTTCACCAGCAGTTAAACATATCAGTGTTTGATTATGTAGTATGCACCAATAAATAATGTTTATAATATTATTCAGCCAAACAAGTGCTAACCATTCCCTCTACTTTAAGCTACAAGCCTCTTTATTTAGCCACATGGTGATGCGATTAGAGTACTGTAGGTGTATGGCGCAGGTTGTTCGCAGGATTGAACGTAGCCACAGAAGGGATGTTGCACCCTGCTGCACCCTGCCCCATTCAAAATACAGAAGACTGATCTCACAGGGCAGCAGATGCAGTGGTAACTTCTGTCTGAGCATACATGATCTTTTTCCTGCTTGAACATTCAAAGTTGCATGAATTTAGACCTAAAAGCTTCCCAGGAAAACCAGACAACCACTGTCCACCTCTATGCAGCTTCACAAGAAAGATTGTGGATGTTAATTGGTATTCTCTGACCCAGGATTCAAACTGGCAACCCTCCTGTCCTAAACAGCCCCATCAGGATGGAAACTAATGATACACAAAAAACAGGCACAGGAAAAGACAGAAAGAGAGGAAGATTCCCCTGCAGTGGGTAATATATATAGATGTATCTGACTGAGCGAAACAGCTAGGCCCAGTTCCAAACCAAACCCCGGCTCCCTTCATGATTCGTTCCTTTGATAAATGGTGCATAGGGTAGTGCAGTGTTTAGTGTGCTAGAAGAGCTGGCAGATAAACTAAATCCTCTGGAGGCTACAAACGGAAGGAAGAAGGGAAGGAAGACAAAAAAGAAGGTAGGAGATCTTCAAAGAGTGCAAAACTGTGCCAAGCTTTTCAGAGAAAGGCCAAGGAGAACGATCGCTCTTCTCCACCTCCTGCTCTGTCATTTACAGAAACGGTCTAGGACGCGTTAACCTCTGCAGCTTCCCTGCATGGCGATTCAGAGTCAGGCTCAGCTTCATCTGTGCCTCTCCCCAGACAGGAAGCTGCTGCCAGACAAAGTCACGGAAAGAGAGTCAGTGGTTTGAGGTATGACGCTGCGATGGAGAGATGTTTTTTGTGCAATCTGATGATTTGGTGTTTTTCAGCCAGTGACATCTCCTTGCAGCCAGGGATGAACTACACCCTCCATTTTCAGACTCAAGGGCAGGGCAATATCCAAACCACTGGAACTTTCTACACTGGCATTTTTCTCACCTCTTCAAAAGCCCTGCGAGGGTAATGAGGGGGGTGTGGGTGGTGTCTGGTAAATATAGGGCCCTGCGATGTCGAGGTCTGAAGGAGGTCTGAAGGAGGTTTCACATTCACGGTGTGCCGTAATAAAAGAGAGCGGCTCTTTTTTCAGGGTAGGGAAGGGTGAGGCACACTTAATTAAGACAGAGATGTTTTAACCGCCAGTGAAAACACACAGCTGAAAAAAGAAAAGCAGGGCGGCAGGCGGGCGGGCGGGCAGAGAGGGAAATTTTAGACTGAGGATTGGATAACACTGGGTCTCTGTTGTATGAGAGATCTTCCAATGCTCCGTTCAGCACTTTTCAGTTCTATTCTGTTTGGACAAGTGATGAAAAGCTAGAAAAAGAGACAAAAAGTACAGAAAATCCTTAAAAGGGCTTACAGAAAGACAATTTAAAATGATTACTGATCCAAATCTCAACAAGGAATAAAAAACATATATCCCTCCAGCTATCCAAGTTCTGCAGCTGACACTGAAGCACTTCAGAGATGAGCTTCCCTAGTAAACACCTCACCTGAACCGCAATGACGGATGAATTAAGTTTGGCTTTTGCTAGAGTTTGAGTAATCATTGTAATCAAATTTATAAGAAGAACTAAATGGACTGCAGTGTTTCCGATCGGTGCATCCAAAAATGTGACCATAATCTGCAAGACGTTAATCGATCAATGTGTGAACTTAAAATGTTTCAGGCCTGGTTAGGGTATCAAAGCTCAGTCTGTAATGTCCATAGCACAGAGTACTAAAAACTGTCAAGAACCAAAAACTGCCATTGAAGGTCTCATCAGATTTGTAATTGTATTTACTAATGCTTTGATCAAATAGTTCCTGACCGAAATCTTAATTTAGCCATTTTTTTTTTTTTTTTTATTTAGGGAAGTTTTTGTATCTAGAAAAAATTCACCATTTGAGAACTTGACAATTTAAGATGCTGAAATAAATCTAAATCTTCTAAAACTGGTGAAATAGCAGAGACAAGGATAGGTAAATTGAGTTCAACAAAAAACAATAAATAAATCTCAGGACACTGACGCCTCCATTTTTTTTTTTTTAAATAATATTACATTTAAGCATTCAAACTTTTTTTGGGGCGCTTAGTGTAGTGAAAAGTCCTTCGATGGAATTCAAAACAAAGAATTAAGACCACATATTGAACAGCCACAGTGAAAACTATTCAGAGCAATGCCAAGGCACAGGGCAAAAACAACCCAGAGTTCAGTTTTGTGGATGAAAACACTCCTTTAAAGCACCATAGAGCTGCTATGCACAGAGCTGTGGGATTATGAGGAATAAAGGGTAATTCAGTAAGGCTTAAAGTCAACAGTAACTGCACAAACGCTGGTTCACTCCTGGGTGAGCTGTACTGTTGGAGGAGGGAGGCTGACTTGGCTCAGATTAGCTGCTAGTAGAACACTACTGGTGGATAAACCACACGTCCAACACACCAACTGTGCTGCTAAAACCAGGCTACTGACAACTATCGTTCATCTTTTGGGCTTTCATTTTTTCTATTTTTTACTTTTTCCGAGTATAAAACAAGCACGTGTTGGGGCTGAATACAGTGAAAAATTACAACAATAAAAAAAACACACACTTGAATGCATATACTGAAAGTATAATACATCTTTTTTGTCAATATGTATTTTCTCATCTGAATTTTCATTGTCCTGAGATTAACATGTTCTCCAGTGATGTGTATTGGGAGTTTGATGTGAATAAAGGCGCAACAAACACGGGTAACAGTCAACCTTCGATCAAATCTCAGGCTGAGTGTGCAAAGAACTTAGTCATAAACGCAGTTAATATTCAGTATATCAAACGCCTCCCTGAATAGGAGACTGTACCTTCTTGTTTCTTAATCACACAACCTGCAGCTACTATCTTTGCTATGATAAACAGAGACGCACAAGCTCCGTCCTTGGAGTTAATGGTCTATGCTGCTTGTCAACCATAACACACGAACAATCAGTTCATGAGAAGGATAGTTATGTATTCCAATATTGCTTTTCCGTTACAAACCGTAAACATTGTATTTTCCCACTACAGATGCTCTGCAGAATCCCTTGCTGCCTCACAAATCCCACCTCTATATTAAAATGGATTTAAACGATGCGGAAAAGTTCCCAATACAGTAATATACGATTCAAACATTCCAAAATTCACAAGATGTTATTCCAAGCAATACTGTGCAGCATTTGTTTTCAGGTGATTAATAGGTGGTTGGTGGTTGTGCTAATAATAGTGCATCGCCTGCTGACCTGGATTCAGCTCCATCCAAACTTTTCCTTCTGTCAACATCAACACAGGTTGTTTCACAGGTACAGTAGGCTGGGATGTTTAAGTGAAAACAGTCACTGAATGTACAGCATGAGCATGAATACAAATAATAATGCCAAACACTTTTAAAGTTCATTAGTCCCTTCAATAGTCTGTTTAAAAGGTCATTTGACATGGTGCTCTTTGAATGCTTTTATATAGACCTTAGTGGTCCCCTAATACTGTATCTGAAGTCTCTTTTATATAGGCCTTAGTGGTCCCCTAATACTGTATCTGAAGTCTCTTTTATATAGACCTTAGTGGTCCCCTAATACTGTATCTGAAGTCTCTTTTATAGTAGCCTTAGTGGTCCCCTAATACTGTATCTGAAGTCTCTTTTATATAGACCTTAGTGGTCCCCTAATACTGTATCTGAAGTCTCTTTTATATAGGCCTTAGTGGTCCCCTAATACTGTATCTGAAGTCTCTTTTATATAGACCTCAGTGGTCCCCTAATACTGTATCTGAAGTATCTTTTATATAGACCTTAGTGGTCCCTTAATACTGTAGCTGAAGTCTCTTTCCTGAAATTCAGCCTTGGTGCAGAATTACAGCCACTAGAGCCAGTCCCACAATGAGCTTTCCTTAGGATGTGCCATTTCTGTGTCTGTAGCTATGGAGGAGGAGAGAGGGGGGAGGGGGGGCAAGGTGGAGAGGGGGGGTGTGGCCTTGACCAACTGTCACTTTGCTCGTTTGAAAGCCATGATGTCTCTTTCTCATGGGTGGGCCAAATTCTCTGGGCGGGCAAAGCAGAGAAAGGGGAGGTAACCTTGCTCCTTATGACCTCATAAGGAGAAGATTCCAGATCGGCCCATCTGAGCTTTCATTTTCTCAAAGGCAGAGCAGGATACCCAGGGCTCAGTTTACACCTATTGCCATTTCTAGCCACTGGGGGACCATAGGCAGGCTGGGGGAACGAATATTAATGTTAAAAAACATCATAAAGTGAAATTTTCATGCCATGGGACCTTTAATATATGAGCAACAAGTTCCCCAAAAATACTCTTATAATAGACAGTCAATGTTTTCCTCTATAAAGGCTTGAAGTCATGCAAGTTGTGATGGGCCACGCAGCAGCAGCCTCTCCTCCCTCTCAACATACTGACCCACAATTCCGCTCTGCTGCTGCACACTATAAATAGACTTAGAGAGATTTAACCTACAGCTAGGGAGAGAATGAAAGAGCAGTGCGTGGAGATAAAAACGGGATGAGGGCAGAGAGGTCTTTAAGCTCTACTCCGACAATATTGATAGTCATGTATCTGATTTGTCTCGGATGATATTGTTCCTGCAGACGTAACTCGTATCTGATGTGAAGTGCCAGCAATGTTGAGAAGACCTGCGAGTAATCAGCAGCCACAGGAAGTCACATCCATCTGTCCTCCAGACAAATTAGTTACAGAGCAGTTGCTATGTGGCCTCGCTGCTTCAGTAGATTGGTGACTGCAGACAGACAGACAACAATTATGGGGGAAAAACGTCCTCTCGATCTTGTAAAACGGACAATAAAAACTAGAATGATCCTGTGCACAGTGACAGGAAAGAACGGAGCGTCCGCGTCAAGGTTAAATGATGCATAACACTAAGGAGGGATATGACAAGGTCGCTTGCAACCGATTGAATATTTTCATTATTAAATGCAAATATAATTATTTTGATGAATCAAGAATGTTGAACGTAAATAAAAATATATTTAATATATAATCAAACTTTGTATCTGAAGCTGGTCAAAGAAGGGCAGGGGTTAAATTTGGACAAAAAAAAAGATGAAGTGTAATTCAGTACACAACACACTGAAGCCTCAAACACACATTGAAACAGAAAAGCTATAAATAAAATATTTAAAAAAACACACACTGGCTGGAACAGGATCCAATGTCACTCATGTGTATAGAGGAATCAAACATAAGATTTATGGACTGCGTTGTGAACAAAGCCAGAGAAAAAGAAAACCTGTTAAATCCTCCATTCTGCTCTGACTGATAATCCCTGCAGCATGGCTCCTCTCATCTGACATCACAAACCCTCCGCCACTGGAAAGCCTCATATGATTTATTTAGCCAGCAAGAGGAGAGTTGGGATTACACCAGAGGAAAGAGAACCAAACGGAGAGAGAACCGGACGGACAGAGAGCCAGCCAGAGTTGTCTGCCTGGCTGAGCGACAGTGAATCCTCCTCAGGTCTTCAGGTTTCCACTCATGTGGGCTTACATCAGGCATCATCTTCCCTATATCTGCCTCGGGTTCATTTTTAACCTCAGTAATGATGTCATCTATTTGCTCTCTACGCTCCTGCATGGCGTATCCATCATGTCCAACAACAGAAGGCCGAAGAGGCCCTTCACAATGAATTCCAACATTTCTGTTTTTAAGCGTCTGAGAATATCTCGTGCCATACTATTTTCAATAATTAATACCAGCTTTATTCTGGGGTTCATTAACTTTTATTGTTTAACTGTTTAACTAAGCGGACGAAGATGGATGGATGGATGTTTAACTGTTGAAATCCCTCTGTCTCAGTTCATACATCCAGGTGAGTATAACAGAAATACAGCAGAAACTGCTGATTATTTTCATTAGCAATTAGTGAGCAGATTATTTTTAATCAATCAATCATTTAGTCAATAAAATGTCACAAAGGTGACAATAGGGCTGGGTATCGTTCAAAATCTTTCGATCCGGTGCCAATTTCGATACCTCACTTTCGATGCTGGTTCCTAACGATACTTTTTTCGATACCATATGTTTTAAAATCCATTTCAACATCAACAAAAATACATTAAACACAAAGCTTTTATTTTCCACTTTAATTGTGAATCAAAACCGTTATCAAAATTAAAAAGAATTCTGGTAAAACTGCTCACTCAGAGTAACATTATTAAAAGTCAGTCAGTCATCAGGGCAGAGAAACCACCGTTGTGCCTGCTTGTCTAAGAGGAAGTGTAACGTCAACAGCACCGCGACCGCTTTCGGCTCGCCATTAATATCATATCGCAGCAAACGCTGTCTGCGTGAAGTTTTAGTTTTGGAACCGAAATTTGGCACCGAAAGATAAATCATTTTTTGATACTCATTAGGATTGGAGTATTTTTTTTCGGTGCCATAAAAGTATCGACGTTCGGTACCCAGCCTTAGGTGACAAGGACAATTTCTTGAACCCCAAGGTACATTTGTAAATTGCTTATTTTATCCGACCTACAGTACACAAAACCGAAAGATATTCAGGGAATTCAAATTTCAAGCAGAGTAAATTGAAAGTCATATGGGCCCTTAAAGCTGTACAGATGTGGTAAGTGTAATTTAGAGTAAACCAAACCTCCCCCCCAAAAAAAGATGAAATCAACCTGTAGCATCTGGTTTACAAATTGATCAGACAGGAAGCTGAAACCCTAAAGACTTTACTACCAAACACAGGACACATACTCACATGGGTCACACCATTAAAAGCTATTGACACAAAAAAAGAAAACAGCACATACAGTGAGGAAAATAATTATTTGAACACCCTGCTATTTTGCCAGTTCTCCCACTTAGAAATCATGGAGGGGTCTGAAATTGTCATCGTAGGTGCATGTCCACTGTGAGAGACATAATCTAAAAAAAATAATCCAGAAATCACAATGTATTATTTTTTAACTATTTATTTGTATGATACAGCTGCAAATAAGTATTTGAACACCTGAGAAAATCAATGTTAATATTTGGTACAGTAGCCTCTGTTTGCAATTACAGAGGACAAACGTTTCCTGTAGTTTTTCACCAGGTTTGCACACACTGCAGGAGGGATTTTGGCCCACTCCTCCACACAGATCTTCTCTAGATCAGTCAGGTTTCTGGGCTGTCGCTGAGAAACACGGAGTTTGAGCTCCCTCCAAAGATTCTCTATTGGGTTTAGGATGGTGTTCTTGGGATGGTACTCATCATTCTTCTTCCTCCAAACACAGTTAGTGGAATTATGACCAAAAAGTTCTATTTTGGTCTCATCTGACCACATGACTTTCTCCCATGACTCCTCTGGATCATCCAAATGGTCATTGGCAAACTTAAGACGGACCTTGACATGTGCTGGTTTAAGCAGGGGAACCTTCCGTGCCATCCATGATTTCAAACCATGACGTCTTAGTGTATTACCAACAGTAACCTTGGAAACGGTGGTCCCAGCTCTTTTCAGGTCATTGACCAGCTCCTCCTGTGTAGTCCTGGGCTGATTTCTCACCTTTCTTAGGATCATTGAGACCCCACGAGGTGAGATCTTGCATGGAGCCCCAGTCCGAGGGAGATTGACATTCATGTTTAGCTTCTTCCATTTTCTAATGATTGCTCCAACAGTGGACCTTTTTTCACCAAGCTGCTTGGCAATTTCCCCGTAGCCCTTTCCAGCCTTGTGGAGGTGTACAATTTTGTCTCTAGTGTCTTTGGACAGCTCTTTGGTCTTGCCCATGTTAGTAGTTGGATTCTTACTGAATGGGGTGGACAGGTGTCTTTATGCAGCTAACGACCTCAAACAGGTGCATCTAATTTAGGATAATAAATGGAGTGGAGGTGGACATTTTAAAGACAGACTAACAGGTCTTTGAGGGTCAGAATTCTAGCTGATAGACAGGTGTTCAAATACTTATTTGCAGCTGTATCATACAAATAAATAGTTAAAAAAATCATACATTGTGATTTCTGGATTATTTTTTTTAGATTATGTCTCTCACAGTGGACATGCACCTACGATGACAATTTCAGACCCCTCCATGATTTCTAAGTGGGAGAACTTGCAAAATAGCAGGGTGTTCAAATACTTATTTTCCTCACTGTAGCTTCAATTTTGCCGTCAGCAACTCCACTGAAAGCGTTAACCTTTTCCTGTCAGGCTTGCAGAGCTCATCAGCTGAGTAGCCAAAAATAGCCACTCCCAGCATGCCTCACAAGTTACCATGGGATCAAACAACAGGGGAGGAGGGTGGACACCAAGGGTTTGTTTTAATCACATGGTAGAGGAGGAAGAGGAGGAGGAAACGGTGGAAGAAGAGGGGGTAATGGCAGTTAGGCGGGACAAGAGTCAGTTGGAGAAAGAGACAGCGATTACAGAGTGATCCCACTGCAGAGCAATGCAATGATGATGAAAGATATACAACAAGCCCTTTGGCTTGACTGAGAGATTTACAGTGTGTGTGTGTGTGACAAGAGTGTTTTATGACTAGGCAGATCTTCCGTTTATCCAGGTCTTCTATTTTGCTGTTTATAGTGTTGACAAAGTGCCAGACTTCCACGGATGCTTTAACTGCTTGTAAATATGCATTGCACGCACACACACACACAAATATACACACACACACACACACACACACACAATTTCCCTTGCAGTCTAGTCAGGTTTGTGCATAGAGACAGAAATCACTCCTTCTACAGGGCTTTACAAGGCTTTACAATGTGTACACTACTATCTCTATCCTTGTTTCACCCTAATCCATAGAAATAACAGAGGTGGTAAAGTATCAAATATTCAAATTGGATATTCTGCACAAACTCTGACAATTGTAGTCACATAGCAGTAAGATTCTGCCTTGCATACCAAAAAGCTCTCAGATGGTCACTAGGTTGTTTCTGTGAGTGTTTATTTGGCTTTTTGTGACTTTTTCCGGGGTGCGAAGGAGTGCTAAGCTCAATGCAGCGGGCGGTCAGAAGTAGGACAAGTTGTAGTATGTAGGGCAGAGTGCACACAGTGGAGCCCTCAACACCCACCAGCACCTGCCAGCAATGCCCTGCTCCCCTCCAAGGAGAAAGAAAGAGTGAAAATTGTAAAAATCGGTTCCTTTATAATAAGGACAATCACACAGTTGTCAGAGTCAAACTCTTTTTTTATGCTACTGTGTTTAACAGGCCAATGCTGTCTAACACAGTAGTCATGCCCGTTTGGAAAAACATATGCTCATTAATGCACCTCTGTCACTCAGAATCACTTGCAAATATTCCAGAAATAATCTCAGAGTGAGAATAAATGTATGTACAGAAGATAAAAATGTTTAGAGCAGAATGCAGAGCAACAAAAGGTAAAAAAATATATCTTAATCTGACACCAAAGGAACTCTCAAATGGGCTGTATTGTAGCAAATGGAGAATAAATCAAGGCAGATCTAGGAGGGTCAAAGTTATTTCCAAAGGGCAGTGAGCAGAATAAACTAGAACACACACACATACACACAAACACACAGCTATGCAGCTGCAGGGTTACATTTCTCAGCTTTTTAACCACCGAGAAAAACTTTGGAAAGGCCAGAAATTCAAAAGTCCCACAATGGCCCCCAAAACCTGAAAACAAAAATTATGGTGGACAATAACACTACATGGTGTGAGCAGATACACAACAATATAGTAACAACATACCAATAATGAAAAATTATACTTTGTTTTTAATTTAACTGTATTGTAATCTTGACAGTTTGATGGAGATATACCATCTAACTCCCTGTATCCCACTCCCATACTATGTACTTCAACTGCAAAGCATACAATATCTACCAATGGTGAGTCTTTGGAAAAGTAGAGACTCAGTGTAAATGTGCTACATACATGTCTATCCACAGACATGTCCAGGCTTGTTCTTGAGATTGGCGGTGTGTAAGTGAGGGTTAAGAAGACAGAAGAGAGTTAGTTATGGATCAAGTGTTTTCAAGTGGCTGAAGCAGACTCTTTCTACGGTTCACAGAACATCCAAAGCCTCATGCAGCTTTCCCTCTTTCTTTTTTTTTTTAAAACTGCAACCTGCGGCTATGCAGGTGATGTACAAAAGAAAAATAGTCAGGGTTTGTAATAAGTTCCTGAAGTCCGACTTGTTTTATGCTCTCTGGGGGTGTTTTGGGACCGATCAGGGGAGGGGAGCATTTTAAAAAAAAAACAATGGGACTCTGTCTACCAGATAATATATCACCACTCTCCTATCTTACAAGAACACTATGAATATTAACAGAAAGATATAAAGTAACATTTCAGTGACTCACACATTAAGCAGGAGCTAACCATGCAGAGAAAGGTGAGCAGTACTAGTAAAAAAAAAAAAGTGCCGGTCATCTAAAGGCTCCGACACACCAATCTGACGGCCGACCATCGGCAGAAAAGGCAGTCGGACTGATCAGTCAGCTCCCGTCTCCCCGAGTGGGTCAAAAAAGTGCCTCGGAACTAGGCCTGCACGATTCAGGGAATTCAGGGACGATTTTTTTTTTTTGCTTAGAATTGATATCACGATTCTCTGCCACAATTTTTTTCTCATGAAGTATAATGTTTATTGCACACATGAACCATGACAAAACAAAACAAATTGGCAGTACAAATAGTATAAACATTGATTTGAATTAAAGATTGATTGAAAAAAAATCGGTCATTTAAAAGTTAAATCATGAACATGGGGCGAATCGAGATCACGATTTTATAACGATTTATCGTGCAGGCCTACTCGGAACACACCGAAGCGACACAGACTTGAGCGTACCTTCTGCGTGTGCGCGAGACGTAATACGTCTCCATAACAGCAGGCGCCGCTAATCTGTATCGTAGCCCAAAAAAATGAAAGCCGGAAATGACGGAACATCTTTCTGGACCTAGTAAACACAGAGCACGCTGTCGTCAGTCGCTGTCTTCATCAGAGTGTTGATAGCAGTCAAGAAGGATCGTTGTTGTCATTACTCGCTGAACAGAAGAAAAGACGATGGCTAGTAATAAGAAGATACTGGCGTTGTCGGCTGCGGTTTTCTCCGGCACTGATTCGCTTGTCAAGGGCTAGCAATCCACCAATCAGATTGGTCATTGAGTCCGACTGCCCACTGGCCGATTCAACAAGTCAAATCAGGCCAAAATGGATGCAGACGGCTCCTCCGACTGACGACGGCACGGAACACTCGACTCAACAGACTCGAGTCACCGACCTCGCCAGACTGTCCGACGGCCGATTATCGGGTTGGTGTGTCAGCACCTTAAAACACTGGAGTCTCAAAAGTGTTTTAGCAGCTTAATTGCACAAAATAGACGGAGAGTAGATAGTAGTTCTAATATATGAAAAAACGCAACTCTGTTGTTACGTGTCTATTGGCGCAACACACATCCATGTGCTGCAGTTATGGTTCAAAACTGCATTTGAGGCTAAATATTTTATACTGGGATTGTACACTGAGATTAAAGAAAGGCTGTTAAAATCCTGCCCAGCCACACAAATATAAACTCAACACTGTGCTTGAATAATACACAAAATACTACAGGACACCATACAAAATGACACCATCCAAATGTTAATACACTTACATTGCTTTAAATCAAAACAAATAAATATAGGAATTAACAGTATAATAATAAAGTGTATCTATACAACAAATGTAGCAATTACAAGACTTAAATATTAGATTGGTCGTGGTTTACTCAATATGTAAGGAATATGGGTCAAAAACATGATTGGAACTTCCCTCATTGACGTCTTGTTCGATTGATCAAAACATGACAATAGAAATCTAGTTTCAAGGCATCTGCTGGACTGCTAAACACTTTACAAACTCGTCACCAAGGCAACCTAGTGAACAGAGGATGGTCGGAGGGAGGGTGGTGGTGGTAAAGGCTGGTCGGAAAACAGCAGTAGGCGGGCATCAATGCCACATCTGACCCTACAGTGACCCGTGTACCAGCTGCTGACAACATGCCCGAGGCAGAGTGTGTCAGATAACAGAAAGAGACAAACAAATAAGATACAGACAAGGACAGGGAGTGTACAAATAATGGGATGCTTAGTGTGTGTGTGTGTGTGTGTGTGTGTGTGTGTGTGTGTGTGTGTGTGTGTGTGTGTAGTGTTTCTTCAAGTACTTTTGGGGATTTTATGCATCTGTTGGAGAGTTCTCCGTAAAGAGGTGACGAAGAAATTAGATACGGCAGAATTTTCTTCAATACTGGTTTTTGGAACCTGATATTCGTTTTCAATACTTTTTATTGAATATAACTCAGTTTTTTCTTGATTTATTTTTTACTTAGATAAAGAAATTGAATAAAGACTATCTACACAAGCCCTGATAAAGCATTCAGATGCCAACTTTCGGTGCTTGATAACCGAACCCCTAACTGCTTGGGGTGCCTGTCCATGGGCAGCCCCCTCGCCCTGACATCTGTCCATTTGATACATGTGCATATGTCCTGTGTGTGTATAATAACAGAGGTAAAAAAATGATTCATATTATATATAAATATTAATAAAGTATTTCCTCCTTGGACTGGATGAAACTGATATTGAACTTCTTCTGTGATTCAGGCTTTGAGGACAAATGGCAGACTATTCCTTTAACAACTCAAACTCCAGTTCCAGCAGCTTCTCCCTCCCTGCATGAGCAACTTGTTTGACTTTCTGTATCTGCCTGGTAACACCAGCAGCCTGAGACTCACGAAAACATCGCCTGCATTTGTGAGGTTTTTTTCCACGTCAGCACAGTGAGATGAAAACCTAGTATCTACAGTTTAGATTGTTTTCAGGTTTTCACTTTAGCCGTCTCTCGTCAGCTCAGAGCACTTTCTCAGCTTATTTAAGCCTTTAAAATCCACCATTTAAACATTGAGTAATTCAGTGTCATCAAGATCAAGCCAAAAAGAATAAAAAACGGCCTGCTCATCTGAGAGGAATGAATCTTCACTTGGCTGCTATATAGTTGCTTGTTTGTTGCAGAGGATTCATGTGCAAAATGGTACGTCTAGTTGTAACTGTCTGTCTCTTGACCGCAGCTTATTTGTGATTTCAAACCCTTCAGCACTCACGGGAGTTTGCACAGAGTCTGCCCAGCTACAGGAGGAAGTGCTTTGAGAAACTCTGGGCCAATCAGAGGCCTGGGTTCTAGTCAGCTGGCTGAGGCTCA